>NC_057732.1:49697345-49750036 GCF_004010195.1 Chiloscyllium plagiosum | reverse complement strand
GGGGGGGAGAATGAGTCCAGTGTTGGGGGAGATTGAGCCCAGTGTGGGAGGGGAGTGTGAGCCCAGTGCAGGGAGAGTGTGAGCCCCATGCGAGGGGAGAGTGAGCCCAGTGCCGGGTGGGGGGCAGAATGAGCCCAGTGTTGGGGGAGATTGAGCCCAGTGCAAGGGGAGAGTGAGCCCAGTGAAGCTGTGGTGGTTTTGAACCAGCTCAGAACTCTTTTTTTTTCTTTATTCATTCACAGGATGTGTGCGTCTCTGGCCAGGGCAGCATTTATTGCCCATCCCTAATTGCCCCGAGGGCTGTTAAGAGTCGACCCCATTGTTGTGGGTCTGGAGTCACATGTAGGCCAGACCAGGTCAGGATGGCAGTTTCCTTCCCTAAACGACATTAGTGAAACCTAATGGATTTTTCCAACAATCAACAATGAATTCATTGTTATCATTGGACTCTTTATTCATTTTTTTTGTACTCTTTAACCTATATCTTTTCACTTTCCCCCATTCTCAAACAATCATAATGGCGCTAGGTTGTGGCGACACATGAAAGGTTTTCACTGTGTCTTATTGAATTTCATTGTAAAATGCACATAGCTATAAATAATTCATTCATTCATTTATGACCCCTAAGAATCTTATACATTTCAATAACATTTCCTGTCAATCTTCAAAACTCCAGTGAGTACAAATCCAGCATTATTCCCGTCATGAGGAAATCCCTCAACAATACATAATCAACTCATTCCCTGCACTGCCTCCAATGCCAGTATATTTTCCCTTAGATAAGGAATACTGCCTACAGTATTCTAACTGTGGTCTGACTAGTACTTGGTATCATCTTAGCACGACCTCCCTATTTTTACTTTCCTGTCCCTTTAAAATAAAGGCCAGCAATCTATTCCCTATTACCCATTGAATTTGGATGCAAACATTTTGTGATTAATGCACGAGGTCTTCCAAAGCCATGTGTTCCACAACTTTCTGCAATCTTTTCCAATTTCAATAATATTCAGCTCCACTGTTCTTCCTGCCAAAGTGCATAAGATGACAGAATCTGATCATTTCTTATTAACTGCTGCTACTGGAGGGGGTTGGAGTTTTGGGTATCATTGGTTGGGCCAGCATTTGTGGCCATCTCCAATTGCCATTGAGAAAGTTGTGCCTGCTTAAGACATTGCATGGTGTTCGTAATATTGCTACTGAGGAAGTTTCAGGATTTTGACCCAGCGACATTGAAGGGACAGGAGTGGTATATTTGCTAGTTGAGGTGGCGAGAGGGAATAAGAATACCATACAGGGCAAAGAAATTTGTTGTCTTAATTTAAAAGCACTTTTAAAGTGCTTGGTTAAGTTAGTTTAATCTTACATGCTTCACAAAAAAAAATGCTTTTGCTTGGTGTTTTAGATTAGGTTGCTTACAGTGTGGAACAGGCCTTTTGGCCCAACAATTCCACACCGACCCGCGAAGCGCGACACACCCAGACCCATTCCCCTACACCTTACACTACAGGCAATTTAGCATGGCCAATTCACCTAACCTGCACATTTTTGGACTGTGGGAGGAAAGCAGAGCACCCGGAGGAAACCCACGCAGACACGGAGGAAAATGTGCAAACTCCACACAGTCAGTCGCCTGAGGCGGGAATTGAACCTGGGTCTCTTGTGCTGTGAGGCAGCAGTGCTAACCACTGTGCCACTGTGCCACCCATAGATCTGCACTGGAAATATCCAGAAATTTTAACAAGAAATGCCATTAGTCCCATAGGATTCTAGTCAAGTTGTTTACAGATTGGGATTTAGTGGAGACCATCACAACAGAAGGTGGACCTCAGTTTGTTTTTGAACAGTTCAGGGAATTCTGAGCAAACTACAGAATTTTCCACCAACTGTCACTAGAGTAGAACCTGCTCCCTGAAAGTGGGAACACAAGTGGATAATGTGGTGAAGGAGGTGTATGGCATGTTTGCTTTCATCGGTCAGGTCATTGAGTATAAACGTTGGCAACTCATTCTGCAGCTGTAGAAGACTTTAGCTTGAAGTACTGCGTTTATCTCTAGTCACCACACAATAGAAAGTATGAGGAGGCTTTGGAGAGGGTGCATAAGGGTTTTATTATGGCAGCATAGATTTGAAGTGAGTGTGGAATGTTTAAAGAATATGAGCAACACGAGACTTTTACAGACATTGGTAGTTGCCTGGAACTTGCTGCCAGGGATAGTGCAAGAAGCAGATATAGTAGCAGTGTTTAGACAGACACATGAACAGGCAGGGAATAGAGAGATATGGATCACGTGCAGGCAGGTAGGATTAGTTTGGAATGGTATCATGGTCAGTACAGACATGGTAGGTCGAAGGGCCTTTTCTTATGCTGTCCTACTCTGTTCTAAGTTCTATGTTCTATGCTATGTTGTGGAAGGAGGCCATTCACCTTATTAAATCTGCATCAGGTCTCTGACTGAGCATTAGTGTCAATGTCCTCTCTTCTTATAATCCTGAGTATTGTTTCTGTTCAAATAATCATTGAGTTCCCCTCAAATGCCTCAATTGGAGCAAACTCCATCCTAATTCCAGTCAGTGCATTCCGCACCAGTACTAATTACTGTTTGAATTTTATTTCACATCACACTTTGCAAATTTCCTAATGGCTGTGCCCTCTCATTCTTGGTCACTTTGTGAAAGCAAATAGTTTTCCCTATCTACTTTGTCTAGTCACTCATGATTTTGAAAGTTGCAGTCAAATCATCTCTTAGTCTTTTCCTATCCAAGGAAAACAGTCTCAATATCTCTGATGAAGCAAAAGTGTTTTTATTTTGTTTTATTTTTATTTTTATTGCCCTCCATATTTTCAACATTGGCTACGATGCTGTCTCTCTCTCTCTCTCTCTCGTGTCTTGTAAGAACGTCCATAATGTCTGTCATCTCTGTGAGGAATTGTCTGTTTCCTTCCAGAAGCCATCTCCCCGGTCCTTGAGGGCGACACTATTGAGGCCCCAAAGGAAGCATCAGCAAGGCCGCTCCCTGTACTAGCCCTCCCAACCTCAGAGGAAATGTCAGGCTGAGGAAATCTGGGACCATAAGCTGGTGAGCATCTCACTGGGACAGCTGCACATCTGGCTTAGCAAGAAATGCCTCAAGCTGCTGGTACTCAGAGGACTGTTAGAGACAAGGCCCCTGCTCTGCCCAGGGGAACAGAGGACCCCCATGATATCAGCAATCAGGGGCCTGATCCATGTACACAGTGAGGACTGTGGGTGGTAATGGCCCTCAGTGCCCAGAAGACACAGTAGTGCAGCAAGGTCCATCTGCCTCCATGGTCAGGTCTGCCATGAAGAGACAGCGTACAGAACCCTTAGGGTCTGCAGGCAAAGAGACCTCAGCATAGCTGGGTCATTTAGACACAGACACCCCTTAGGGGTCAACCAACTCCACCTTCAGCAGGTCCCACTGTGGATCCAGAGACCATACTAAGGCATAGTGGGAAGGAGTGAAGGAAGATTGAAGGGACTATGGCTATTTATGGTGTTCACTGTACGTTATTTTGCACTTTTTTATAGATGTCACTGTTTTCACCTGACATCTGATCATTTGTCTTCCTGTGCAGCCCCAAATGTAATCATTTCAACATTAAGCACCACTTGACAGCCAGACATGATGTTGTCAGGATTGGAGGACTTTGGTGAGAGCCTCTTACACCACCTGGGAACAGAAAGAAGATGCTGCAGAGATGGTAATGAGTATTGCTGACAACAGTGTCCCTTGTTCTACACCATCCCTATCCTTTCCCTGCTCTCTGTGTCCATAAGTGTTTTGGTGTGAATGAAGTGGTCGATGATCTAGAGGGGATATACAACAAACAGAGGAAGCCAGTGCATTAAGATGGCCAGGGACGAGGGAGTTTCCTTCATGTCCAGCTTGTTTGGTGAATTGGTTAGAATAGAAAGCTGAAGACTAGTGAAGCAAGCTGTGCTCTTAGCAAGGTGCTTATCAGACAATAATCCCCCTTAACTGGCAACTCACTGACACTGGGCCAGAAACTTCTCACATCGCTTGTCAAAAACGGAAAAGATGGAGCGAGATGCTCCTGCCTTTACAATGCTCCTCCCTGAACTACATTTCCAATTCTACCAATCATCCTGGTGTAGCTCCTCATTCAGACCCCTAGAGGACTCTGTCTATAACCTAACTCACTCCTGTTTTCCATTTGATAGAGCTGCGCAGCTTGCAAGTAAAGCAAGGGAGGGCTTGTGGCACAGTGGTAGTGACCCTACCTCTGGGATAGGAGCATTGGTTTAAGTCTCCAGCTCCTCCAGAAGTTTGCAACTAACATTGCTGATCGGGAAGATGAAGGAACATATCTCATGCTGGTTGACACAATACAGAGTGGTCTATCAATTTTCCTGCATAAATAAGAACAAGCAAACACAGGTCATTATATAGGATCCTTACAGTGTGGAAGCAGGTCATTTGGCCCATCAAGTCCACACCAACGCTCTTAACCGCATCCCACCCCAGACTCACCACCCCCTGTCATCCTATCTCTGTAACCCTGCATTTCACATGGCCAATCCACTTAACCTGCATATCTTTGGACTTAGGGAGGAAACTCACGCAGACACAGGGAGAATGTGCAAACTCCACACAGGCAGTTACATGTGGTTGGAATTGAACCCCAGTACCCAGCGCTGTGAGGCAGTAGTGCCACCCAAATGAACAATACAATATCAATAATCATAGAGGGCTCAAAATAATCACAATACCAGAAAGAATGCTCAGCAGTAGAATACAACAAAAGGCAAGTGACTGAACTCAGAGACACCCAAGGGAAATCAGAAAATCCCAAGTTTATATATTTCAACCAAAAATCATCAACCTATCGAGTTCAGGAGACAATGTTTGGCAACTGCACTTGCGGATGAATTGAGTCAGTCTAGACACAACTGAAGAACACTAAGGTAAACACACAGCAGGGCATGTGGTGGCAAACACTGTCACAGGATATGAAAGATTGACTGTCTACACCAACATTATTGGTTGCCATATGTGGCTTTAACTACCTAACTCAAAACAGTATAATTATCCACCAGAGAATTCTGCATAGGTGGCGTGTGTAATTCATGCCACAAAATATATATGTTGCAGAATCTGAAAAATCAATACATTTACTGAATACTAACTTCAATCCCCAATCATTTCATTAATGAATTAGCCACATGCAGTTTATTCAAAGCAACACAGATTCCCACTTATTTACTTTGAGCCTCAGCTAACTGTGACAACCGCTCAAGGTGATCCATCATATTTTTGATGTAATTGATCCTTGCATAAAGTAATTACTCTAATTAGGATTACATAATAAGTTCATTACAATATTGTGAACAGTCTACAGTGAGAATTCAAAACCCTCTTCCATTCTTCAGGCTACTAACATTCAGGAATATAGACACCCTTTCATTTTGATTGTAGTTTAGTTTAAAAGATATAGGTCATCAACAACTGGACTATTACAATTTATTCTAGGGAGACAAAGAACATTTAATCATCAGACATGTGATAGCCCCGGCCTGAAATATAAGCTAAGTGACTGAAAACGCATGCAGACAATTTCAGCTATAATTCTTCGATTAATGGGATGTCTGGTCAAATGAACAATAACAAAGGATCGTAAACAAGCTGTTAAAAAAAATCAGTAGAAGAAGTGAGGCGCTGGAAAAGCACAGCCGGTCAGACAGCATCCGAGGAATGGGAGAGTTGATGTTTCGGGCAGGAGCCTCATGGAACAAGCCTAACACTCTTAGGCATTCAGGAATGACCATCTATTTTTGTGCAGGAGTCTAAAAACTATCCACTCTTGGCAAAATAAACTTTGTTTCAGGCCCCAATCCACCCTGTCATTGATTATCATAATTCCTACGTATTCGTGGTAGCATGATCTTACAAGACTACTAACCCAATACAAGGTACAGATCCTTTATCCATAGTTCCAAAATTCACAAAGCTCTGAAATCCAAAGGTTTTTTTTGTGAAGTTTTTTTCTCATAAACAAGGATGTTTGGCATGCAAACAGTTAACCCAAATTGACACCTACTGGATGTGTGTCACTCAGATTAGATTAGATTACTTACAGTGTGAAAACAGGCCCTTCGGCCCAACAAGTCCACACCGACCCGCCGAAGTGCAACCCATATCCCTAACCTGACACTACGGGCAATTTAGCATGGCCAATTCACCTGACCTGCACATCTTTGGACTGTGGGAGGAAACCGGAGCACCCGGAGGAAACCCACGCAGACGCGGGGAGAACGTGCAAACTCCACACAGGCAGTCACCTGGGGCGGGAACTGAACCCGGGTCTCTGGCGCTGTGAGGCAGCAGTGCTAACCACTGTGCCACCGTGCCGCCCACCGTGCCACCCAGATACGACATGAAGAGGCATGGCCCAGCACCAGCAGGTTTGGATTCTCTCTCAAGGCCTGTTTTACTTAATAAATCTGCTCCTCTGGTAAGACTTTCTACAATTTCACCATCGAACTGTCTCTTATTCTGAAATTTGAAAAATTCCAAATTCCAAAAAACAGCTGGTTCCGACAATGTCAAATAAAGGATCGTCTACCTGTAGCAAGCACGTCAAGGATTTGAACAGGGCAGTTTTGTTTTGGTACTGAAACTGGTGTTTATAGGAAATAATTTGTTACAGATGACGGGTCAAGCCAGCCAATGACGGTAGATAGTTAATCCACCTTTTCAGGCACGTTTGGCACACCCCTGCAGCAGGTAGGACTTAGACCTAGGCCTCCTGACTCAAATACATGGACACTACCACAGTGTCACAACAGCCCTCCCAGTAATGATTGGAATAGTGATTTTAATCAAGCTGTTCAGGCATCCTGTGACTCTCCTCCAGGTCAGGTGGGACTTAACCCCAGATCTACTGGCCAAGAGCTAGGGACACTACCCACTGTATCACAAGAGTCTTCATGAGTGAGAGTCTAATTGTAATAATGAGTTGTTCTTGTCAGTCAATAGCTGGACGACAATGTTCAAATTTCAATTAATTCAAGAACCCACCCATTCTCTGCACAAGCTGCATAAAATCAAAAAACCTTCCCACCAGCATGGCACCGTATAAATGTTCGTAATTAAAAAAAAATGGATCTTTTTTGTGAAAATGGAAAGAACTGCAGATGTTGTAAATCAGAATCAAAAACAGAAACTGTCAGAAAAACTCAGCAGGTCTGGTAGGCATCTGTGGAGAGAAATCAGAATTAACACTTTGGGTCCAGTGACCCTTTCTGGATTCGAAACATTAACTGATTTCTCTCCACAGATGCTGCCAGTCCCGCTGAGCTTTTCCAGTAATTTCTATTTTTGTTCAGGTCTTTCTCGTGTGTCAATTTTGATGGGCCTGAGGCAAGACATGTTGGAGCAGTTTTATTTTTTTCTATTCTCTCATGGGGTGTGGGAATTGTTATTAAGGCCACTTTTTGTTGCATATTCCGAACTGTGACTGAAATAATTTCAGAGAGAAATTGAAATTCACACCTTGGCCAGACAAGGGGAGGACAGTAAATTTCCATTTGTAAACCAAATGGATTTGTATAAAGTTAAGTTGTCATGGTTACAGTGGTGACTTTACATTCTGGATTTCTTTTCTTAGTTGAATTTGAATTCCACTGGGTATTATGGTCGGATTTGAATCCCTTTCCCCAGAGCCTGTGTCTCTGGTTTACTAGTCAAGTGACATTACCACTACCTCACCCTAATTTACAGTCAGTGATGTGAGCTCTCTCAAGCATAATGTGATGGAAAAGAACTGGAAATCACACAATGGCCTTAAAACGTGAAAGTAAGCAAGTCTGTTTTGATTATTTGGACAGTTGATATGTGACATACCTGATGAAGGGCTTATGCCCAAAACATCAATTCTCCTGCTCCTCGGATGCGGCCTGACCTGCTGTGTCTTTCCAACGTCACACTTTTCGACTGAGGTGCAAATAAGATTGAAGTGATCCAAAGACATTCTTGGCACAAATCAGCCTGGAAAATACACAAGTGCCACATTTTTAATCAATGTTGTGGAATGGGAACCATGATGGCAAAAGAGAGAGGGAAGTCGACAGAGCTGTTCTATAAACTATGGAAATGACTGGTGTTAATTGACAAAAACAAGTAGCAGGTTCCCTCTGGCACTGACTAAGAGGTGACCGTCCACAGGATCAATAGTTTCTGAAACAGCATCCTTCACCATGGCAGTACCACAATGGAACAAGATACCAAATCAAATAACCACGGTCCCTTCACGTGAAACCTCCAAGTCACATCTTGTGATTATTTCCATTTAAAAATTTTCATTATCAAGACTACGACAGCAGCTCATGCCGGCCTTAGCAAGTACAGCTGGTACAGATGTTCACAGATTATTATCTTGCCAACACAGCCAACTCAGCCACATTAGGGAGATTTGAACAAACCTTAGATAAGCACATGGATGATTTTGGGATAGCGTAGGGGGGTGAGCTGAGAATAATTCACAGGTCGGCGCAATATCGAGGGCCGAAGGACCTGTTTTGCACTGTATTGTTCTATGTTCTATGTTCTAAACACAAACAGAAGAGTACTGGGGCAATGATAGGCTACAGAAAGCTAGTGAAATCTGCAATGAATACTGAGTATGCTTTGATAGGGATTGGGATGTGGACTGGTTATATTTCTTGCTGGGGACAAGAGGGAAGGACAAGACAGGGTATATATTTGAACCTTGTCTTTTCTGTCAGCATTATTACTGATGGATTCTGTTAATCAATGCACTGTTTCAAACCTCAAAACAATTACTATTTAAAAAAAAAACGTCTGCAATTAAAAATTGATTGGATTGATGAAGTAACCCATCTGATTTACTCATAGCGTTTAAGAATTTGAAACCTATGTGGTTTAGTTTCAATGATTCATATTCATATCTGCCATCTGAAATGGCCTATTAGTTAAGAGTCCAGAAATGAGTCATTAGATGTGGATAAAAAAATGCCAGAATTGACAGAGTCATCTATACCCAGAGACTAAACAAGCCAATCTTTGAATTTATATAAATTCTGCTTTAAATAAATAAATTTATTGTATCCGTTGCTCCCGATGTGGTCTCCTCTACATTGGGGAGACTGGGTGCCTCCTAGCAGAGTGCTTTAGGGAACATCTCCGAGACACCCGCACCAATCAACCACACCGCCCCGTGGCCCAACATTTCGACTCCCCCTCCCACTCTGCTGAGGACATGGAGGTCCTGGGCCTCCTTCACTGCCGCTCCCTCACTACCAGACGCCTGGAGGAAGAACGCCTCATCTTCCACCTCGGAACACTTCAACCCCAGGGCATCAATGTGGACTTCAACAGTTTCCTCATTTCCCCTTTCCCCACCTCACCCTAGTTACAAATTTCCAGCTCAGCAATGTCCCCGTGACTTGTCCGGACTTGTCCTACCTGCCTATCTCCTTTTCCACCTATCCACTCCACCCTCTCCTCCCTGACCTATCACCTTCATCTCCTCCCCCACTCACCAATTGTACTCTATACTACTTTCTTCCCACCCCTACCCTCCTCTAGCTTATCTCTCCACGCTTCAGGCTCACTGCCTTTATTCCTGATGAAGGGCTTTTGCCCGAAACGTCGATTTCGCTGCTCCTTGGATGCTGCCTTAACTGCTGTGCACTCCCATTGACTTACACTCAATGCTCTCACCAATAAAGAAAAGCATACCAAATACCTTCTTCACTAGCCTATCCACCTGTGACTCTATGTTCAAGGAACTATGAACCTGCACTCCAAGGTCTCTGTGTTCAGCAACACTCATTAGGACCCTACCATTAAGTGTATAAGTCCTGGTCTGATTTGCTTTCCCAAAATGTAGCACCTCGCATTTATCTAAATTAAACTCCATCTACCACTCCTCAGCCCATTGGCCCATCTGATCAAGATCCCGTTGTAATCTGTGGTAACTTTCTTCACTGTCCACTGCACCTCCAATTTTGGTGCCATTTACAAACTTACTAACTATACTTCTTATGTTCATATCCAAATCATTTATATAAATCTACAATGACTTCAGCACTCCACTCTGTAGGTCTGATGAAAGGTCATAGACCTAAAATGTATGCTCTGTTTCTCTCCACAGATGTTGCCTGTAGCTCCAGTTTTCTCTGGTTTTATTTCTCCAAGCACTTGTTGAGTTAATCAGCTGCAGTGAGCCCATTGAAGACACACTGAGAATCTTCAATGCTTTTACACTGTTATATAGAGGGTTGATTGGGAACCAACTGCAGTAATTAAAAAGTGATTGGATTGATGAAATAGCCCATTTGAGTTATTCATAACTTTTAAGAATTAGAGGCCTGTCTGGTTCAGTCACAATGGCTCATATTCATATCTGCCTGTCTGAAATGACCTAACAGTTAAGGGTTCAGAACTTAGGCACCTACCATAGAATGAACCACCTACATGGTTATGTTTGTTTGGATGACAAACTATGAAAATATGTAGACAATAAGGTTAAAGTCCTGACTGTATGAATGGAACAAATAACAAAGCCGTTATAAATTCAGGCAGCATTAACGCAGTTTTAAATGCCTCAATTTTAAATTTCTCACAATTGTTATCAAACCCTATCACAATGGTTGTCCTTCCTTATTTCTGTAATCTCCCTCAATCCCAGAGCTCTGTGATATTCCTGATGGGAATATAATTGATGGATTGTTCCACCATTGTTGACCATGGTGTCTGCTACAAAAACATTAAGTCACACAATACTTAAACCTTTCCATCTCTCTGTGTTCAATTCTGATCAGCCTACTATAGGATGAATTGTTGTGAAACTTGAAAGGGTTTGGAAAAGATTTACAAGGACGTAGCCAGGGTTGGATGGTTTGAGCTATAGGGAGAAGCTAAGTAGGTTGGGGCTGTTTTCCTTGAAGTGTCAGAGACTGAGATGTGACCTTATTGAGATTTATAAAATCATGATAGACATGGATATAATGAAGAGCTAAAGTATTTTCCCTGGGGTGAGAGAGTTCAAAACTAGAGGACATAGGTTTTATATGTGGGTGAAAGTGAGGACAGCAGATGCTGGAGATCAGAGCTGAAAATGTGTTGCTGGAAAAGCACAGCAGAGACCCAGGTTCAATTCTCGCCTCAGGCAACTGTCTGTGTGGAGTTTGCACATTCTCCCCGTATCTGCGTGGGTTTCCTCCGGGTGCTCCGGTTTCCTCCCACAATCCAAAGCTGTGCACGTTAGGTGAATTGGCCATACTAAATTCCCATAGTGTTAGATGTAGGGGAATGGGTCTGGGTGGATTGCTCTTCGGAGGGTTGGTGTGGACTTGTTGGGCCGAAGGGCCTGTTTCCACACTGTAAGTAATCTAATTGAGAGGGGAAAAATTTTAAATGGACCTAAGGGGCAACATTTTCACGCAGAGTGTGGTCCGTGTATGAAATGAGCTGCCAGAGGAGGTTGTAGAGGCTGGTTCAATTATATCATTTTAAAGGCATCTGAATGGGTATATGAATAGGAAGGGTTTGGAGGGATATGGGTCAAATGCTGCCAAGGGGGACTAGATTAGGTTGGGATATCTAGTCGGCATGGATATGTTGGACCAAAAGGTATGTATCCATGCTGTACATCTCTATGTCTCTATTCTACTTTAAGGTGATGTGGAGGTGCCAGTGCTGGACTGGAGTGGACAAAGTCAGAAGTCATAGAAGGAGCAGCGATCTGAATGTTTGTGATTTCAAATAAACCCTTTGGCTTATAACCTGGTGTTGTGTAACTCCTGACATTACTTTAAGATGCTCCTTCAAACTGATCTTTTGGCCCAGTAGGCCACCCTTCCTAATATCTACTTCTTTGGCTCAGTGTCAAATTTCGTCATTATGCTCCCATTACTGATGTCTTATTACACAATACATGCCATATAAATACACCACGTTGTTGTTGAATCATTCAAATAGAGGAGCTTCTTAATTGCCAAATTTGCATAAACTTGATTTGGAACAAGATCAGCTAACATTTTCATAAAAGTAGCAGACAGAAGATTTTCTTGGAAAGTCATTGATACATTTGTTGTGAAATGTATATCTCTCTCTTAATTTAACTTTTTATAAGTGTCAACATGATTTAACAGATGTTGGTTGAAATTTTTCACAGGTGCTTTTGAGATCTTTTCAAACACTGGGCCAAACATGACCGCAGCAATAAAATTAATGTATACTTTGGTTCTCAAGCTGTAATTTTTAGTCATTGTTAGTGAGGCTGAGAGGAACTGTTTGTCACCAGACTTAATTAATCTGCTCCTGGTCATGTAAAAACAGAGAGACAGAGTAAGAGTAACAATGCTGGGGTCAGGCTGACTGATTCCGACTGATGGTAAGAGCAGTTGGGCGGTCTTTGAAAACATAAATGATTGTTAATTTTAGGTCATTTCTAGACTTGTAAGACACAGCGGCAGGCTAAATGACAATAATATTGTCAAAATGTATATAAGCATTGGGCAAAATTGCTACGATATTGTAATATGAAGGTGAGGAGAATGCACACTCATTAATCTGATAATACATCAAGGTATTTCAATTTGTGCTACCCAATTGAAATGTAAATATTCATTGAATGTACACATTTAACATTCCATTGCATTCTGCACCACAAAAATCACTAAAATAATTTTTGATGTACCTCCTTTAACCTTCTGCTAGAGGATGGCTAAATTTACGGAAGAGGTCAGTTTTAAATATAATTACAAGTTGTTTTTTCGAACCATTTCCCCAGTTCCATTTTCAAACATTTTCATTTTCAAAAAGCTCCAAGAAGTTTTATTTTTGCTGAATTCTGAATAGAAGGAAAATGCTCCTTTCATGATTTACAGAAAGGACTGTAAAAGGGTGTTAATCAAACAGAGGCCTGTCCAGTCTTCCTGTAGGTAATGGCATCACTGCTGTGTGTTGAGAAGATAAGAACTAAAAGCAGGGGTAAGGCCATTCAGCTCCTCAGGCCTGCTCCACCATTTGATCATGGCTGTTCTCATCTTGTCCTCCATTACATTTTCCATTCTTCATAACCCTTCAACTCATTACAAATTAAAACTTCACCTTAAATTTATTCAGTTTCCCAGCATCCACTACACTCTGGGGTAGTGAATTCTGTGGATTCACAACCCTTTGAGAGAAGTCATTCCATTTCACCTCTGTTTTAAATCTATCATCCTTCCACTTAAATCTGTGATCTCTCATTGCCCCACAAGGGGAAACATCCAATTCTACATCTACTCTACGTCATCCATTGGCTCCATCTATACTTCCCGCTGCCTCAGGAAAGCAATCAACATCAACAAACACCCCTTCCACCCCTGTGTTTCTCTCTTCCACCCTGTTCCATCAGGTGGAAGATATAAAAGTATGAGGGCACACACAAAGAGATTCAAGAACACATCCTTCCCTGCTGTTATCAGACTTTTGAATGGACCTCTCAAATGTTAATTCTGATCTCTCTCTCTCTCTGCACCAGCTGTAACACTGGATTCTGCTCTCTGTTCTGCTACCCTGATGCATTTTGTAGGGTACAATCTGCCTGTATAGTGCACAAAACAATACTTTCACTGTACCTCATTACATGTGACAACAGTAAATCAATCAATCACTTTGTCAGTGCCTTCTGCTATCTATACAGAGTCATAGATTCATAGAGATGTACAGCACGGAAACAGACCCTTGGGTCCAACTCGTCCATGCCGACCAGATATCCCAATCCAATCTAGTCCCACCTGCCAGCACCCGACCCATATGCCGCCAAACCCTTCCTATTTATACACCCATCCAGATGCCTTTTAAATGTTTAATTGTACCAGCCTCCACCACTTCCTCTGGCAACTCATTCCATACACATAACACCCTCTGTGTAAAAAAGTTGCCCCGTATATCTCTTTTATATGTTTCCCCTCTCACTCTAAACCTATGCCCTCTGGTTCTGGACTCCCCCACCCCAGGGAAAAGACTTTGTTTATTTATCCTATCCATGCCCCTCATGATTTTATAAACCTCTATAAGGTCACCCCTCAGCCTCCGAAGCTCCAGGGAAAACAGCTCTAGCCTATTCAAATCCTCCAACCCTGGCAACATCCTTGTAAACCTTTTCTGAACCCTTTCAAGTTTCACAACATCTTTCCGATAGGAAGGAGACCAGAATTGCATGCAGTATTCCGAAAGTGGTCTAACCAATGTCCTAAACAGCTGCAACATGACCTCCCAACTCCTGTACTCAATACTCTGACCAATAAAGAAAAGCATACCAAACGCCTTCACTATCCTATCTACCTGCGACTCCACTTTCAAGGAGCTATGAACCTGCATTCTAAGGTCTCTTTGTTCAACAACACTCCCTAGGACCTTACCATTAAGTGTATAAGTCCTGCTAAGATTTGCTTTCCCAAAATGCAGCACATTCAGTTAGATGTCCTCTCATCCTTCTAAACTCTAGAGGGTAGAGACTTAAACTGCTCAGTATCTCTTCCTATGATAAGCCATTCATCTCTGAATAAGATTAGGTATATGGACCAGAGTGTACTTCTTCCAGTTCTAAAATGCTAGCGCAGTTCTCACCTACACAGATCACATTAAGGGAAATCAACTCCATGCATTCTGCAATTTATCATTTGCTTTAATAGGTTATAAAATCCAGAGCAACGAGTCAAAACATCACCTTTGCTCATGACCATCCATGCCAGAAGTTTACAAGCAAAACAAAATGGCTCACAAAATTCCACCAGCTCCCAATCTGTACTGATTTAACTCACATCCACTAGATTATCACAGCAAATAGGCCCAATGACCTGAAAACAAAATGTAATTTAAAAGCAAGTTACGCCTGTGCTTTTGAATGTGATGAATATCCAGTGATTTCATGTGAGTGAAGGGTAGGTACGGGCAAGATCAGAACTGGCTGTGAATCCTTGGGTGAGGTTCCAGAGTCAGTGTGAATAGCCATAGGTTTTCAATAATGATTACCTTCAGCAAGAGAGAAGTTGAAACCCACAATCTGGCAGACACACTTGTAATGCAAAAGAAAACAGAAAAACCTGATGTTGGATGTTTGGCACACCCAGTGAAAAGCAGCATTTCACTCGATTCGGGAAATTGCAGCCAACAGATCCAGAATTTCTTGGCCCAGAAATCCTCACAGATTCTGTCTCAACAGAACCAACCCTTATTGGGTTCAACTGGCACCAACTCACAAAATAGGATCAAAATTTGAAAATTAATAAAGAGAATCTGAAACAATACGGCTTGAAAATCTTGTAAATCAGTTAGTACTTGGGAATAAATATATCATTTTGAAGTATAAAAATGCATCTACTCTCTGTCCCCCTCTCTCTGACCCCCTCTCTCCCCCCCACTCTGTATATCTCATTCACCAGTATTATTGGTTTCTCTTTCTCCATAGAAGTCCGTTCATGGAATGTTGGTGGGATGACTAGCCCAGTATTTATTGCCCATCCCTAATGATCTTGAGAAGAGCATGTAAACAGTGGACAGCGGGCTTACTAGTCAATTAAAATCACACAGTATTAACTCCTTCCCACCACAAATACAGTACAACCTCAATTATCCAAATGAAACGGGCGAGTTGTATTTTGTTCGCGTAGTTGATTGTGCGGATAACTGGTCTGGTTGTAAACAAGTGGCAATTTATGAATGCTGGTTATCGAATGTGCCTCCGTTATCCAGCAATGCATGTCATAATGCCATTTAACTGATAACTGAGTGCTGAGTTGCCCAATGCCATGACTCAGCTGAACTTAGCAGTCTAACAGTAACTTATTGTGTGGATTTCTAGCACTGACTTCAAATAGACAGGGTAATTGCGATTTAAAAGTTTAGTTCATTTTATGTTTATCGTAGAGAACATTCCTTCTTTTGATGAAAATGATGGCTAAGTTCAATTTTAACAAGGAGGATTGGTAAGATCCGTGTAAGGAGGTGTAAATCCCAGATGACTATTCCTGATACCTTGTAGAATGTGCCGCCTGTATCGGTATGTGGTTCAAGTAAGGGTTGTTTGAAGTAGTCCACTGCCACAAATTTACTAAAGAACTAACTAAATAATACTAAATACAGTATAACCTCAATTACCCAAGTGAGACAGGCAGGGAGTATTTTGTTCGCGTAACTGATTGTGCGGATAAATGATCTGATTGTAAACAAGTGGCAATTTATGAATGCTGGTTATCGAATGTGCCTCCGTTATCCAGCAATGCATGTCATAATGCCATTTGCCTGATAACTGAGTGCTGAGTTGCCTAATACCATTTTTTACGGCACCTTGAGATCTTGTTTGGAGAATCCGAAATTTGGATAATTGATGTTTGGATAACCGAGGTTAAACTCTAACTTGCTCAACTAAAGGACAGAAGTCGCACAATGAAGGAGCTTGTGATTTCAAGTAAGCCTGTTGGACTATAACTTGGTGCCATGTGACATCTTACTTGTCCATTCCCAATCCAACACCAGCACCTCCACAGCTTAACTAAAGGAGATGGCATTGAGAGAATACTCAGCAGAAATTTGTGGAAAGGAAATTATAACAGCCATGCCAGCAGAGCAAGAAGCTTCAGTGCAGTGATAGGAATAACTCTCCCCTGAGGTTTGAGTGTCTGCAAGGTTATTGTCTGTGTAAGAGGGGTAAAATTTTTGCTCTGTTATTTGTAATGAGATTATTCCAATAATCCTTGTCTAACACAATCTAGCATGAGCTTCTTTTCTCTTTTGTATAATAAACTTTGAAGTTCTTTTGTTAAAAGTTCATGAACAGCCTCTTGTGAATATTTAGAGTGAATGATTTCCACAATGATGTGGACTTTGTTCCAAATATTTTACTTGATGTGACAATGCTTGTGTTATCACTGCAGTATAAGGTGTGTGTGGTTAATGAAGAAAGCAGACACTTATTACAGATGGTTATTACACTCAAACATTACATTCACAAGCATATCAAGGCCCTGGAAGTCCTCAACATTGACGCCAGACCTCTTGAAGTCTCCAAGCATCAGGTTAAACATGGACAAAGAAACTTACTGCTGGTTACCACATACCATCCTCCTTCAGCAGATGAATCAGTACTTTGGCATGTTGAGCAAAACTTAGAGGAAGCATTGAGGGCGGCACGGGCATAAAATGTACTCTGGATGGGGAATTTCTATGTCCACCATCAAGAGTGGCTCAGCACAGTAGAGTCATAGTCATAGAGATGTACAGCATGGAAACAGACCCTTTGGTCCTACCTGTCCATGCCGACCAGATATCACAACCCAATCTAGTCCCACCTGCCAGCACCCGGCCCATATCTCTCCAACCCTTTCTTATTCATATACTCATCCAAATGCCTCTTAAATGTTGCAATTGTACCAGCCTCCACCACATCCTCTGGGAGCTCATTCCAGACATGTACCATCCTCTGCGTGAAAAAGTACTACTGCTGAGATGGTCAGGTCCTAAAGGACATCGCTGCTGGACTGGGTCTGCGACAGGTGGTGAGGGAATCAACAAGAGGGAAAGACACACTGACCTCAACCTTACCAAACTGCCAGCTGCAGATGCATCTGTCCATGACAGGATTGGTAAGAGTGACCACTACACAGTCCTTATGAAGACAAAGTCCCAACTTCACTTTGAAAATGCCCATTACTGTGCTAAATTGGATAGACTTCGAACAGATCTAGCAACTCAAGACTGGGCATCCATGAGGTGCTGTGGGCCAACAACAGCAGCAGAACTGTACTCCAGCACAATCTGTGACCTCATGGCCCAGCATATCCCCCACTCAACCACTACCATCAAACCAGGGGAATCAATCCTGGTTCAATGGACAGTGCAGAAGGCATGCCAGGAGCATATCTAAAAATGAGATGTCAACCTGGCGAAGCTAGCAAACAGGACCACTTGTAAGCCAAACAGTATAAGCAGCATAGGAGAGACAGAGTTGATTGTGACCAAAGCTCTGCAGTCCTGCCACATCCAGTTGTGAATGGTGGTGGATGATTAAACAACTCACTGGAGGAGGAGGCTCCACAAATATCCCCATCCTCAATGATGGAAGAGCCCAGCACATCAGTGCAAAAGATAAGGCTGAAACGTTTGCAGCAATCTTCAGCCAGAAGTGCTGAATGGATGATCCATTTTGGCCTCCTCCAGTAGTCCCCAGCATCACAGATACCAGTCTTCAGCTAATTCAATTCACTCCACGTGAGATCACAAATACGGCTGGAAGTACTGGGCCCTGATAACATTCTGGCAATATTACTCAAGACACGTGCTCCAGAACTTGCTGCACCCCTAGCCAATCTCTTCCAGTACAGTTACAACACTGGCATCTGCACAACTATGTGGAAAATTACCCAGGTATTGCCTATATACAAAAAAAAGACAAATCAAACACAGCTAGTTCCCGTCATGAGTTTACTCTCCATTATCAGTAAAGAGATGAAAGGTGTCATCAAGCAGCACCAGTTCATCAATAACCTGCTCAGTGACGCCCAGTTTGGGTTCCAGCAGGGCCACTGACCTCTTGACCTCATTCCAGTCTTGTTTCAAACATGGACAGAAGAGCTGAATTTCAGAGGGGAGATGAGAGTGACAGCCCTTGACATCAAGGCTGCATTTGACTGAGTGTGGCATCAAGGAATCTTAGCAAAAGTGGAATCAATTGGAATCTGAGGGAAAACTTTCCATTGTTTGGAGTCATACCTGGAACAAAGGAAGATAGTTGTTGTTGTTGGAGGTCAGTCATCTCAGCTCCAGGGCATCTCTGCAGGAGTTCCTCAGGGTAGTGTCCTAGGCCCAACCATCTCCAGCTGCTTCATCAATGACCTTCCCTCCATCATAAAGTCAGAAGTGGGAATGTTCACCAATGATTGCATAATGTTCAGCACCATTGAAGGCTCCTCAGATACTGAAGCATCTAAAGATGTGCAGGTTACGTGGATTGGCTATGTTAAATTGTCCATAGTGTCCAGAGATGTGCAGGCTTGGTGGATTAGCCATGGGAAATACAGGATTACAGGGACAGGGTGGGGGATGGGGGTGGGGTCTGAGTGGGATGATCTTTTGCAGGGTCAATGTGGACTCAATGGACCAAAAGGCCAGCTTCACACTGTAGGCATTCTATGTCCAAATGCAACAAAATCTGGACAATATCCAGGCTTGGGCTGGCAAGTGGCAAATAATATTCATGGCAAATGTCAGGCATTGACAACCTCCAACCAGAGATAATCTAAGTATTGTGGCTTGACATTTAACAGTGTTACCATCACTGACTCCTCCACTATCAACATCTTGGAGTTACCATTGACCAGAAACTGAACTAGCACTCACCACATAAACATAGCGGCTACAAGAGCAGGTCAGAAGCTAGGAATCTTGAAGAGGGTAACTCACCTCCCTGTTCACATCTACAAGGCACATGTCAGGAGTGTGATGGAATACTCCCCATTTGCCTGGATGGGGCAGCTCCAACAACACTCAAGAAGCTTAGCACCATTCAGGACAAAGCAGCCCGCTTGATTGGCACCACATCCATGAACACCGACTCTCTCAACTACCCTTGCTCAGCAGCAGCAGTGTGTATCATCTACAAGAAGCACTGCAGAAACTCACTGAAGATCTATAGACAGCACCTTCCAAACCCATGACCACTTCCAACCTGAAGAGCAAGTGCAACAGTTACATGGGAACACCACACTCTGCAGATCCCTTCCATGCCACACACCATCCACATTTAGAAATTAGATTAGATTACTTACAATGTGGAAACAGGCCCTTCGGCCCAACAAGTCCACACCGCCCCGCCGAAGCGCAACCCACCCATACCCCTACATTTACCCCTTACCTAACACTACGGGCAATTTAGCATGGCCAATTCACCTGACCTGCACATCTTTGGACTGTGGGAGAAAACCGGAGCACCCGGAGGAAACCCACGCAGACACGGGGAGAACGTGCAAACTCCACACAGTCAGTCGCCTGAGGCGGGTATTGAACCCGGGTCTCTGGCGCTGTGAGGCAGCAGTGCTAACCACTGTGCCACCGTGCTGCCCTAGGTCAAATGATAGGTCAAAATCCTAGAAGTCCCTCCCCAGTGAGATTGTGGGTTGATTTACAGCACATGGACTGCAGCAGTTCATGAAAGCAACTCACCACCACCTTCTCAAGGGCAGCTGAAACAAGCAATAAATGCTGAGCCAGCCAAAGATGCCAATGTCTCATGAATAAATCGCATAGAACATAGAACATTGACCATAGAACGTTACTGCATAGTACAGGCCCTTCGACCCTTGATGTTGTGCCGAACTGTGAAATTAATCTGATGCCCATCTCACCTGACAGCGTTCCATTATTATTCATTTGTATGTCCATAGAGTCATAGAGACATAGAGATGTACAGCATGGAAACAGACCCTTCGGTCCAATCCGTCCATGCTGTCCAGATATCCCAACCCAATCTAGTCCCACCTGCCAGCACCCAGCCCATATCCCTCCAAACCCTTCCTATTCATATACCCATCCAAATGCCTCTTAAATGTTGCAATTGTACCAGCCTCCACCACTTCCTCTGGCAGCTCATTCCATACATGTATCACCCTCTGCGTGAAAAAGTTGCCCCTTAGGTCTCTTTTATATCTTTCTCCTCCCACCCTAACCTATGCCCTCTTGTTCTGGACTCCCCGACCCCAGGGAAAAGACTTTGCCTATTTATCCTATCCATGCCCCTCATAATTTTGTAAACCTCTATAAGGTCACCCCTCAGCCTCCAACGCTCCAGGGAAAACAGCTTCAGTTCCCTCAGCATTTCCTCCCTTCCACACCAGGCAATATCCTGGTAAATCTCCTTTAAACCCTTTCCAATGCTTCCATCCTTCCTAAAATGTGGGAACCAGAAGTGTATGCAATACTTCAGGTGCGGCCTTACCAGTGTCTCGTACAGCTGAAGCATGACCTCGTGGCTCCAAAAATCAATCCCCCTACCACTAAATGCCAACACACATATGCCTTCTTAACAACCCTATCAACCTGGGTGGCAACTTTCAGGGATAAATGCAGCTGGATACTGAGATCTCTCTGTTCGTATACATTGCCAAGAATTATACCATTAGCGCAGTACTTTCTGCGTTCCTGTTACTTCTTCTGAAGTGAACTACCTCACACGTTTCCGCGTTAAACTCCATTTGCCACTTCTCAGCCCAGCTCTGCATCTTATCTATGTCCCTCTATAACCACAACATCCTTTAGCACTATCCACAACTCTGCATACCTCAGTGTCATCCGCAAATTTACTAACCCATCCTTCTCTGCCCACCTCCAGATCATATATAAAAATGACAAATAGCAGTTTCCAAAACAGATCCTTGTGGCACACCACTGGTAACTAAGCTTTAGGATGAACATTTCCCATTAACCACCACCCTCTCTCTGTCTTCTTTCAGCTAACCCATTTCTGATCCAAACCACCAAATCACCTTCAATCCCAAAACTCTGTACTTTGTGCAATAGCCTACCATGTTGAACCTTATCAAACGCTTTACTGAAGTCCATATACACCACATTAACCATTTTACCTTCATCCTCCTATTTTGTCACCTTTCAGAAGAACTCAATAAGGTTAGTGAGGCACGACCTACTCTTCACAAAACCGAGTTGACTATCCCTAATCAAATGATTCCTTTCCAGCTGATTATAAATCTTATCTCTTATAACCTTTTCCAACACCTTATCCACAACCGAAGTCAGACTCACTGGCATAAATACCAGGGTTGTCCGGACTCCTCTTCTTAAACAACGGAACAACATTTGCTATCAACCAATCTTCTGGCACTATTCCTGTCGACAATGATGACATAAAGATCAAAATGGTACCCCTCTGGTTCAGGTGAAGACCATCCTGTTTGTAGAGATCCCACTTTCCCCAGAAAGAGCTCCAATTATCCAGATAATCTGAGGATAAATCCCATCCAGCCCAGGGGTCTTATCTATTTTCAGATCTTCCAAAATTGCTAAAATCTCCTCTTTGCAACCGTAATCCCATCTAATCTAATAACCTATATCTCTGTATTCTCACTAACATTTCCCTTTTCCAATGTGAATACTGATGAAAAGTATTTATTAAGCGCTTCCCCTATGTCCTCAGATTCCACACACAACTTCCCATTACTGTCTTTGATTGGTCCTAGTCTTACTCTAGTCATTCTTTTATTCCTGACATACCTACAGAATGCCCTAGGATTTTCCGTGATCCTATCCGCCAACAACTTCTCATGTCCCCTCCTGGCTCTGCTTCACCCTCTCTTTAGATTTTTTCTGGCTAACTTATAAATCTCAAGCCCCCTAACTGAAAACCTTCATGCTTCATCCTCACATAAACCTTCTTCTTCCTCTTGACAAGAGCTTCAACTTCTTAGTAAACCATGGCTCCCTCTCTCAAAACTACCTCCCTGCCTGATAGGTATATACTTATCAAGGACCCGCAGTAGCTGTTCCTTAAAATGAGCTCCACATTTCAAGTGTGTCCATCCCCTGCAGTTTCCTTCCCCATCCTATGCATCCTAAATCTTGCCTAATCATATCATAATTGCCTTTCGCCCAGTTATACCTCTTTCTCTGCAGTATATACCTATCCTTGCCCATTGCTATTGGAAACATAACCAAATTATGGTCATTACCACCAAAGTGCTCACCTACCTCCAAACCTAACACCTGGTTGGGTTCATTTCCCAGTACCAAATCCAATATGGCCTAGCCCCTTGTTGGCCTATCTACATACTATGTCAGAAAACCTTCTTGCACACAATGGACAAAAACTGACCCATCTAAGCTACTTGAACTATAGTATTCCCAGTCAATATTGGGGAAGTTAAAGTCCCCCATGACAACTACCCTGTTACTCTCGCTTGTATTGAGAATCACCTTTGCTATCCTTTCCTCTACATCTCTGGAACAATTTGGAGGCCTATAGAAAACTTCCAACAGGGTGACCTCTCCTTTCCTCTTTCTAACCTCAGCCCAAACTACCTCAGTGGATGCGTGCTCAAAACATTATCTCACTGCTATAATACTACCATTGATTAGCAATGCCACTACCTCCCCTACCCCCCTTTACCATCTTCTCTGTTCTCGCCGAAACATCTAAACCCGGAATCTGCAACAACCATTCCTGTCCCTCCTCTAGCCATGTCTCTGAAATGGCCACAGCATCGAAATCCCATGTACCAACACAGGCTGCATTTCACCCACCTTATTCCGGATGCTCCTGACATTGAAGTATACACATCTCAAACCAACATCCTGATTGCTGGTGCTCTCTTGCGACCTTGTAAACCAATCTCTGACCTCACTACTCTCAACCTCCTGTACACTGGAACTACAATTCAAGTTCCCATCCCACTGCTGCATTAGTTTAAACCCCCAAATAACATCAGCAGATTTTCCCCCAGGATATTGGTATCCCTCTGGTTCAGATGAAGGTCATCCTGTTTGTAGAGGTCCCACCTTCCCCAGAAAGAGCTCCAATTATCCAAGAATCCAAAACCCTCCCTCCTGCACCATCCCTGCAGCCACGTGTTTAGCTCCCCTCTCTCCCTGTTCCTCATTTCACTAGCACATGGCACGGGCAACAAACCAGAGATAACAACTTTGTTTGTTCTAACTCTAAGCCTCCACCCTAGCTCCATAAACTTCTGCCTTAAATCCCCACCTTTTTTCCTACCTATGTCATTATTACCTATGTGGGCCACGACTTGGGGCTGCTCCCCCTCCCCTTCAAGGATCCCAAAAACACAATCAGAGTCATGTCCTTCTTCAAGTGATCAGTGGGTTTAGTCAGAGACTGAGATCTTCATACTTTCAGGTCATGTGCTCCGAGAGAATGATGATATCATGAGCAAGTCTTTTAGAGGTACACTGACATACTAATGAAACATTGCACAATGTAATGTAGTGCACAGTGGTTAGCAGTGCAGCCTCACAGCGCCCGAGACCCGGGTTCATTTCCTGCCTCAGGCGACTGACTGTGTGGAGTTTGCGTGTTCTCCCCGTGTCTGCGTGGGTTTCCTCCAGGTGCTCTGGTTTCCTCCCACAGTCCAAAGATGTGCAGGTCAGGTGAATTGGCCATGCTAAATTGCCCGTAGTGGTAGGTATGGGGTAAATGTACGGGTATGGGTGGGTTGCGCTTCGGCGGGGCGGTGTGGACTTGTTGGGCCGAAGGGCCTGTTTCCACACTGTAATGTAATCTAATCTAATCTAATCAAGCCTTGACTCACTCTAGACTCTGACTTGTCCACTGTTACCATCAGCAGTGATTACAATACTATCACATTAGGAAGCAGGTGAAGGCTTTAGAGAGAGTGAAAAGAAGATTCTCTCGAGTGGTTTCAGGAATTATTACTGATACAGATTTTCCAAATTGTGAGATAATTCGGCAAAGTTAGTAAAGGGAAGCTGTTCCCTTTATTAACAGAATCAAGGATCTGAGAACACGGATCCAATGTGACTGAGAAAATAACTAAAGGTAACAAAATGATATACACAGCGTGTGGTTATGACTGGAATGCATTTCCTAAGGGTGTGTTGGAAACAGATTCAGTTGTGGCTGACAAGCGACAGTGTTCCCTTGGGAATTGCATAAGCTACTGAAGGGAAAAAAGCTCCAGACAGAAGGTAAGGCGTGGAGCAGGATTGTTGGTGAGAGTGACTGAATTGCACTTGCATGGAGTCAGTATGGACACAATGGGCAGAATAGCCTCCTTCAGTGCTGTCATCATTTTATGGTTCAATCCTGAGAGGATTAGATGAGGAGGAATGGTGGGAAGCTGGCAACAAAATAACAGATTTCTGGAAAAGCTCAGCAGGTCTGGCATCATCAGTGTAGAGAAATCAGAGTTAACGTTTCAGGGTCAGTGAACCTCCTTCAAAACCGGCTGAACCCAAAACATTAACTCTGATTTCTCTCCACAGGTGCTGCCAGACCTGCTTGGACTTTCCAGCAATTTCTTTTTTTTGTATCTGATTTCCAACATCCGCAGTTCTTTCAGTTTTTAAAAATGTGCAGCAAAAACACTACTGAGTTGTGCATTCTATTTGCAGTAAACATGCATTCTGGATAGCAGCGCCAGTTTTATATCTGAATATTGACTGAATCAGCACCGACTGGAAGAAATATATCTTGAGCATATTTAATATCTGCCTAAATCCAGTAAACATCCTCTGACACATCCAGGAGACGACCATATCAGACACGTTCAAATAGTTTCTGACACATTATTATTTTATTAGTGTGATGGTAACTGTCTCTGATCAGATTCATTCTGGCTACCTAAGAGTTTCCTTTCTGTGTGAAGATTGTATCTGCCTCTGCATAAGTTCAGAAAAACACATTCAAGCTTCTCATTTTACACTGACGGCTGCAACATGCAGAATTGACTCATGAGTCAGCACAAAATAAATACAGAAACAGATCAGAGCTATGATACACTGAGAAAGCTTGAAGTAAAATTAGAAGTCATGTGAAATAAAAGTGGAAAATCAATCAACAGCTGGCAGAAAAAGCAGTTTGGTATTTGAATAATAGCAAACCCCTATGGATGGTGGAAATCTGAAAGAAACGCAGTCAATGCTGGAGGAACTCAGCAGAATCTGGAATGACTCTGAAGAAGATTCATACTGATTTGAAATGTTATCTCTCTTTCTCCCTCCACTGATGCTGCCAGACCTGTTGAGTTTCTCCCGGGTAGAGTTTGTGTAGTAGCTCCTACTCAAACCTTTCAAATAGAACTGTGGTGCACTTCCATCATGATTCTACTTTTATTTCAGACTAAATGAAGTATCTTTATCTTTATTTTATTATGAAACCTTTATGATTAGAACTGTAGTGATTGTAATGAGGTCAGCCAGATGGACCTCATAGAATCGTTAATCTGGTCCAAGCAGGGAGCCCTGGCTGACAGATATAAACAGGAGTCTTTCCAACTCTATTTTAATTTAGTCCCTACCCTCCCCTTCACTGTTTTGATCACACAGCACTGCCCTTTGATGTGAAGGGCAGTGTTTGTCACTGGCCACCCGGGTGTTTTCCTATCTTCCTGGTGGTGGAATTTGAATAAAGATTCGTGCACTTTGTGTCTTTCACTGTGTCTCACACCTGCACACACACACACACCATGGGTGCTGGGGATAAAATAAGCACTACCGCACTTAGGTGGTAGTGTGGGGGTTAAAAAAAAAGAAAATAAAAGATAAACAGGAGTCTTAAAATAAGCACTACTGCGGTTAGGCACTAGTGTGGGAGTTAATTTAATTTTAAAAAAAACAAACTCCATTTGATGTGAAGGGCACTCGGGTGTTTCCTTTCCTAAAAAAAGAGAAAAAATAAACAGAAGGGTTAGGGCACTGCAAAAAAAAAGAAGAAAAAAAAAGATAAACAGGAGTCTTAGAGGTTCCTAGAATAGAATCCTTACAGTGTGGAAGGAGGCCATTCAGCTCATTGAGTCTACACCAATCTTCTGAAGAGCATCTCACCCAAACTCACTCCCCTACCCTATAATCTTGCCTTTCCCATGGCAAATCTATCTAAACCTACACATCCCGAAACAGGCACATACAACTCATGCAACCACAGGGAGAGTGTACAAACTCAATACAGACAGATACTCAAGGGTGGAATCGAACCCAAGTCCCTGGTACTGTTCACTCTGAGAATTGGCTCTGAGGAAGCCAGACCACTGTTAAGTACTGTGCATGTACGAATAAAGCGTGACTTGGTGACAGGACACTGGCCTCTGTAGAGTTATTTCAGGAATCTGTTCCAATTTTGAGACCCTAAGAATGCAGTAACTACTCTAGAAACCCATGTGGCGTGTCTTGGTTCAAAGCCAAAGAGACTGTCAGCCCATGATGATCAGGAAGCAGGAGTCAAATCAAAGTGATACTGCAAATAGCATGCACAACTCAGAAGTGTTTTTGCACACGTTAGCTTCCTATCATTAAAAACTGAAAAAACTGCGGATGCTGGTGAATATTTCGTGTCCACCTGACCATCCAGGATTATTGATGATTAGGGAATGGTAAGGTTTGATACTTTTAACAACTCAGTATGGTCCTCTTTAAGCTTTGATGACAAGGATGTTTTCAGCTAATTACTGTCACCTTACACTAAGACTCAGGGGGAATCTCATGGTGCAGTCATTATCCCGAAGTAAGAGTAAAGTCACCACAGACGCAATTCTGAGACAGGTGGTGGTGAGCTAACCTGATGGTCACCACACCTCAGGCAAGGGATGAGGTTGAGTAGGCAGGACTCTTATCGCAACAGTTTTAGGTCTTACTGGCCCTGGAGGTACGCAATAATATTTCTGAAGTGGTTGAATAAAAATATACGCTGTGACCCTGTCCAAACCTCATCACCTTGCCACTTCTCTCTCCTTCCTTATGACACAATCCAAAACTCTTTGGCAGCAAGCGACTGGTCACTTACCCTAATGTCTCCTTGGGCTCATTGTCACTGCTTGCTCTGATCATGCACTTTCAAGTTGCCAGAACATTTTACTGTGTTAAAGGTGTTAATAAATACAAGTTGTTATTGCTGTCATATTTTCACATTTACTGGCTTTCTGGAACTACATTAATCTGATCAGCAACTTACATTTATTTATGTTTACAATGCAGTAATGCAGTAATAAAATGTTCAAGACAGCTCACGGAACAACGTATGACACCTGGTCACATTAGGAAGTAATGAGTGAGGTGACCAAAATCATAGTCAAATGATTCTAAAAAGAGTATTAAAAGAAGAAATGAAGGTAGGCAGCTGAAAAAGGGTAGAGGGAATTCCGCAACTTTAGGTTAAGGTAGATGAAGGCATAGCCATTAATGAGAGGAAGTGGTGGATGTGGGTAGATTTCAAGACTTCTGGATAAGTACATGAATAAGAAATATTTGGATGGATAAGCTCCAAGTGCAGGTGGATGGGACTAGTTTCGTTTGGGATTATGTTCGGCGTGGGCTAGTCGGACCAAAGGATCTGTGCTGCATGACTCTATGATTCTATGATATTGAGATAAACAATAATTTACTTATTAACAATACAAGAGCAACAAAAATGGTATTCAACCGCCTGCAGTTTGCTTAGATAACAATATTCATTGCAGTTAAAAATGAGTAGTTCGCCCTGTGAAGTACTTTGAGATATTTGAACAACACAATATCGATGCTCCATATTTCTCTGAATTCATTTTTTTTTCTATAAAGAACAGTCCCCTGTGAGCAACACCTCAGGAGCTCCTCAAATATAATATTAAAATGGTAATAGTGATGGATGGAGATTTGGAGATGTATATTGAAATTATATTGACGGATATGCATTTTCATTGCATTATTTGAAAGCTATTACACTGATGGATATGTGTTTGGCAATCCTATGTCACTTGGAATACAGTGTATTTTAATAAAGCAAGTTGGTAAGGTCATTTATTAGCCTTTGATGAGTACACTCTCGGGTTCTATCTTATTATCTTAGCCCATGGACTTTCAGACCATGGGCTAACATATAAAACTGTTGCTGTGATTCTGACTTTAATATTCATGCAGTGTATTTTGATTAACTGTGTAACTAATTGTCAATAAATCTGGTTTTCTGAATCATGAATAAATATTGTCTATGATGAAGAGCAAACCTAAATGTTGATTACGCATCTTTTGACTGATTGTAAGATTTATTGTATCAACTAGCTGGGACAGACAACTATTTAAAAGCAACATTGCAGAGGATAGTGCCAGTTCTTAGATACCTCCTCCGATCTTCCCTGGACTATGACCCGACCATGGAACCTCAGACTACTGTGTCCACAACAGTCACTAACCTCTTTCATCTGGTGATCTCATCCCCCTGCCTCTAAGTCCTAGACCCCAACCTCACCTCTATCTCCCTTACCAAAGTCCACAAACAGAACTATCAAGGGAAAACCCATTGTGTCTATCTGCTCCTGCCCGTAGAATACATCCCTTCCTACCTTCTGAGGTAGGGTCACCAGACCAGAAATATTGTATTAACTCTGATTTCTCTCCACAGATGCTGCCAGCCCCGCTGAGCTTTTCCAACAACTTCTGCATTTTTTTTCTTCCTACCTCAACTCGTTTGGTTTTCTGCTTGTCCGGTCCCTTCCTACTTACATCCATGATTCCTTTGATGCTTTACATCAGTTTCAGCATTTTCAGTTTGTGGGCTCCGGCCACTGCCTATTTCTGATCCCTTTACATGTCAATCCCCCATCAGGATGGTCTCAAGCCTCTCTGCTTCTTGCGGAATAAAAGGCCTGAAACATCCCCACCCACCACCAGCCTTCCACACCTCCCCCGATGCTGCCAGCCCCGCTGAGCTTTTCCAACAACTTCTGCATTTTTTTTCTTCCTACCTCAACTCGTTTGGTTTTCTGCTTGTCCGGTCCCTTCCTACTTACATCCATGATTCCTTTGATGCTTTACATCAGTTTCAGCATTTTCAGTTTGTGGGCTCCGGCCACTGCCTATTTCTGATCCCTTTACATGTCAATCCCCCATCAGGATGGTCTCAAGGCTCTCTGCTTCTTGCGGAATAAAAGGCCTGAAACATCCCTACCCACCACCAGCCTTCCACACCTCCCCCCGCCTCAGCCAAGCTCATCCTCCCTCTGAATGGCTGCTCTTTTAACTCCTCTCAATTTCTTCAGGTCAAAGGGGTGGCCATGGGTACCCACACGGTGGCATCAGTTTTGTGGGTGGCACGGTGGCACAGTGGTTAGCACTGCTGCCTCACAGCGCCAGAGACCCGGGTTCAATTCCCGCCTCAGGCGACTGACTGTGTGGAGTTTGCACGTTCTCCCCGTGTCTGCGTGGGTTTCCTCCGGGTGCTCCGGTTTCCTCCTACAGTCCAAAGATGTGCAGGTCAGGTGAATTGGCCATGCTAAATTGCCCGTAGTGTTAGGTAAAGGGTAAATGTAGGGGTATGGGTGGTTGCGCTTCGGCGGGGCGGTGCGGACTTGTTGGGCCGAAGGGCCTGTTTTCCACACTCTAAGTAATCTAATCTAATCTAATCACACGGGCCCCAGTTCTCTTTGTCTCTTTGTGGAGAACGTGGAACATTCCTTGTTGCAGTCCTACTCTGGCCCCCCACTCACAACTCTTTCTCTGGTATATCGATGACAGCACTGCTGCTGCTTCCCTCTCATCTGAAATTGGAAATGTTTATTGATTTCGCTTCCAATTTTCCCCGGCTCTCACCTTCACCTGGTCCATCTCTGACTCCTCTCTTCCATTCCTTGACATCTCTGTTTCCATTTCTGGAGAGAGGCTGGACACCAATATCCATTACAAACCAATCGATTCCCCTAGTTACCTTGACTACACATCCTCACACCCTGCTTCCAGTAAATCTGCATTCCACTCTCCCTGTTCCTCCACCTCCATCGCTTCTGTTCTGTTGATGCCAATTTCGTCAAGGGAGCCTCCGAAATGTCCACCGTCTTCCTCAACTGAGGATTCCCCAGCATCATTGTTGACTGGGCCCTCAGACAGGTTTGACCCACCTTGCACACTTAGGCTCTCACCCCCTCTCCTCCCTCCCACAACTGCAAAAGGTCCTCACCTACCATCCCACCAGCATCTAAATCCACAGGATCATTAGCAGCCATTTCCACCATTCCAGTGAGATGCCACCACTAGACACATGCTCTCCTCTTCCTTGTCAGCCTTCTGCAGGGACCATTCCCTCTGGGATACTCTGGTCCACTCCTCCTTCACTTCCAACATCCCCACAAGGCACCTTCCCCTGCAACAACAGAAGGTGTAACACCTGTCCTTTTACTTCCGCTCTCTTTAGTATCCAAGGGCCCAAACACACCTTCCAGGTGAAACGGTGCTTTACCTGCATTTCACTCAATCTAGTCTATTGTATTTGTTGTTCACAATGTAGTCTCCTCTACAGTGGGGACACGAAACATAGAACATGTACATCCTGTCCACAAAAAGCCCTTGAGCTTCCAGGTGCCTGCAATTTTAACAAGCTACCCTCTTCCCTGGCCAACATCTCTGTCCCAGGCTTGCTGCAATGCTCCAGTGAAGCTCAGTGTAAGCTGAAAGAACAGCAACTCATTTTCCACTTGGGAACTCTACAGTCTTCTGCACTCAACATCGAATTCAACAATTTTATTTCTTGAGGAACCTTCTCCTATGTCCTTACCTCAACCCCCACACACCAGGCCTTTATATCACAGAGTCTTCTACACAACACCCATTGTTTGCCACTAACAGTTTCCATTAGTAGCTATTCACTCTCCTCGGCTGACTGTTATCCACTCCTTTGTCTGTCCAACTGTTCTTCTCTCTCTTTGGTCTCTACCCCTACCTATCATTTGCTCCTTACCACCACCCCCTCTCCCCACCACCCCATCTTCTGCATAAGAGCTGGCATTTTCCTAGCTACCATCTGAGGTAAGGGTCAATGGACCCTAAACATTAACTCTGATTTCTCTCCACAGATACTGCCAGGCCGAATGAACAATTTCAGTTTTTCTTTCTACTTAAAAAGTTACAAATTGAACCCACTCTGCATCTAAGGAACAGTTCCCCCTCATGATGCAGTGGTAGTGTCACAACCCTTGGACTTGGAGGCCTAGATTCAAGTACCACCTACTCCTGAGGTGTGTAAAGTTTGCTGAGAAAAATGGGTAAATAAAAGAAAAATCAAAGGACAAGGTTTTCAACAGTTTTCACCCTATGTACGTATTTGGAATTCACAACAATTCTCCCAGTTTTCCCATCTGTAATCATTGTCTCTCTGCTTGTTCTTTTTGTTGTTCCTCGCTTACTATATAAAATGGTGTGAAATGTCATTCAGAGACTCCTGGATTATATAGCAAGGGGTTGGTTAGCTCAAGTGGCTGGATGGCTGGTTTGCGACACAGAGTAATATGGGTTCATTTCTTGCAGCTTGAACCACCACCACCACCACCACCACCAGTTGTCTCTCTGTGATATGAGAGCAGCCCTCAGTCTGGTAAGACTATGATGATTTTATCTATACAGGGTACTCTGCCTTATAGTTCAGATCCAGAGTAACATCTAAGATTCTGAAGGACCCCAAGACAAAGATTGCAGAGTTGGATGGTGCAAGGGAGAGAGAGAGTGGTCTCAGGCTAAGGGACAGTGCTGTCAGGCTAGTGTGGCCTGAGAATGCCCTCACTGAGATTAACCTCATGCACAAAGTGTGTCTGAAAAGTCAACCTGAAGTCCATGTTCGTGTCAGTTAAGACATAAAATATCGGGGCAGAATTCGGGCTATGTGGCCTATCAAGCCTGCTCACTGGATCATAATCAATATGTTTCTGAATCCCATTCTCCTTCTCCCCGTAACTCCTGATCCCCTTACTGATTGTGTACAGTTCTGGTCATCAGACTTCCAGAAGGATGTGGATGCTTTGGAGATGGTAAAGAAAAGGTTTAGCATGATGTTGTCTGGTATGGGGGATTTTAGCTATGAACAAAGGTTGGATAGACTGGGTTTGTTTTCATTGGAGTACATGAGATTGAGGGGTGACCTGATAGAAGTTTATAAAATTGTGAATGGCAGGGGTAGAGTGGAAAATATGAGGCTTTTTCCCAGGGTGTAGGCGTTAGTTACTAGGGGACACAGGTTCACCGTGTGAAGGGGGGATGTTTAAAAGAGATGTGTTAAGGCACATTATTCACACAAAGGGTGGTGAGTGCCTGGAACATGCTGCCAGAGGAGGTGGTGAAAGTAGACACAATAGCAGCATCCAAGAAGCACCTGGACAAATACATGATTCGGAAGGGAATCGAGGGATACGGATCCTATAGTTAAAGACAGTTTTAGGACAGAAAGGCAAAATGTGTTGGCACAGGCTTGGAGGGCCAAAGGGTCTGCTTCTGTGCTGTATTGGTCTTTTTCTTTGTAATCAAAAGCCTATCTCTTTCTTAAAGATACTCAATAACTTACTCTCCACAACCCTCTGCAGCAATGAGTTCCACAGATTCACCACCCTCTGGCTGAAGAAATTCTTCCTTATCTCAGTTTTTCTTAGCTTGGATTGACTAGAGTCATACAACTTGGAAACCAACCAATCCTGGCCAACCATGTTCCCAAACTAAACCTGTCCCATCCCTGCCTGCGCTTGGCCAAATCCCTCCAAACATTTGTTATTCACATACTTATCCAAATACCTTGTAAACTGTACCTGCATCCTTCACAATTCATTTCACACATGAACCACTGTCTGTGCAAAAACGTTGCCCCTCATGTCCTTTATAAATCTTTCTCCTCTAACCTTAAAAATATGCCCCTAGTTTTGAATTTTCCCATTCATCTCAGTCCTAAATGGCTTACCTCTTATCCAAAGATTCTGTCCCCTGCTTTGAGTCTCTCAACCACAGAAAACATCTAGTTTGTCCAGCCCTATTAGAATGTTATATGTTTCCATCGCCGTGGAAAGGCAACCAAGGTCAAAAACCCTTCCTCCCCCAGTTATACTCTCTTCCATCAGGCAGAAGATACAAAAGCTTAAACACATGCACCAACAGGATCAAGAACAGTTTCTTCCCTGCTGTTATTAGACTGCCGAACGGACCTCTCAACTTTCAAACCTAATGTTGATCTTGCTTTTGTACACTTTTTTTGCAGCCATAACTCTGTATGCCCTGCTCTGTTCAATCACCTTATGACCTGTATGCCCTTGTGTGTCATGATCTGACTGTACTGCATGCAAAACAAAACGCTTCACTGTACCTAGGTACATGTGACAACAATAAATCAAATCAAATCAATGAGAACCCTTCTAATCCTTCTAAACATTAGTTCCAAAGGGTCATCCCTTCACTCTGAGCTTGTGCCCTCAAGTCCTAGCCTCTCCTACTCATGAAATCATCTTCTTCCAGGCCTCTCAGTACTCTGCAAGTTTCAATCAGATCCCCACACCCTTCCGCCCCATCCTTCTAACCTACCCAAGTATAGACCTAGAGTGCTCAACTGCTCCTCATATGACAAGCACTTATCTTCCTGGAATCATTCTCATAAACCTCCTGTGGACCCCACTTCAATGCTAGCACATCAATCTTAGATATGGGACCCAAATTTGTCATCGACAAATTTTGCAACAATACTCTCGGTTCTTTATCCAGACTGTCAATGGATAATTTGAATGTGGATTTTCTGCACTGTGAGAAGTTAATAATCCCATATTAGTGACTATTAGCCTTGACATCTTCCCTTGATCGACAGGCTTAGCTTCCAATCAAGAGATGGGGAATGGAGAGGTACATACAAGGGGAGGCTGCAATCCTGGGTTTGTCCAATTCCTAATGTGAAAAGGTATACGTGGTGCTGAGATGACACATTATTTCTCCCCGAGACTGTGATCTCCTTGCAGGAGCTGCATCTTTTCCTACAAACTGGGAATCTTGGCCAGTCACAGTTCAACCAACAAAGCAGATGACAAGCAAATTTTCCAGTTTCGATAACAGACTTAATTTGCTACCTTTTGGGTGTGTGCTGTGTCTCAACTCAGTAAAACCTTGAGTTCCATATGTTACAGCCAGTACTTGGAGGCTTTCAAGAGAGTTTACCCATATTAACCCCTATTACCATCGAATATCCTGTCCTCAGCAATGTTATAATTCACCATGAGACTACATCAGGGGAGATTTAGACCATCTCCAATGCTAAAGCGTTAGTGACAGAAATCATCAAAAATGACACATAAATATATAGATATTCTCCTTCACCCTATTTAGATGATATGAAACTTCTGTGAAATCTCTTTTCATTTAACAGATGTGAAACAGTGAGGATGTTGGTTGAGAAGGATATGCTGAGGTTCATTCACTGGCTCTAATAGCAGATACCGTCCCCAATGTGCACTCTAGCTGAAGAGGTCATAAATGTGTCAGGTTCCACCTCAAGTCTGAGTCTCATGCTGTCCGCTGAGTCTATTTTCACATGGTTTGATGCCAAACTATACTTTTGCATTCTCTACAGACTTGTCATGCAGAAAGCAGTGTCAACAGCTGCCTTCAGACATAGAACCTCAATTAATACAACAATCGATACTAAAGAGAAAAAGCTGCTGATTGGTTGGAGAGTTGACTATAACTGGATGATGAAATGCCGTTGAGAAAGCAATGGTGTGTTATAGGCTCACCAAACTCCTGGTTAATTTGGGAAAGAGGCAAAGTTTCTTTCTCTCAGAGATTTCTTTTTGCTCAGAGACCCTGAGTCCCTGTGTTGCGTTGCTAACAAAACCCATACCCAACACGAGTCAGCACCTTTGCATTCAGAGAAAGGCAAATTTTCTCAGTTATATGGATCAGGAAAGACATGCATCTCCCAGAAGGATATGAAAGTGCTTACATTTTCCACACTACGTTTCTGCTCTTTCCAAGTATTTTATATGTCGAAGGCTTTAATGCTGTGTGCTGCAAGGACTGTGCCTGCAGCTGGATCAAAATAAAATGAATGGCAGCCAGAGAGCTGCAGAAAATCAGGCAGCTTCCACTCCCGCTGTTCAATAACCTTGGGGTGACCTCAGCACCTATTGAGAGCGAAAGATGTTTTCACCTGGCAAGAGACTGCTTTTTGTTTTGATAAGAGCATCCCTCTTTTTCCAGAGAATTGAGCCATAATGAATCATTACAGTGTTACAGAAACAACAGTTCAAGCAGCTGAAGGTGCCAGTTTTGTAGGAAAGAAAAGCGGGAACTACCCACATTCTGAGCCTCAATTGTTGCAGTGCCCACATCTGAAGCCAGTGTGAACACGTTTTAATTCACAGTTATCACATCTTAATGCAGACGTTTCAATCAAATCTCTGATTATTCTGACCTTTATTCTTGCAATTCTTGCTTGTGTATTTGTTCGAATGCTCCAATCTAGTTGAAACATACACTCACCACCTAAAAGCCCTGTGTTTTTAAATGGCAGTCTCACAGTTTCATAAACCCATTCCTTTTTCCAAACAGGCATCTTCACTGCATGGATTTAACTGCAACGCAGAGGGAAGGTGTTGCTCTGGCTCTTTGAAAGAGATCCCATGTAGAATCATAGAATCCCTACAGCATGGAAAGAGTCCACACTGACCTTCCAAAGAACATCCCACCCAGATGCAGCCTTTCACTCCAATCCCACATTTGCCCTGGCCAATCCAGCTAACCTACATAGTCCTGGACACTATGGGCAATTTAGCACAGCCAATCTACCTAATCTGCACATGGGACTGTGGGAGGAAATTGGAGCATCTGGGAGCACATGCAAACTCCAAACAAACAGATGCCTGAGGCTGAAATTGAACCTGGTCCCTGGTGCTGTGAGGCAGCAGTGCTAGCCACTGAGCCACCATTCGCCCGTTATCTTATCTCTCACCTTTCCCTCTAGCTCAGAAAATTTTTTCCCCTTTAATTATCTGTCTTATTCACTTTTTTTTGAAAGTTAGTATTGAATCTGCTCCCACCATCCTTCTAGCCAATACATTCAAAATCATAAGATCTTACTGGATAAATGTTCTCCTTATGTGGTCTCTCCCGCATTTGCAAATTACCATAAACCTGCGTCCCAAGATTAATGATGCTGCTGTCCTCTTATGGGGCTGCCACTGTACACAGTGAGTACATTCCCCACACGACATGAAATCTATAACTCACACAAATTTTATTTAGTCAAAATGAGCACAAGGCAGGAAACATATTTTTTCCCTTTGTATTGCAAATCTGCTCCTCTCCAAGCCTTCCCCAGCAGACTTGTGCTAAATTCCAATCCGGCCTTGTTCATCCACTGAATCATAGTCAGTGTTTCTTAGGAAATGTCACAAACTTCCTACACAATCCGGGGGTTGGAATAATAATTTCTTCCAGGAAAGCCAGAGAGGATGGATAGTGCTCTGCTTTGGCCTTTCGACCTGACTGCATTAGCCAGACAGACAGATGATGCGGATGGCTATCTGTGTGGGTTCTAAGTAGACTGAGCATGGAAAAGCTCAGTCCGGGTTCCTGGTGAGTGCAGGCATTACCACAAATTAGGCCTTGAGCACAAAAAATTACAAAGCGACTCTCCAGTGCAGAACAGGGAATGCTGCACTGCCATCTTTTTCAGGTGAGATATCAAACTAACGCCATAGACATAGGAGCAGAAGTAGACCATTCGGCCCATCAAGTCTGCTCTGCCATTCAATGAGTTCATGGCTGATCTGATAATCCGTAAGTCCACTTTCCTGCCTCTTTACCATCACCCTTGATTCCTTGGCTGCAATAGGAATTAAGGAATCCATAGACCCTTTGCCTCTGAGGAAATAAATGCCACCTCATCTCTGTGGTAAATAGACAACCCCTTATTCTGAGATCATACTCTATGGTACTACACTCTCCCACAACGAGAAACAACCTCTCAACGTCTGTCCTGTCAAGTCCTGTAAGTATCTTGCTTGTTTAAGAAGGTTATCTCATTCCAAAGAGTGCAGTCGCAACAAACAGAACCCCTCCTCATAAGCCAGTCTTTGCATACCTGGGTATCAGGAGGAAGCGAGGACTGCAGGAGATCAAAATCAAAGAGTTTGGCGCTGGAAAAGCACAGCAAGTCAGGCAGCATCCAAGAAGCAGGAGAGTTGACGTTTCAGGCATAAGTCCTTCATCAGGAAGGGTACCTGAGTGTCAGACTAATAAATGTCTGGGAGGCCTCCAGTGCCAGTATGGCTTTCCTTAGACATTGTCTGACCCCCTAAGCAGGGAGGTCTACTACCAGCATATATTTGAAGCAGAGCAGATCAATTCTCTCCACCATGTCATGATCAATATTTGTCAACATCACAAAACTTGGGGATCTAGTCATTGTTGCATTTCTGTTTGTGGGATCTTGCTGTGCGTGCACTGAAGGCCACTTTTCTGACAGTACAACACTGCAAACTTTTCAAAGGTCTTTCATCAAAGTAAATAATGATAGCCGTGGATACTGGAAATCTGAAACAAAAACAGAAATTGCTGGAGAAACTTAGCAGGTTTGGCAGGATCTGTGGAGAGAAAGTGGAGTTAACGTTTCGGGTCCCTTGATTAAAACACACTTTGGTACAATCAGCAGCCATGGATGATGCTGGATTGATGTAAAATTTTTTGTAACAAACAACAGCCCTTTAATTTGGTGCTGTGTGCACTTCAGACAGATCAAAGGTTTGACTGACATGGGAAATGGACAATGAAATATCATGCAGCCACATTATTCTGAGCCTGGAGTCAGAGTTTGTTCCTGAGGCATAAAAAAGAAGGAGCTTTATTCTGGGCAACCGTCGTCCACCTACTACTCCCACACCCTCAAACCCAACGTCCAGGAATATTCAGTTTGTGTCCTAGATTAGCAAGTATTGGACTCTCTCTTTGTATTGAATTTTAGACAAGAAAGTTTCGCACAAAAGCTTAAAAGGGAGCATTTATGTAAATGAGTGAGAGATAGCACTGAATTGTCAGAAATGCATGTTTTTTTCATTCATTATCAATGCAACTCGCTCCAGTAAAATTTCCTCTTTGCCACAGTTGTTCCACAAGGTTTGCCATAAGATATAAATAAAGATTAAGATACGGCCCAGGATATGTGACTGGCGGGTGCAGGGTGCTGTTTGATGAATGTTCAAGGCATACACATCTATTCGGAAGTGAGGCTGCACCTGGACATGATTGCCAGCACCCTCCCTGCGTCGCCCCCTTAATGCAGCTCCACTGAGTGGATGCTCAGAAGCCAGATGTCGAGGTTTTGCTTTTTTCCCTTGTTCCCAGTGACAGGATGCTGAAACAGCGCAAGCTGATAACGTGATATCCAAGCAGGAGAAAAAAACATCTGAACTGCAGCATGATTTTAGTCCAAAACAACTCATTACAGTGTAGCTAGTATGTAGGCAATGATGTTATTTCGAGAAGCTACATTACAGCCATACAGGCCACAGTCCAGAGAAAGGCCCTTCGGACAATTGCATCTATGCTGTTCAAAAATAGAACCTATCTATTCTAATCCCAATTTTCAGCACTTGGCCAATAGCCCTCTATGTCTTTCTATGACAAATGCACATCTAAATACTTCTTCAATGTTATGCGGCTTTCTGTCTCTACCACCCCAAAAGGCTGTGAGTTCCAGTCTCCCACCACCCGTTGGGTGAAAACATATTTTATTCACATCCCCTGTTGTAAACCTCCTGACCCTCCCCTTAAAATCTATGTCCCTTTGGTCATTGATCCCTCCATCAAAGAGTAAAGTTTATTCCAGCCTACCCTGTCAATATCCCTCATAATCTTATACATCTCAATCTTGTCTCCCTTCAGTCTCTCAACCCCAGTCTGACCAATCCCTCTTTATAACTGAAATTCTCCAACCCCAAGGCAACATCCTGGTAAATCCCTTCTGCACCCTCTCCAATGCTATCTCATCACTCCAATGGTGTGAATTCAAGAACTGTACACACACTGTAGCTGTGGCCAAACCAACATTTTACACAGTTCCAGCATCACCTCTCCACACTTTAACTCAATGCCTCAACAAAGTATCCCGTATGCCTTTATATCAACTTTATCTACAACTATGTTTACTTGAAAAAGGATGCACTGGCACTAAAGGGGTGCAGAGGAGGTTCACGAGGTTGATTCAGAATTTGAGGGGGTTGGCTTTTGAGGAGAGACTGAGTAGATGGGGATTATATTCATTGGAATTTAGAAGAATGAGGGAGAAACGTATAAAATTATTAAGGGAGTAGATGAGATCAAAGTAGAGAGGATGTTTCCACTGGCAGGTGAAGAAGGGTTTATGACCGAAACGTCGATTCTCCTGCTTTTGGATGCTGCCTGATCTCCAGCATCTGCAGTCCTCACTTTCTGCTGGCAGGTGAAACTAAGACATGGGCATAGCCTCAAAATTAGGAGGAGCAGATTTAAGACTGAATTAAGCAGGAACTTCTTCACCCAGAAGGTTATGAACCTATGGAATTCCCTGCCCAGTGTGGCAGTTCACGCTGCTTCAGTAAATGTTTTTAAAGCTAAGGTGGTTTTTTTGAACAGTGACGGAATTCCGGGATACAGTCAGAGGGTGAAGTTAGTGAAGCTGAGGCCATGAAAAGGTCAGCCATGATCTTATTGAATGGCAGAGCAGGCTCGATGGCCAGATGGCCTACTCTTGCTCCTAGTTCTTATGTATTGATGACATTTATGTTTGCCATTTGGTAACAGCTTGATTGAGGAAAGGTACATCAAATGGTTCAATTCTCTTCCTTGAGTCTACAAAACAAAATACAAATTTAAGAAGTGGCATGTTGGGTTTGCTCCGCATTTCAATAAAATTCACAATATTCTCCTTCAATTCCACCTCATTGCATTATCTAACCAAATCCATCAGTCTTTCTCAAACAGAAAAATGTCTCATTATCTGGTCACTCCTGGGTAGAGAATGCCAAGGATTCAGCTCCCTCTGATTGAAGAGGTTTCTCCTCATCTAAGTCCAAAATGGCTGCCCACTTACTCTGAAGATTCTACATTGGTGAGGCTGACCCCAAAACTTATGAATGGTGCATTCTGGTCCAACTCATCCTGTTTATCTCAAAATGGAGCTCCAATATGACTAGTATAATTACTTTCACTTTAAATAATTTCTTTTTTCACTTTTAATTTTCTCCTTGGGTAGGCACAGTCTTGGAGATCTCGTCAAAACATCAAGAAAAGTCGGCCTTACGGGATCATGAGCCATTCCGCTAATGTCACTCATGTCAAGTTAGAAACAATTGGTTCAATATTAATTCAAGTGGATTTTCCAAGACCATTAGCAGAACTAATGCTTTTTCTGGGCATTTTGAGTTGGGATTTTGTGGATTGTCTTGTAAAGGTCAAAACCTTTTGTCAAGAGGGCAAAACCAGGAAAACAATTTGACATCAGATATACAATGTACCTTTTTAACAAGAGACCTGACCAATTAGAGTCACGGAAGTCTATAGCACAGAAAAGGATCTTCAGCCCATTAATTCCATACTAGTCATAAAACAAGCACCAAATATTCTAATCACATTTTTCCAGCACTTCGCCTTTAGGCTTGTATTCCATGGTATTATAAATGCACATCTCAACACTGCTAAAATGTTAGGTGTGAACACATGATCAAGGATGGCCTAACCTTTGTCCCCAACCTGATTAACCCACACTCCAGTGGCAAATGTGTGTCTAACTATTCAGAAAATTAGAGCATGTGGGATTGGAAGATGTTCCCATGTGCTCTCTGCTTCATGAAAGTTACACATCCAATCTTCTTTCTTTTATCATGAGCCATGAGTATAGTTGTTGCAAGCCCAGCAATTGTTACCTCACCTAATTACCCTCCAATTGAATGGCTTGCTAGGCTATTGCAGAGGTCCACGCCCACCACCAACCCACCATCCACTCTGGCACCTTCCTTTGCCACTGCAGAGGTGTAAAACCTGTGCCCACACCTCACCCCTCACCCCCACCCAAGGCCCCAAAGGATCCTTTCACATCCAGCAGAGATTTTCCTGCACATCCAAACACCTCATCTACTGTGTCTGTTGCTCTCGATGTGGTCTTCTCTACATTGGGGATACAGGACTCCAACTCATGGAATGTTTCAGGGAACATCTCTGGGACACATGCACTAAACAACTCCACCGCTCTGTGGCCGAACACATCAACTCTCCTTCCCACACTACCAAGAACATGCAGGTCTTGGACTTCCTCCACCGCCAAATCCAAACCACCCCACGCCTGGAAAAATGCCTCATCTTCCACCTTGGGATGAGGATTTCAATAGTTTCCTCATCTCTCCTTCCTTCGCTTTTTTCCAGATCCAACCCTCCAACTTGGCACTGCACTCTTGAACTGTCCCACCTGTCTATCTTCCTTCCCACCTATCCACTCAACCCTCTGCCCTGACCTATTATCATCACCCTCTATCTTCATCTACCTATTGCATTCCCATCTACCTTCCCCCAGCCCCACTCCTCCCCTCCTACTTATCTCTCAGCCTCCTTCCACCTCGCCACATTCCTGATGAGGGACTAATGCCCGAAACATCGACTCTCCTGCTCCTCGAATGCTGTCTGACCAGCTGTGCTTTTCCAGCGCTACACTTTTCAATTCTGCCTCTCCAGCATCTGCAGTCCTCACTTTTCCTTTTGCAGAGGTAGTTAAAAGTCAACCACATTGCTGTGGATTTGACATCATGTATAAACCAGATAAGTGTGGAAGATTCCCTTCCCTAAAGGAAGGCTGAGGGGTGACCTCACAGAGGTTTATAAAATCATGAGGGGCATGGATAGGATAAACAGACAAGGTCTTTTACCTACGGTTGGGGAGTCCAGAAGTAGAGGGCAGAGGCTTAGGGTGAGAGGGGAAAGATATAAAAGGGACCTAAGGGGCAACGTTTTCACAGAGAGGATGGTGCATGTATGGAATGAACTGCCAGAGGAAGTGGTGGAAGCTAGTACAATTGCAACATTTAAAAAGCATCTGGATGAGTAGAGGCATAGGAAGGGTTTAGAGGGATATGGGCTGAAATTATGTGGCTGGAAAAGCGCAGCAGGTCAGGCAGCATCCAAGAAGCAGGAGAATCGACGTTTCAGGCATGAGCCCTTCTTCAGGAATGAGGAGAGTGTGCCAAGCAGGCTAAGATAAAAGGTAGGGATGGGACTAGATTAGGTTCAGCTATTTGGTCGACACAGATGAGTTGGACTGAAGGGTCTGCTTATGTATGTACATCTATGACTCTATTACATTAGTGACCCAGACAGCTTTGTATTCCAGATTTATTAATTGAATTTAAATCATGCTGGCTGTCACAGGGGAATTTAAACCCCTATCTCTAGGCAACAGCCTTAGTTTCTGGATCATGAGTACAGTGACATTGGCAGTACATCACCCCCTGCAGCAGCTGATAAACAACAGCAGCATGAGTAAACAATCTGAGCCCACTAGGCTTCAGTGCCATCTAACAATATCATGGTCACAATCAGATCAGCTTCAACTTCACTCCCCCATAAAACACAGTGTAGTGACTATAACAAGGTCAACCAACTAGATCTCATAGAATATAGGTTCCCTGCCTGGGGCTGTTAACCTGGTCCAATCAGGGAGCCCTGGCTGACAGATATGAACAGGAGTTAAAAATCATACAACACCAGGTTATAGTCCAACAGGTTTATTTGGAAGCACTAGCTTTCGGAGCGCCGCTTCTTCATCAGGTGTCTGAGAAGCAGGATAATAAAACACAGAATTTATAGCAAAAGATTACAGTGTCATGCAGCTGAAACGATATATTGAACAAACTTAGGTTACATATCCCACAAACCCCTCAGAATCCTTTCTCCTAAATTTCAATGGTGCAACCTCCAGAGCCAGTTAACCAAGCATCGAAAGGAATTTCCTCCTCTGAAAAATCTCCGTCTTTTGAATCTTTAGCTTACTCCTTCTTGAAAACTGAGTTTCAATATTTGCTTGTGATAATGCATCTCAGCACCAGGTTACAATCTAAAAATAATTTCCAATCTCCTTTCAGCACTGATGTTCGATTTATGCCCCTTTGTTGCTTAATTAAATGCCTAGTGGAAATCATTACCCAGCAGGAGAAAGGATTGAGAAGAGAGGAGGAGAAAGAATTTGGTACAAAAATGCTGTGTGCAGACATTGAGGCAATTTAAGCATTTTTGTTAGTCCTTCTAATTGAACCATTGAGATGGCAATTCCCCTTTGATTTCTATCTTGGAGTAAGAATTTGAGAACAAAATCCTGCCCAAAAGCGACCAGGATATAGCCCGTTTGCACATTTGCAGAATGATTAGCATTGCTGTATTTAAAAAAAAACATATGTCAGCATTTGCCTCATCTGCTCTTTTTCAGCTGAGAATCCACTGATTCTAGTGAAATGTGGAGTACAAATTGTGCAGTAATTCTTAAAGCAAGCACAAGCCATCCCATCTACTGCAAATGCATTTTACCCATCAGAATTCAAGTCCTTATAGCTATGTATGATGTTCACAGCAGGTACTTAAAGCAAGCCCCTAATCAATTATTTTCCCCGCATTGTGTTGGCTTTTGCTATCCTTTATGCTTCTGTCTCTGTGCCACCAAAACACACAGCATGCCTCAGCTGAAACATGGGAAGAGAGCTTGTTAATTCTCCCAGCTGGGGCTGCTTCCCGAAATTTGGACATGTCACTCACCAGGGAATTGTAGGACCGAATGGAAGCTTGTTGCAGGATGGGAGGAACCTCTAGTTCCCCTAAAATGGGCTGGTTTGGGCTGGATGGGAAATTAAACTCTGAACACTGACCCAAACTCCACTCCAATTTACCCACTTGTGACTTTAATGGAGAAAGGACAGTAGGCACCAATTACAAACTGTGATTTGATCGTTTGGGTTTCTTGAGTCTTGGGAAACCAACAAGTAAAGCCAGGAGTGAGCGCTTATTATCTGTTGGGCCTAACACAGCTACGGGCACCTTATGCAATTAGAGTCATAGAGCCGTATAGCCCGGAAACAGACTCTTCAGTCCAATCGGTCCATGTTGACCATGTTCCCAAACTAAACTAGTCCCATCTGCCTGCACTTGGTTCATATCCCTCCAAACCTTTCCTATTCAGGAACTTATCCAAATGTATTTTAAATATAACTGTACCTGCATCCACCACTTTCTCTGGCAATTCCTTCCATACAAGAACCACCTTCTGTGTGAGAAGATCCCCTCATGTTGTTTTTAAATCTTTCTCCTCTCACCATAAATCACCTCGCTTTGAACTCCCTCATCTTAGAGAGAAGACGCTTGTCATTTACATTATCCATACCCCTCAAGATTTTATAAATCTCGATAAGGTCACCCCTCAGCCTCTGATGCTCCAGCAGAAAAACGTCTCAGTCTTTCCAGTCTAACTTTATACATCAAAGTTAAAAATCACACAACACCAGGTTATAGTCCAACAGGTTTAATTGGAAGCACACTAGCTTTCGGAGCGATGCTCCTTCATCAGGTCCTGATGAAGGAGCGTCGCTCCGAAAGCTAGTGTGCTTCCAATTAAACCTGTTGGACTATAACCTGGTGTTGTGTGATTTTTAACTTTGATGTATAAAGTTAGACTGGAAAGACTGAGATGTTTTTCTCCGAATCATTTATACATCAAACCTTCCATTCTCAGCAAAAACTGGATACCCTAGCACCTTCTGATATCTCTCTTTACACTATCTCATTCCTGATGAAGCACTCATTCCTGAAACATCAATTCTCCTGCTCCTCGGATGCTGCCTTAACTGCTGTGCTTTTCCAGCACCACACTCCGACTCTGATCTCCAGCATCTGCAGTCCTCACTTTCTCCTACCATCTATAAGATGCACTGCAGCAACCTTTTGTGGCTAGTTGATGTTCATGTGTCCTGGTGGCGAGCTTTCTACCAGGATACATGAACATCAACTATCCACAAAAAGACATAACCCACTCTCACTAGTGTCCTTACATACAGATGAAGGACGCCATTTCGACTGGGAGAACAGATCGATCCTAGGACAAACCAAACAGAGACACACACAAGAATTCCTGGAAGCATGGCATTCCAGCCAGAATTCTATCAACAAACACATTGACTTGGATCCCATTTACCATCACCTGAGAAAAATAACAGGAAATGACATCAACTAGGAGAAAATGAGGACTGCCGATGGTGGAGATCAGAGTCGAAAGTATGTTGCTGGAAAAGTACAGCAGGTCAGGCAGCATCTGAGGAGCAGAAGAATCAGCATTTCGGGCAGAAGCCCTTCATCAGGAATCACGATGAAGAGCTTATGCCCGAAATATCGATTCTTTTGCTCCTCGGATGCTGCCCAATCTGCTGTGCTTTTCCTGTAATACACTCTCGACACAGGAAATGACATCACCATAGGGAATGGCATCACCACAGAAATGACATCACTAACCAAGGAAACCTAGACACATAAATAGAAAGCGGGCTACACCACCAGTGCTACATCTGGAGGCTCACTGATCATGTTACCTAGTATGGTGATGAAATGTCTGAAAACGAATCTTCCAGGTCAGCGAGCAAACATGCGTCCAGTTAACTCTGATTTCTCTCCACAGATGCTGCCAGACCTGCGTAGCTTTTCCAGCAATTTACATTTCTGTCTCTGTTCTAACTTTGTTTGCTCTGGTCGTAAATGCCCTGTTTCCATTGCTGTACCCTGTGTGGTGAAAGGTGCAGGGGCAAGTGTACTATCAGTAGGCACTCGAATTCCCCACTACGGCAAAATATAGTCCAAAGATTTTCTTTCAGGCTTATGAGCTGAAAAAAGAAGGATAGTAGATAAGACAAATGAGGAATTAACGTTATCAAATGTGGTTTTATAATTTGTAACAGCTTGCAATCAGTTTTGATTTCCTGGTAATACATAAATCACAATTTGAGAATGCATCAGGTGTAGAGATTATGCGATGATTGTATAAAGATGCAAAAACATAACTTTGCTCTGCCATTGCATTACGTTTTCTCATACAGCTCAGTGAGTGGGATGTTTCCATGTAAGCATTCATACACATCTCAGGCATTCCATAAACCAGTTTGAGCGCTAGTGCAAAACCTGGCGTTGAATACAAATGGAAATTATCACAGAAAATTGCTCGAGGTTAAATACAATAATTTGCATTCACTCATTAGTATCTCAACTGACTCATAACCACACTGCCAATTCAAATTAATTCTGAGGAAAATTTAAAGACAAACTGAGTAAAACATTTCTCTCTTGCATGTTGCCAGGTTTGCTGCGCTCATGGAATGAGTTACGAGTGTCAGGATTTATTGCTGTGTCCCCCTCATGTTCCATTTAGTCACGAAATCTGTTTAGCTCACAGTCACTTGGAAACACCTCAGCCACACCCAATCCTAATGCATTTTCGTTATGTTATGATTCACTTTAATTAAGTTTCCATTTGAACATTTGACACACAGTGGAAAGCAAAGAGTGGTATTCCAAAACATATCCATTCACACAGATGTTTGTTGTTTTCAATTAGGTCAGGTCAGGAATTTGTGCACAGCTTGAAAAGTAAAGGTAGAAAAAACCTGAGGATTTAGTGACCTGGCATTAATGAAATAAGCACACAAATCCAAAGAGATTAATAAAAGTATCTACCCTCAGGAAATGATCTGCACCTGGTGATCTGCAGTGCTTTCTGCTTCCTGTATAAGATGTTGTATCCTTGCAGGTGCAACTTTTAAACAGGGGCGATACAATTTACTGAGTTCATACTGTTGCCTCACAGTGCCAGGGAAACGGGTTCGATACCATCCTCTGTGTGGAGTTTGCACATTCTCCCCAAGTCTGCGTGGGTTTACTCTGGGTGCTCTGGTTTACTCGTACAGCCCCAAGATGTGCAGGATAGGTGGAGTGGCCGTGCTAAATTGTTTCATAATGTCCAGAGATGTGCAAGCTAGGTGGGTTAGCAAAGGGAAATGCAGGTTTCCATGGATAGGATAAGGGGGTGGGTCTGGGTGGGATACTCTTTGGAGGGTTGGTGTGGACTCAATGGGCTGAATGGCCTGCTTCCACACTGAAGGAATTCTTCAGCCTCAATGGGTCAAACGGCCTTTTCTGTGCTGTGTGACTGATTCTGTGAATCTATGACTCATAGCAGGAACTTGCATATTGGTGTTACAAGTGACAGGACAATATTTTGGGCTTGCAAGAAGTAAACAGGCTCATAACCATGATTTTGGTGATTGACCAGTGCACCGAGAATGTATTGCAATATCAAAGGCAGGTTCACAGTTTACACTGAATTTAGCACTTGGAAGAGAATGCCAATTCATTAGAGAAAAGCCTGGGAGGGGGTATCAATGCCTGATAAAAGCAGTTATAAATATAAATGCATGCAAGTAAGTATCATCAGTACGATCTCCAACACGAGATTCCCCAAAGCTATTCTCGTATGATTCACATTCCAGAATTGTTTGCTGATTTTTCTCCCACCTTATTGTTTTGTGAGACATGGGCACCACTGGCTGGGTCAGTGTATATCTCCTATCCCTAATTGCCCATCTACTGAGTGACTTTCTCAGCCATTTCAGAGAAGAACAAAAAACAATCCCATTGCTGTGAGTCTGCAGTCACCTATAGGCCAGACCAGGTTAGGATGGCAAAATTCCTCCCTAAAGGACATGAGTGAACCAGATGAGTGTTTAGAACAATTGATAACAGTGGATATGGTCAGTGTCACTGAGAACATCTCTATGTTACAGATTTATTCATTGAATTCTAATCTCACTGGCTGCTGTTGTGGAATTGGAACTGTTACACTTAAACCACTCAGCAAGGTTCCCCAATTCATTACAATTCCAGAGGATATGTCAAACTGTTAAGGTCGCAGATGAGGATGGACAAACGGAGCCCTCTGCTTTATTTCTCCACTTCCTTAGCTGATTGGAACCAGGTTCATTTGAGAACATCCTTTCTCTTGTGGATATCTTCCCTCCAGGTCCAAATGAGCATATGGAATGAACTTCCTGAGGAAGTGGTGGATGTAGGTATGATTACGTTTAAAAGACTTTTAGCTAAGTACATGAATAGGGAAGGTTTAAAGAAATATGGGCCAGGAGCAGGCAGGTGGGACTAGTTTAGTTTGAGGAGTTGAGAGTGTGGTAAAGCGCAGCTGGTCAGGCAGCTTCCGAGGAGCAGTTGAAACATCGATTCTCCTGCTCCTCAGATGCTGCCTGACCTGCTGTGCTTCTTTAGCACCACACTTTCAACTCTGATCTCCAGCATCTGCAGTCCTCACTTTCTCCTCATGTTCAGTATGGACTGGTTGGACTAAAGGGTCTGTTTCTGTGCTGTATGACTCGATGTCTCTATGACTCGATGTCTGTATCACTGTATAACTAATACAGTGATATTTACCAGAAACCTTGGTAAATTTCTGCAGTGCATCTTGTAAATGGTACATGATGCTGTTACTGGGCGTTCGTTGATGTGGAGGGTGCAGATGTTGATGGATGTGATGCCAACCCAGCGGGCTGCTTTGTCCTGGATGGTGTCAAGCTTCTTGAGTGTTGTTGGAGCTGCCCCCATCCAGGCAAGTGGGGAGTATTCCATCACACTCCTGACTTATGTTTTGTAGATAGTGAACAGGCTTTGAGGAGTCAGGAGGTGAGTTATTTAGTTCAGAATTTATAACCTCTGATTTGTTCCACAGAAGTAATGTAGTTAGTCCACTTGAGTTTCTGGTCCACAGTAATCCCCAGGATGTTTATAGTGGGTGATTCAGCGATGGCAACATCAAGAGATGATGGTTTGATTCTCTCAGGCAGTCATTGTCTGGCATTTGTGTGGCACAAATGTTACATGCCACATTTTTCAAGTGACCTGAAAGTATATCATTGGCTTCTTTCTGTGGCTGGGTCAAAACCCTGAAACATCCTTCCTGTCAGCATCACCTACACTCAGGCAATTAGTGATGTGTATTAAGAACAAGTAAAAAGAAACACAACATTTGGAAAACCCTTCACAATACAATTCAAAACACTGTCTTGCAGTTTTACAACAAAGAAGAAAGCGTCCTCTGTAATTGCTAAGAAAAGTGTGACTCAAATTGACAATGCTGATACTGACTATAAGGAATAAATAATGTCACATTTTGTAACTGTCTGTGTCTTAGACAATCATGCTAATGTTATCTGAGTTACAGTTATATTACAGCCTAACTCACTATCTGATAGTTTTATGCACATAACATATGCTAAATAACTTTTAACAAACAGGAATCTAAAAATTAAAAAGTTAGAATATTACAAAATTGACATTCCTCGGCCTGCTATTTTAAATAAGGCTATTCAAAATAAACAACTGTGTTAAATGAAAGAAATAGAAATGCTGTGTGGAAAGGAAGGATTTGAACACAAATAGGGAAAGCAGATTTTGCATTCTAACCTTTATTATTGTGAAAGATAACACAGATCAAGAAGCAATATTAGGTGAAATCTAAGTCTTCAAAACTTGTAGATTGTAAGAGGGAGAATTGAGAAGTAGGCAAGAGTTAGATGTAGTTAAATGATTCTTTTGATATTGTTTTTGTGTAAATGACGCAAAAGAAGAGAAGTCGGGGACGATGCTTGAAATTCAGAAAAATGTTTAGAGTGTCAATGACCTTAATGGTATTCATTAAACAGAGGACAGGCAAAAGCTGGCCCCAGAGAGAAATACTGTACATTAGTTTCAATATCAGCACAATGCAGACCAGCAAAACACATAGACTGCTTTAATCTCTGTTCAATCTCTTTTCCACTGGAAGAAAAGATTAAACAGAGTGTAAAACAAGCTGAAAATTTGCTGTCACTCGTTTATCTAATGCACAAGATAAATTTCACTTGTAAACTGATAGATAGATAAATAGAGAGATAGATAGATAGACAGACAAACAGATAGATAGATAGATAGATAGATAGATAGATAGATAGATAGATAGATAGATAGATAGATAGACGTAGGAGGACAGATCAAGAGGCAGGCAGATACATGAGAGGAAGAGACAGTACAGTGACAATGTCATTAAATAAGTAATCCAATTACTACTGGCAAATCTGGGCAAATCACAGGAACTAGTTACTTTTAAATTCAGTGAATAAATCTCAAACATAAAACTATTTTCACTGCTGTAGACCATGACAGCCAAATATTTTTGGAGTGAAAACGCAGTCGGTTCACAGCTGTCCCTTAGAAAAGGAAATCTGCCGTCCTTACTTAGTTTGACTCCAGAGCCACGAGCAATCTGCTTAACAGTGAGCTGCCCTCTGAAGGGACCAGGCAAGTCATTCAGTTCATGGGCAGTTACTGATAGGAAACAAATGCTAGCCTTGCCAGATCCCATGAAGGAACAAAAACAGATCGAGGGGGAAATTACTTTCAATCAGATTAAATTATTACATTCTGTCCAGGAAGCCTAGAGAAATGGTTGAAAAGTTTCCTTAGGTATACAGTGGTATAGAAGCTTGGATGGATAGGCTGCAGAGTGAATTATAACTGCAATAAAAGTAACAGTGAAGCTGAGAGTGAATATTGTATTAATGAGAGATTAATGGACCTATGTGGAACCTAGGATGTATTACAGTTACAGATGATTGTAACATGGAACTTCAACAATCTTACAATATACAGAATGATGTGACAGGATGGTTTCGCTGCATATCATTCGTGTACTATGGGAAAAATGTGTTAACTGTAGTAATATAAAAGGTTCAGATTACCTCAAGGGCAAAGAGAGGAAAACTGTTCTTTTACTAACATTTTCTGAATGTGAACTATGTTCATACTTTGAAATAAAGTCAAATCCATTTAAATATGAACACAGTTTTTAACTGTAAATGACAGCAGTTAGCATTCAGTAGATGAATTGATATGAAAGCAGTTTTATGTTGTTCCCAGAATTTACCAATGGCATGACATTAATAACAATTAGCCCACAGTCATATCCTGTATGAGGTGATGCATGGTTTCTGTTAGTTCAATACCTAACTAAACTACCGTACTTTCAACATAATCTTCCATCTTTTCCCTTGATGTTTTTGTGACATGTTCCTACATTCAGCATAAACAGTGGTTACATTTCAATTGTATTTCATTGACTATAATAACATGGGGTTCTGAAATGTGCAATATAAGACCATAAGACCACAGCAGCAGAAGTTGGCCATTCAGCCCATCAAGTCTGCTCCTCCATTCAGTGGGACTATAGCTGATCTGATAATTCAAAACTCCAATTTCCTGCCTTTTCCACATAACCCTTCAGGTTTATTTGAAATCACAAGCTGTCAGAATGCTGCTCATCACCTGATAAAGCAGCAACACCCTGAAAGCTCATGATTTCAAATAAACCTGCTGGAATATAACCTGGTGTTGTCTGACTTCTGACATTGTCCACCCCAGTCCAACACTGGCATATCCACATCGTCACATAATCCTTAACTTCCTTATAAATTAAAAATCTGTCTGTCTCAGCCTTGAATATATATCACAACCCAGTCTCAATTGGTAAAGGGTTCCACAGACTCACTACCCTCTGAGAATAGAAATTCCTCCTAATTTCTGTCTTAGGTGTGTGACGCCGCATTCTGAGATTATGGTCTCGGGTACTAGAGCCTCCCACAAGGGGAGACAAATTCTCCACATCCACCCTACCAAGTTTCCTGAGAACTTTGTATGTTTCAATAAGGTCGCCTCTTTTTCTTCAAACATCCTAAGAATGTAGGTCCAACCGACACCACTTCTCCTCATATGAGAGGCCCTCCATTCCTGGTATCCACCCAGTGAACCTTTTCTGGACTGCCTCCAATGCCAGTATATCTTTCCTTAGGCAGTCGAAAACTATTTTCAGTATTTGAGCTTTGGTCCGACCAGTGCCCTGTATGGTTTTAGCAAACCCTCCCCAATTTTTATACCCCATTCCCTTAGAAATAAAGGTCAATATTGTATTTGCCTTCCCTACTGCTCACTGAGGAGAAAGTGAGGACTGCAAATGCTGGAGATCAGAGCTGAAAATGTGTTTCTGGAAAAGCGCAGCGGGTCAGGCAGCATCCAAGGACCAGGAGAAT
>NC_057732.1:49688287-49694725 GCF_004010195.1 Chiloscyllium plagiosum | reverse complement strand
CCTCCTTCCACCTATCGTATTTCCAACGCCCCTCCCCCAGTCCCTCCTCCCTACCTTTTATCTTAGCCTGCTTGACACACTTTCCTCATTCCTGAAGAAGGGCTCATGCCCAAAACGTCGATTCTCCTGCTCCTTGGATGCTGCCTGACCTGCTGTGCTTTTTCAGCAACACATTTTCAGCTACTGCTCACTGAGCCTGGATACTAGCTATTCATGATTCATCCGAATCTAAGCAGCTTTTATTGTTGTTGTTGTTGAAGTTTCTGTTACGGTTAAAGTAAAACTGAGTTGGTTGTTACATCAGTCAATCCTTCATCACATTCCAAAGAATACAAGGGTAATTTTGGTTGCGATAGGCACGAGATTACATTGCAGAGCTTGCACAACTGCTAAAATATCAATTAGATAGCTCACAAGTATAGAGTAAAGGTCTAAGTGTACGCAATTATGGGATCGCAATGATAATAAAGTATCACATAACTAAGAGAGAGAGTTGGAAAGATATCCAATAGATGAGACATTCACAACCAGTGTAGATCAATGTCTGTGGGAAATGTTTGAAGGTAAATAAAGATTATGTTAAAAGTGCCAAGAACACTGCAGAGTTACAGAGTCATTTAAGAGAAAATAAAGCCTATCCCTCGTCATTCTCCTCCATAATGTCACACATTTTATGGAACTTCAAAAAATCTCTTCAAAAGTATCAACGTCTTTTATATTTTGACAAGTTATAACATCACATACTATAGTTATTACTGCATGCAAAAGTGTATTTACTTGTTCAACCTGAGATTTAGTATTTTATGTTAAAGAAATTTTGTATCTTCAAAACTGCTTTCTCCAAGATGTCCAATCCCATAATATGTTTGTACCATCTTCAAAATTAGATCTTTGAACTCGTATTATTTGTCCTGTTTATAATCTTCTTAATTTGGTGTTTTACTCATCTTCTTGTAAAATTATTATAAATCTGCAGCATTTAGTTGCTTTCTGTAGTCTGCTGATGTTTAAGATTAAATCTCAAATTATTCTGTGTAGTTTTGCTTTTTCTACGGGCAAAATTTGATAATTCTGCATTATTGCCATACTGACTTCTTCTCCTTGTGTTAGAAGATTTTAAAGATTGCATTTTAGCAATTTTGTGTTCTTGTCTTCTTATAAAGCTTTCAATTATGTTTCATGTCAAATTTGTAGCACTTTCTCTTTTTAATAGCCCAGTTTTCTATCATATGGCAATACTGTATCTCTTCACTTCTCTATTGAATTCCTTTTTACCTATTTTGCAATGAAAATGATGATTTTTTTTCCTCCACCTCCTGCAGACAAAAATGAAGATTCAACTGCCTTCTGCATCCTTGATAAAAGATTCTTCTTTGTCCTTGGGCAAAATGGATGATTTCCTCCCTAACATTGCCTAACACACAGTGCACATACCTTTCCCAAAATTATCAAATAAAATTCTATGGCTGCATCCTTAATAAACCTTCCTGATAAAATCCATGTTTGAAATATGCATCCCTCAATCTTATCACAGTCTTAACATTCCCCTGTCTTCCCCAATCAGATTCTGTCTTGTAAATCTTTCAAATTGCCTTTCTGTCATTTTCAATCAGCTTCGAGACATGCCCATTGCTTCAGCTTCAATATTAATTACTCCAATGACCCTCGACTTTATTCCTGTCGCGGTGCCTCATGGGGGTGCTTTATTTGCAATGGTCACCATATCCCCTGTGAATGCACAGTTCTCTGTTTTTTTTTACTTTTCATCATTAAGTTCACATTTTAACCTCTTGTCCGTCAAGATTTTTAATTTTCCTCCGGGAACTCTGAAGCAGTCTTCCTGGCCACACCTCAAACATCGACTACATTTGCAGATCTTTCCTTTCTTAGGACCGGCAAAGGCCAAATCTGAGTAGCAGTTCAATAGTTTCTTAATAGTCAACACAGTTTCTCCTGTACTTCTTACCAGTTTCGAGGTGAAAATTTCAGTCTGGAGTGTTATTTTTGCCCTGCTACCATGGAGTGTGCTGGCTGTTTGTCTAGTCAAGTGTTTGCAAATGATTAGATTACTTACAGTGTGGAAAAAGGCCCTTCGGCCCAACGAGTCCACACCAACCCTCTGAAGCGCACCCACCCAGATCCATTCACCTACATTTACCCCTGCACCTAACACTAAGGGCAATTTAGCATGGCCAATTCACCTAACCTGCACATTTTTGGACTGTGGGAGGAAACCCATGCAGACACAGGGAGAACGTGCAAACTCCACACAGTCAGTCGCCTGAGGCGGGAATTGAACCCGGGTCTCTGGCGCTGTGAGGCAGCAGTGCTAACCACTGTGCCACCATGCTCTTTGACCATCTGAGTATTCTTAAAGCAGCAAAGGACTGTCCACCATAGAGGCATAGTGATGTATAGCATGGAAACAGATCAACTTGTCCATGCTGACCTGATATCCATTTGCCAACATTTGGTCTATATCCCTCTAAGCCTTTCCTATTCATATACTCATTCAGATGCCTTTTAAATGTTGCAATTGTACCAGCCTCCAGCACTTCCTCTGCCAGCTCATTCTATACACGTACCATCCTCTGTATGAAAGCATTGCTCCTCAGGTCTCCTTGAAATCTTTCCCCTCTCACTTTAAATCTATACGCTCTAGTTCTGGACTCCCCGACCCTGAGAAAAAGAACTTGGCTATTTACCCTACCTCTTCATATTCCTGATGTTATAAATCTCTATAAAGTCACCCCTCAGCCTCCGACGCTCCAGGGAAAACAGCCCCAGCCTATTCAAACTCTCCCTATAACTCAAAACCTCCAACCCTGGGAACATCCTTGCAAATCTTTTCTGAACCCTTTCAAGTTTCACAACATCTTTCCGATAGGAAGGAGACCAGAATTGCACGCAATATTCCAACAGTGGCCTAATCAATGTCCTGTACAGCCGCAACATGACCTCCCAACTCCTGTACTCAATACTCTAATCAATAAAAGAAAGCATACCAAATGCCTTCTTCACTATCCTATCTACCAGCAACTCTACTCTCAAGGAGCTAAGAACCTGCACTCTTTATTCAGCAACACTCCCCAGGACCTTAACATTAAGTATATAAGTCCTGCTAAGATTTGCTTTCCCAAAATGCAGCACCTCACATTTATCTAAATTAAACTCCATCTGCCACTTCTCAGCTCATTCTGAGGTGCAGGAGAGTAGACGTTTCGAGCATAAGCCCTTCATCCAGTGCCACACTTTTTGACTCTGATCTCCAGCATCTGCAGTCCTCATTTTCTCCACCATTACTTAAATTTGATACTTAAAATTGAAATAGCAATGCTGAAAGAAAATCTATCAGAAAAAAAGAACTTGCAGAAGATATCAAGAAGGTGTTTGGACTGAATACAGGAATTGGGATATCAAGTCGTGGCTGTACATGACTTTGGTTAGGCCACTTTGGCAATATTGCATTCAATTCTGGTCTCTCTGCTATAGGAAAGATATTGTTAAAATTGAAAGGGTTTTGAAAAGATGTATAAGAACTTTTACCAGAGTTGGAGAGTTAAATCTGAAAGGAGACATTGAATAGGCTGGGGCTATTTTCCCTGGAGCATCGGAGGCTGAGGGGTGACTTTATAGAGATTTATAACATCAGGAATGTGAAGAGGTAGGGTAAATAGCCAAGTTCTTTTTCTCAGGGTCGGGGAGTCCAGAACTAGAGCGTATAGATTTAAAGTGAGAGGAGGAGTCCAGAACTAGAGGGCATAGGTTTAGGATGAGAGGGGAAAGATATACAAGAGACCTAACGGACAACTTTTTCACACAGAACGTGGTACGTGTATGGAATGAGCTGCCAGAGGAAGCGGTGGAGGCTGGTACAATTGCAACATTTAAAAAGCATCTGGATGGGTATGTGAATAGGAAGAGTTTGGAGGGAATTGGGCTGGGTGCTGGCAGGTGGGATGAGATTGGATTGGGATATCTGGTCGGCATGGATGATTTGGACTAAAGGGTCTGTTTCCGTGCTGTACATCTCTGTGACTGACTGTGCCTGCCTAGCCAGTGCCACATTATTTGATTTAAGTAACAATGCCCATTGCTGATTACCATCTCATGACTGGTATTGAACCAACTGCTCATAGTTGGGGTCTGGTGCTGACACCAATCCTCCTTTCTAAAACTTTAAAGCAAAACTGGGTTGAGCACTGTAACAGAAACAAATTCAAATGGTTAATGGAAATAGAATGGCAACATATCAAATCAAAGCAGCATTGTTAGTGCAATCTTCTTTGCTGTTTTTAATCCACCTATTCCGAGACAATCCGAGACACCTCTGGAGAAGGCGGGACTGGAACCCAGGCCTTTTGCACCTGTGGAGAGAAATCAAAATTAAAGTTTCAGGTCCTGTGACTCTTCTTCAAAAACTTCTTTGAATTTCTTCAAATGCTTCAAGTTTCTGCTTTTATTTTTGACGCTGCTCTTTTCTCTCCTGGGTCTAAGGGCTTGTAAGAATAACAAGGATGGTGGATGAATCACAAGTGGGTGTTCACAAGAAGAGATAATTGCCTTAACAACAAGGTATAATTTATTGAAAGGTAGCAATAGTTACAAGTTGCGCTCACTTGTTCGACATAATTTCAAACACTTGGATGGCCAGAAATTGTTTCTTGAACTTTTCCAACTCATATCAAAAGCTTAAAACCTGTGAATCTTCCAAACAGCACAATCTTTAAATGTATTCATGCTGGTGTCTGGGTGGGATGCTCTGCAGAGGGTCAGTTTAGACTTGATGGGCTGAATGGCCTGCTTCCACGCTGCAGGAATTCTCTGATTCTACCTTAGTGACACTTGAACTAACTGTCTTCCTCATGCCATTTGAAATGTATTTAAAAGTCAACCACATTGCTTTGGGTCTGGAGTCACAGCTTAGCCAAACCAGAGAGTGATAGCAGATTTCCTTCTCTAAAAGGCATTCGTGCACCAGATGAGCATTTGACGACAATCAGTAATAGGTATACACTGACCATTAAGCTACTAATTCCAGATTAGTATTGATTCTAATTTCATTATCAATCATGGTAAGATTTGAATCCATATCCTCAGCCTGGTGTCTGTGGATCACAAGTCCAGAGACAATACAACTTCACCTTCCAAGCTATAATTTGTCATTTTGAGTAGTCAGGTGATTGGGGATGAGTGAAAGTTTCAGATTAGATTAGATTCGATTCCCTACAGTATGGAAACAGACCATTTGGCCCAACAAGTCCATACCAACCCTCTGAAGAGTAACCCACTCCCCCCCTACATTTACCGCTGACTACTGCACCTAACAGCAATTTAGCATTGCCAATTCACCTGACCTATACATCTTTGGACTGTGGGAGGAAACCGGAGCACTCGGAGGAAACCCACGCAGACATGGGGAGAATGTGCAAACTCCACACAGACAGTCACCCGAGGTGGGAATTGAGCCTGGGTCCCTAGTGCTGTGAGGCAACAGTGCTAACCACTGAGCCACCGTGCTGCCCATGCTACTGTATAACCCATTGTCCATTCATCATCTAACCCTCTTAAAATGACATTCACTCTTCCTGCCTCATGTACTCTTGAAGAAACATTTATGTAAACATTAGTTTGCAACAAAATGTGTTCAAGTTAAATGCACTGTGATTTCCCTCCACTTGAGAATTTGATTGTGCTGTGGAAATATGGTCTACCATCTGGATTTCTTCGAATGGAAGTACAGAATACATTTCCTGGTGCTGCCAATGGATTCATGAGGTCAGAGTATAGAGACAGTTTTGCATGCCAAAATATGATCCTCATTCAAGCTTGTATTATTTAAACTGTAATTAAAACCCTCAGTTCAGAGTGGGCTTGCTGCTGACGTTATGGGTTTCAACAAGGGAGGAGAGGAAGCTGGAGATGAAGAAGGGTTCCAGAAACTTGGTTGAAGGTACGACTGCCAATTTTGTAAGACAAAGGGATACATAAGAAAATGAGTTGTGTCTGAGTTGAGTGATGGAATAATATAGCAGTTGAGAAGAGATGGGTGAGGCAAGGGAATGATTTGACCTCGATACATTAGACACCTGATAAGCACCAAGATACATGTTTGATGAATTAGTATCTTTATTTTGTGTGGTGGAGCATCATGTTGGGAGTTCACCTTCCCCTGCAACCGCAAGAAATGCAAAACTTGCACCCACACCTCCCCCCTCACTTCCCTCCAAGGCCCCAAGGGATCCTTCCATATCTGTCACGAATTCACCTGCACCTCTGCACGCATCATTTACTGCATCCGCTGCACCCGATGTGGCCTCCTCTACATTGGGGAGACAGGCCGCCTACTTGCGGAATGTTTCAGAGAACACCTCTGGGACACCTGCACCAACCAATCCAAACGCCCCGTGGCTGAACACTTTAACTCCCCCTCCCACT
>NC_057732.1:49684094-49688090 GCF_004010195.1 Chiloscyllium plagiosum | reverse complement strand
TTCTCCTGCTCCTTGGATGCTGCCTGACATGCTGCGCTTTTCCAGCAACACATTTTTCAGCTCAGATCTCCTTTGCTAAAGACTTTAGTAAAGTAGATGGCTTTTATGACAATCGACAATTATTATATGATCTCTACTCTACTGTCAGGTCCAGATTTTATGTTTTGTATGTTAATAAGTTATTTAAGCAGACGAGTAACTTGAACTAGCTCACAACAATGCTATTTTTTACACAAAAGATTATTACTTGAAAGCAAAGTCAAACAAAACAGGATGCCAGATCAAACAGGATTTGTGCTCCATTGATTTTCCAATGCTCACACGTCTCCAGTGGTAAACCCATGGTCTCTGGACATCAGATTGTGGTTTGCCTGTAAACCACATGGGTTTCCCTCCAACCCACCTGACTGTCTCCAGCACCCTGAGCAAAACCTCTCCAGGTTAATGTTCCAGATATAAGCTTTTATCAGAACTCCTGAATTTCTCTTTCAGTTTCTTATCGATTGCTAAACATTCCCAGAAATGTTGATTTCAGATTTCCAGCATGTCCACTCTCTTTTATCAATACCTTGTTTCCAGTTTCATTCTGTTGTTTGGCTGATCTCTGTTACAGATGTTCAAATGATCTATTCCTTTCAGGCAGATATTCTGTTCTGGAATTGTTTCCTTTTTAACTGATGTCCATGGAATTGTGTGAAAAGTCGGAAGAGGGTTGAATTATCTCTGATTGTCATGCCATGTGGATAGTGATATTTGTTCCTCTTGTCCTGTCACAGCCTTTGCTGCTTTAGAACACTGAGACAAAACGTACAATGCTTTTCACACACATCAGGAAAACCTATCACAAAGTTGCACAGTCTCAGCTTCCAACTTTTCACTCCACCAGAAATGAATGTGTTGAAATTGTGAGTTGTAACTGCACAGTTTGACATACACATTTCTAATGCTCAGCGCCAGACTTCTACAACAAGTTGTATTTGTATAGTGTCTTTGATGTTGTTACACATTCCAAGGCATCTTGCAGAGACATTATTTAAAACTTGACACCAAACCACAGGAGTGACTCTCTGCTTTGCAGCACTGTACATGAGCTGCTTTAATATAAAAATGCTTGTCTCGTTTTCATGCATTGTCATTGTGTCAATGGACTTAGTGTGGTGTGTTCAGTCAGTTAGCTTTGTGTATGTAATGTCGAGCAACGTCAGTAAGCAGAGAATCCAGACTATGTGTATAAGTCTGATATTGTAGCCACATAAATAGTTAGCATTGTTAACAAACCTCAAGAGATCTGTCTCAGCCAGACCCTGACTCTTTGTTGTATTTGTTACACTGGCTGACATAGAGACAGTCTGTCACCTACAAACCCGCCGATACCTTGCATTTCAGGAAGACATCACCACCACCTTCTCAAGGGATATTAGGGATAAACAATAAGTGCTGGCCTAACCAGAGACACACACATTCAGTGAATAATTATGCAGACACAAATCAGGACAGATGACCAAAACATTCGTTAAAAAATGTAGGATTTAAGTGTCTTCAAACAGAAGAGGGAAGTGCAGAATTCCAGATCTTTGGTCTCTCTAGTACATATCTTCTAAGCAAGTTCAGTGAGGCTGACATGCGGTTTCACAGTTATATTATGACATTAAGGGGCAACTTTTTCACACAGAGGGTGGTACATGTATGGAATGAGCTGCCAGATGATGTGGTGGAGGCTGATACAATTACAACATTGAAAATGCATCTGGATGGGTATATAAATAGGAAGGGTTTAGAACAATATGGGCCAAATGCTAGCAAATGGGACTAGATTAATTTCGGATATCTGGTTGGCATGGATGAATTGGACGAAAGAGTCTGTTTCTGTGCTGCACACCTCTCTGACTGTATGCCTCTAGTTGGACATGAAGTAGTTGAAAGGCTGGTGAGAGCCTTGAAAGGACTGTCTGCAGTAATTTAGATATTTTTAAAGGTAATGCTTTGTATCAGATATCCCCAGAGTTTTTATTTCAGTGTTGCTTGAATCTGTATAGATTTAATGCAACTTCGGTTATTGTTAGACATGGTCAGTGAGAACTTTGGAGAACTGAATGGCATCAGTGCAAACACAAGTGTCCAAATCCAAGAAAAAAATTAACATCCTCATGAGAGAAGAACAGGAACTAACAGGAAACATCCTCCCCTAGCCAGAAGAGTACCAGGGAGTGAAACAAGTAGATTTTACAGATTTGATGAAGTGTGAGTGTAGACAGCTGGTAGGAAGGAAAACAGATGACATTGTGTTGTGGGAACCAGGAAGTGAAGGAGACAACATTGTGAATACGACAAGTGTAAGCAACAGGTGGCAGAGGGAGCATGGGAATGGAAGCAAGTGGTGTCCCAAGCCAGCATTAGACTAGTGGAAGCCGGATAAGACAGGCAGAAAGCATTAATGCACCATTAAAAGTGGTCATGATTCGGAGATGCTGGTGTTGGACTGGGGTGTACAAAGTTAAAAATCACACCACACCAGGTTATAGTCTGTTGGACCTGTTAAACCTGTTGGACTATAACCTGGTGTTGTGTGATTTTTAACCATTAAAAGTAGTGTGATACACATATTGTAGGAATTGGTGTTCGGACGCTGTGTTCATTGCAAGACCCGTAATAACAAGGAATTACATAGAACAGAGAAATTATAGGAACAAGCCCTTCATCCCAACATGTCTGTACTGACCATGAAGTCATTCTAAACTAATTCTACCTGCCTGCACATGGTTTGTAGCCCTTTATTCCCTGCCTGTCCATGTGTCTGTCTGTCTAAATGCCTCTTAAATGTTGCTATCATCTCTGCGTCTACCGTTCCCCCGGCAATGTGCTCAAGGCACCTTCGGCCCTCTAAGTAAAAAGCCTGCCTCACATATCTCCTTTAAAGTTTCCGCCTCTCACCTGGGCCCATACCCCCCTGTATTAGATAGTAATTTTATTTAGTCATTCTTCCTTTAAAATCAGTTCCAGCTAATGAAGAGCTGCAGCAGAAATCATCAAAGTTCAAAAAGGCTGATATGTAAGTAAATGTTTAATGGGGAAAATTGGGACTCTGGGCATGAGAGGGTGTCTCATCCTCTACATTGAGTCTCATACTGCATTCCATTGATGAGAATGGAAATGAAAATCAAGACATCAGTGTGGTGAGCTGTTGTTTCACTTTGCAATCTTACCCAACGTCAAAACATCCCCTTTGTGTGCAGAACAGATCAAATAGCTCACTGACAAACGGCAACGTGAGACAAATTGGATTGAATTGAATTGAATTAGCTTTATTATCACATGTACTCAAATTTATAAGTCATGACTTACAGTGTCATCCTAGGTACAAATGCACCAAGGCACAACCCTCAGCTCCAGAATAGAGAAATGAAGAGAAAACGTTACATGACAGGTGGACACAGTACGACCATAGGTCAGAAAAACAAGAAGCAAACATAAAAAGGCAAACATCACAGATTCTCTCCAAAGGCTCTTGGAAGCAGACCAGCACAATGGGTCTCCATGTTACCGCAGTCTGCCACGCTCCCACACCGAACCACTGCTCCAACACCACACCAGGCCGCTATCCCCCCTCCCTCACCAGGCCGCTATCCTCACTCCCTCACCAGGCTGCTATCCCCCCTCCCTCACCAGGCCGCTATCCTCACTCACTCACCAGGCCGCTATCCTCCTTCCCACACCAGGCCGCTATCCTTACTCACTCACCAGGCCTCTATCCTCCCACCCTCACCAGGCCGCTATCCTCCCTCCCTTATCAGGCCACTATCCTCCCTCCTACACCGGGTTACTATCCTCCCTCACACACCAGGCCGCAATCCTCCTTCCACACCAGGCCGCTATCCTCCCTCCCACACTGGGCCACTATCCTCCCTCCCACACCAGGCCTCTATCCTTCCTCCCACACCAGGCCACTATCCTCCCTCCCTAATCAGGCCACTATCCTCCCTCCCTCACCAGGCCTCT
>NC_057732.1:49645409-49683151 GCF_004010195.1 Chiloscyllium plagiosum | reverse complement strand
TCCTCCCTCCCACACCATGCCACTATCCTCCCTCCCACACCGGGCCACTATCCTCCCTCCCTCATCAGGCCACTATCCTCCCTCCCTCATCAGGCTGCTATCCTCCCTCTCACACCAGACCTCCATTCTCCCTCCCACACTGGGCCACTATCCTCCCTCCCTCATTAGGCCACTATCCTCCCTCCCACACCGTGCCACTATCCTCCCTCCCTCATCAGGCCGCTATCCTCCCTCTCACACCAGGCCTCCATCCTCCCTCCCACACTGGGCCACTATCCTCCCTCCCTCATTAGGCCACTATCCTCCCTCCCTCATCAGGCTGCTATCCTCCCTCTCACACCAGACCTCCATTCTCCCTCCCACACTGGGCCACTATCCTCCCTCCCTCATTAGGCCGCTATCCTCCCTCCCTCATCAGGCCGCTATCCTCCCTCTCACACCCGGCTTCCATCCTCCCTCCCACACCGGGCCACTATCCTCCCTCCCTCATCAGGCCACTATCCTCCCTCCCTCATCAGGCTGCTATCCTCCCTCTATACTCGGCTGCTGCCAACAGGGCCAGCTGCTGGTGTCCCTGCTTTGGCTGCTGGTCCCAGGCATCTCCTCCAACCCTGTTGTAGAGGCTGGGCATTGGAGGCTGAGAAAAGGGATGAGAGAGGGAATTGAAAGAACTGGCAGGGGGAGGAGCTCCAGTTTGAGTGTCAATTTGGGATTAAAAGTAGAACTCCCATTCCAATGCATCACTCAGGAATTATAGACATTTAGGAATTGGAAAAGAAGGACATAATCATCATTCCTTGTAAGTTTTATTTTCCACCATGTGAACCTGCAAGGCCATTATGTGTGGCAGTGCCTTCTGCAAGGGAAGGGGGAATGTTGGACATAATATTCTTCATGATTTTAAAATGCTCTAAAATGCAATCACCGTTGTAACTTCAGAAAGTTGGCAGTCAATTTGTGCGTTACACACTCCTATAAATTGCAACAAAATAATAACGAGAATGCTAGCTTTTGCAATGTCGAATGAGGGATAAACATTGACCAGGCCATCCCTGTTAAATGTTCTTCTTTAAAATGCTGACACGAGATCTTTAAACATCCTCCTGAGGACAGATGGAGACTCAGTCTACATCTGACTGGAAAAACAACACACCAGGCAGTGCAGCACTCCGTCACTACTGCCCAGGAAGTATCAACCTGGATTTTTTTGTGTTCAAAACTTACTTTGCTTTATTTTTCTTTCTCTGGGACTGAATTACAGCTGGGAACTTTTAAAGATCTATCTAAGTGGAACCAATGATAATTTGATAGTCATGCTTTTGTTTATGGGATGCATAACTGAACTGACAAAAAAAATTAGATTGGTGCATGGAAAGAAATGAATGTTGTTTGTATCCCACCTCCCTTTGCCAATAATATCCTGATTTAGAGAGAGGTCCACCTGATGACCATGTTTCAAAGCAGGATTGTAAGAAACCAACTTGGATGAACCCGAGTAACACAGTTAACACTAAAATTCTCAGCCTCATTTGCATTTTACTCCATAGCATCAACACTCCCTGACTTCTTCAAATTCTAAAAGACTTTTACAATCCTCTAATTCTGGACATGTAAGACACCCCTGATTTTATCAGTCCACAATCTGGAATCATTACAATGCAGAGGAGGTCATTTGGCCCACTGAGTTTATATCAACCCTCTGAAGAGCACCCACCCAACCCCCAGGTTTTAATCGTACTAGGGCTAACCCACCTAACCTACACATTCTCTGGGTATAACGGGCAATTTAGAATGGCCCAGGCAGAAATGGGTACTGAAGGTGCTGGAGATTAGAGTCAAGATTAGAATCTGTCTAATCTTGGCTGTCTGCGTGGAGTTTGCACATTCTCCCCGTGTCTGCGTGGGTTTCCTCCTGGTGCTCTGGTTTCCTCCCACAGTCCAAAGATGTGCAGGTCAGGTGGGTTGGTCATGCTAAATTAGAGTGGTACTGGAAAAGCACGGGAGGTCAGGCAGCATCCGAGGACCAGGAAAATAGACGTTTCGGACAAAAACCCTTCATCCTGTTGAAAAGCTTTTGCCTGAAACACAATTTTTCCTGTTCCTCAGATGCTACCTGACCTGCTGTGCTTTTCCAGCACCACTCTAATTTAGCATGACCAACCCACCTGACCTGCACATCTTTGGACTGTGGGAGGAAATCAGAGCACCAGGAGGAAACCCACGCAGACATGGGGAGAATGTGCAAACTCCACACAGACAGCCACCCAGGGCTGGAATCAAACCTGGGTCCATGGTGCCATGAGGCAGCAGTGCTAACCTCTGAGCGACCGTGCCACCTTATTTGTAGCTGTCCTTTTAGCTACTCATGCCTTAAACTCTGGAATGCATTCATGTAACCCTGAAATATGTCCTCACATAAGGTGCTACTTAAAAGCTACCTCTTTGTCCAAGCTGTTGATCAGTTATCATAATATCTCCTCGCGCCTAGGTATTCAATGGTGTTCAATGTTACCTTTCTGCAGCGCTCTGGGATCACCTCTGATCCCAACCCAGAATGAAGAGATAAAAAGGCTCCTCTGCTTTGATTCCCACAAGTGCATCTGACTCTTGGCACAATTCCACAGCAAACTAAACACCCATTAATCTGTTGCCTCACTTGGAGACTGCAAGAGATGTGGAAGACACAAATATCATGCATTGAGAAGAATTTTCATCCACTCAGGAGAACCAATCTGTGGCAGGGAATTTCACCCAAACTGCAGGCCAGGTACACCACAGGTGTATATATATTTACAGCCAGTGTCACTTATAATGTAGCGCTCCCAACCACTCAAGGCAGACAATAACAGAAGGCCACAATTTCTCATCTGCAAGCTGTGTGGAATTGCAATACGTTTGACAACCCACATGATGAGGCATCGTCTGATGAACACGTTGATTTATTTCGGCACTGACAATACAAACACAAAGTGTGGAGTTGCCTCCCATCGGGAAAGTATAACGTGTGCTGCCAGCGAAAGAATAAACTGGGGAGTGAACTGATTGATGTCAGTGGTGTTGTACACATTACCCACATGGCTGTTACTGGTGTTGCTGACAGCCTGAAAATAGATGTGAACGTGATTTTTTTCCTTTCTTTGTTCATTGGATGTGGACGTCGATGGCAAGGCAAGAAATTATTACCCGTCCTTAATTGTCCTTGAGAAGGTGGTGATGAGCTGCCTTCTCAAACCACTGCAGTCCTTGTGACATAGGTAGGGCCACAGTACTCTGAGGGAGGAACTCTTGGCATTTTGAATGTGGGACGATGAAGGAACAGTGATATATTTCCAAGCAGGATTCTGTGTGACCAGCAGCTCATGGTGTGCCTATGCATCTGCTGCAGTAGGTTACTTTTATATACCATGCACCATGAGACAATAACCTGTCGAAATTCTGTGACTGCTTTTTAAATTGTGAGATGAATATGAACAGTATGTGTTACACAAAAACTGTCCACAATGCATTCAAGCATTTTTCTTTTAATCTGAAGCAAAGTGGACCCACAATCTTTCTGAATACATTGTCCTGAAAATTAGTTTTAAACTACTGCAGAGACAGTTTGTTTCATTCAATCTGAGACACAGAGAAATAGAGTTCCTTAGCAAAACATAGGTTGAAATGAGGTGAACATCCATTTATTTTAACAATGAAAATTACCCTCCATATACAGGGGAATATTGATTAATAACTCAATGCAGTCGCTAAACAAATCTTTATACATTCCCTACGATGTGGAAACAGGCCATTCGGCCCATTGAGTCTGCCCCAACCTTCTGGAGAGTATACCACCCAGACCCCACCCATTCCCTGTAACCCTGCATTTACCCCTGGCCAATCCATCTGACCTGCACATCTTTGGATTGTGGGAGGAAACCAGAGCACCCGGAGGTAACCCACTCTGACACTGGGAGAATGTATAAATTCCACACAGACAGTCACCCAAGGGTGGAATCAAACCCATGTCCCTGCCACTGTGAGACAGCAGTGCTAACCACTGAACCACCATGCTACCTCAGAATCTTTTATTCTTATGTTTTATTCGTGAAAGAACCAGAATGCAATCTCGATTTTTTTTCATTCGTCTGGTGGTTTTGAGAACCAATGGTAAGGCCAGCATTTATTGTCCAATCCCAATTGCAATACAAGTCATTGCTTCTTGAACTCCCGCAATCCATCTGGTGACATCACCTGCCTTCCTCTATGGCTGGATGTGTGGATCCTGTATGAGACTATTTCGCTCCATCAGGACATACCACACTGGAGTGGAAGCAAGCCATCAATCCCGATTGTTCAGCTTAAAAAGACAAAGGAAGGTTTACTGACAGTGCTATTTGAGAGAGAGTTCCTTTATTTTGACCCAGCAACAGTGAAGGAATGGACATATTATTCTAAGTCAGGATTTTAATTTGTTTTGAATTTAATTTGATTTATTATTTTCACATATACCAAGACACGGTGAAAAGCATTGTTTTGTGTGCTAACTAGACAAGTCATATCTTGCATAAATACATCAGGGTAGTAGAACAGAATACAGAATATAGTTTTAAAGTTACAGAGAAGGTGCAGAGAAAGATCAACTCCAATATATGAGAGATCTGTTCATAAGTTTGATAACAGAAGGGAAGAAGCTGTTCTTTAATCTGTTGGTACGTGTTTTCAAACTTTTGTATCTTCTGTCAATGGAAGAGGGTGAAAGGGAGTATAACTGGGGTGGGAGAAGTCTTTGATGATGTTGACTGCTTTCCCGAGGCAGCAGGAAGTGTAGATGAAGGGAGAACTGTGAAGTCAATGGTGTATGTCCATTTGTCTGCTGCCCTTCTCCTTCTACACTGACAAGACCATGTGTTTGGAAGGTGTTATCAAAGGTTGGAGCAAGACCCATCCCAGAAAGAGGAGATCATTGCCTTTTGCCTCCTGACTTCTGGCTTGTCGCCTGTGCTCAAGCTTTGGGGATTCATGAGTAAAATTACTGGATGGAGAATTCCCAATATCTGACCTGCTTTTGTAGCTGAAAACTCGCTGATCTAGTTGTTTTCGGTCAATGGTAACCTCTGAGTTTCCTCTCCACTCACAGAGTCACAGAGTCATAGAGTCATAGAGACATTCAGCACGGAAACGGACACTTCAGTCCAACTCGTCCATGCCGACCAGATATCCCACCCCAACCTAGTCCCACCTGCAAGCACTTGGCCATATCTCTCTAAACCCTTCCTATTCATATGCCCACCCGAATGCCTTTTAAATGTTGCAATTGTACCAGCCTCCACCACTTCCTCTGGCAGTTCATTCCATACACGTACCACCCTCTGTGTGAAAAAGTTGCCCCTTAGGTCTCTTTTATATCTTTCCCCTCTCACCTAAACCTATGCCCTCTAGTTCTGGACTCCCCCACCCCAGGAAAAAAAGTCTTAGAATTCCCACCCTAATGACACTGTGGGTCAACCCACAGCAGGTGGACTTCAGTAATACAAGGTGACAGCTTGCCATCACCACCTTCTCAAGGGCAGCTAGGGACAGACAATAAATGTTGGCCAGCCAACAATGCCCACATCCCACAAATGAATTAAAAATAATGGACACAAATATGCTATTAAACTCCATCAAGCCGGCCCCACTATTCAATAAGATTATAGCTGATTGGACACTTTTCACCAAGTGTATGCAACTGGCAGTCCGTTTGCTACATTAAACATACTCAAAGACAGTTTCCACAGTCTTCTATGCTAGAGAATTCCAAATTCTCACAATTTTCGGAGTAAGTTAATTTCTCCATATCTCAGCCCTAAATGGCATCGCTGATATTTTTAGATTGTGCCTGGTTCTAGGCTTTCCGAGGGGGAAGATCTTAACTGGCTCTACCTTGTCCATCTGTTTAAGAATTTTAGTTTCAGTGACATAATCTCTCATTCTTTAAAACTCTAGAGAATGCAAGCCCAGTTTGTCAAACTGTCTCACCAGGACAGTCCCACCATTCCAAGGAGCAGGAAGATCGACGTTTCAGGCAAAAGCCCTTCAGGCATTCCTGATGAAGGGCTTTTGCCCGAAACATCGATTTTCATGCTCCTCGGATGCTGCCTGACCTGCTGTGCTTTTCCAGTACCACTCTGATCTAAACTCTGGTTTCCAGCATCTGCAGTCCATATTTTTGCCCACCATTCCAAGGAACAAGTCATACGAATTTTGGTGCACTCCCTCCACTGCAATAACATCTTTCTTGAGACCAAGGAACTAAAGCTGCACATCTCAGCATTTTGATGGTGGAGACTCAGCAGTGGTCATTCTGTTAAATATTAAGTTGAGGTGGTTAGATGCCCTCCTGTTCAAGATGACCACAACCTGATAGTTGTGCAGCACAAATCTGAGGTGTTTAGGGAGACGAACAACCTTTTGAGAACTTGACTTTTTCTTGTTGATCTTTAAATTGATAAGCAATCAGTGTGGAAGCAGGCCATGTGGCCCAATTAGTCCACACCCACCCCCCATCCGAACAGCATCCCACCAATCCCTGTAATCCTGCATTTCCCATGGTTAACCCACCTAGCCTGCACATCCCTGGAGACAATATGCAATTTAGCATGGCTAATTCACCTCACCTGCACATCTTTAGACTGTGGGAGGAAACCAGAGCATCCAGATGAAACCCACGCAGACACAGGGAGAAGGTGCAAACTCCACACAGACTGTTGCCTGAAGCTGGACTTGAATCCGTGTCCCTAGCGCTGTAAGGCAGCAGTGCTAACCACTAACCCACCGTACCACCCCAATCCAACATAGCGGAAGGCCGTTGTGGAGTCCTACACATCTTGGGATGTTTTGAAATGCTATCAATCCTTGACAACAACCTTTTTGTCAAAAGCTATGGATACTGAGTAGAGGTTCTCTTTCCTGCGAAGTGATTGTGAATTTTCAAATGCAATATTTAGTTCAAAAAGACTGTAGTCCGCATCAAGTGCCTTCGTGTAGGAGCAGTGTATCCAACAAGTGTCACACTCGTGAGAGATTTTTAGCAAGAAGAATGTTTAGACTGAGGGCTAGAGCAAAGTGCCAATGAACAGCAGAAGATTGATAACAGTCCTCAAAATATTCCTTCGCAGTTTGACATGGGTTAAAACTGAGCACTTTAGATGCTTTAAATGTCCAATCAGAACTCAGAAATTATGTAGCGATAGTCACGCACAGGATTAACTCTGGAGGTCTTTACAAGGGGAGATAAAACATCTTAAAGAGATAATGGGTGAAGATCTAAGGTATGATCAAAAGGATGGTTCACATCTAGTTTTTAAAGGCAAGGAATGAGGTGCAAGTCAAAGCCATTTTGGAAGGGACTTCCAGAGGGCAGGAATTTAGTGCCCAAATGATCAACCTCTGATGATTATGTTGTTCAGATGTGAAAGCATCAATCAACAGACTTTTAAAACCACATGATTTTGTTTTTCTGATAGCCTTCGAAAGCTGTTCCTGCTGACTTTGAAAGACCAAGAAATATTCTGCACCAACAACGTTATTGTAAAATTATCTACCAGACTTCGACATTGAAGAGATGTACTAGAATTGCCAAGCTTTTTAGATAGGATACATTTGCTGAGATACAATCTGAATTTGAGTACTAAACAACGAGGAAGTGGTTTTTCACTCACTAGCAGTCATCAATAAAATGTTTATACTGAGGGAATGCAGGGTGCATTAGAATCAGCCATCAATTCCCAGGAGATTCAGGATGATGTATTTCTGTAGAACTCATGTAAAGAATGCATTAAAATTCAGCTTATTTTAGCAATGTTTTTTTCAAACCTACTGTATTATCTGTCTAATGTCTTAAGAGGTATATTGCTGGCTATTTTGTACTGGCAAGGTTCCAGCACATATTTTAAATAAGAGCCAAGTTGAATTTGCAATGTGCAAAATGAGACTTATGAACTGTGAAAGAAAATGCTTAGGAAAATGTTTTCCTGATTAAAGTGGCTTAGCATTTCCATATCTTCCTGAAACCTACAACCACCTTCTTCGCTATTAACCATTTTATTAATCGTGGTGACATCTGAAAATCTGCTTACCATTCCTCCCACATTTTCAGCTACATCATTTATGTATACAATAATGGTCCCAGTACTGATCCTTATGGTACGTTGCTGGACACCGGCCTCCAGTCACTCGAACAGCCTTCTCCCACTCCCCCTTATGTCCTATTGTTCAGCCAGTTTCTGATGCATCTCGGCCAGGTTTTTCTCCATTCCATCTGCATTAACCTTCTCATTCAGTCTCCATGTGGGACCTTGTCAAACGTTTTGCGAAAATCCATATAAACTACATCAACTGAACTTCCCTCACCCACACATCTTGATCCCATTTTCAAAAAAAAATTCTAACAAATTTGTTAGGCATGACCTCCCTCTGACAAAGCCATGCTGACTACCCATAATTAACCCATGCCTTTCCAAGTGGGTATTAATCCACTCCTTCAGAATTTTCTGCAATAATTTCCCTGTCACTGGCGTGAGACTCACCAATCTGAAATTTCCTGGTTCATCTCTAGTACCCTTCTTGAAAAGTGCAAAAATATTAGCAGTCCTCCAGTCCTCTGGCACTTCCCCTGTGGCCAGAGAGATGTTACAAATTTGCGTCAGAGCCCCTGCAATTTCCTGCCTCACCTCCCACAGCAGCCTGGGGTGCAATTCATCTGTGCCAGGGTATTTGCCTGTTTTTAAGTCCAACTGAGCTTCCAGTACCTCTCCATTTTCTATGTCAAACTGTGCAAGCTTCTCACAGTCCCTTTTCCTGAATCCCACACCAGTGGTTTCCTTTTTCCAGAGAGAAGACCAAAGAGAAGCATTCATTCAACATCCTTCCAATATCCTGTGATATCACATACAGGTTGTCCCCTTGTGCCCTACTATTTTCCTGGTTAACCTCTTCCCTTTAACATATTTCTAAAATATCTTTGGATTCTCCCTCATGCTGTTGACAAGTCCTTTCTCATGCACCCTTTTGCTTTTCTAATTGTTTTCTTAAGTTCCCTCCTTCACTTCCTGTGTTCTTCTTGGGCTGAAGCTGAATTGCTCCTTTTGGACTTGCTAAATCTCTCTCTTCTTCCTCAAGCAGTCCTGAATTGTTCTGGACACCCAGTGTTCTCTGAACTTATTGCTCCTAACTTCCCTCTCAAGGGTACATGTCGGACCCAGCTATATTTCGAATAGCCCTCCATTGCTCCACTGTAGGCTTACCCACAAGGAGCTGTTTCTTGTCTCCTGGGGCCAGATCCTGCTTTCCTGTAATAAACTCTGCCTTTCCCCAGTCCAAAGCCGTCTTTTGCAGGTCATCATTTTGCTTGTCCAGAATAATTTTGAACTGTACTGTGTTGTGGTAGCTGTTGCTGAAATGTCTCCCCACTGCCATATTGAACACTTATCTGCCTTCTTTCCCTCAAACCAGATCCAGCATTGTCCCTTATTGGGCCTTCTACATATTGTTAAAAAATGTCCCCTGGATACATTTCAAGAAATCCACTCCATCTAAACCCGTAACACTGACTATCCCAATTTATATTGGGAAAGTTGAAATCCTCTAATATAATTATCTGATTATTTTATTGAACTGTCTACATATTGCTCCTTTATTTCCCATTGTCTTTGGGGCCTATAATATACTCCCAGCAAAGTAGCTGCCCCCTTAATATTCCTAAGTTCTACCCACAAAACCTCATTTGAAAACCCTTCCAAAATATCATCTCTCCTTATTGCAGTAATTGACTCCTAAATTAATAGTGCAATACCATCACCCTTTTTATACCCTTCTCTGTCTTGCCTAAAGATACAAAATACCTCGGAACACTGAGTTGCCAGCCCAGCCCTTGCCTCAACCATGTTTCTGCGATGGTAACAATATCACACTTCCATGTGTAAATCCACGCCTTTAACTCATCAATCTTACCTATTACATTCCTAGCAAAAATGTAAAGACCATCCAGCCTTGCTTTACTGTCTTCACACTCAACATAGCTGAACTCATTGTGGCTTACTTTCTTGGTAGTGACATGATTTGTCTCTGTTTCACCAATATTCTGTGCCCTCTCCCCCTGCCAGACTAGGTTAAAGGGTAAAAACAATGACTGCAGATGCTGGAAGCCAGATTCTGGATTAGAGTGGTGCTGGAAAAGCACAGCAGTTCAGGCAGCACCCTACTCCTCGGATGCTGCCTGAACTGCTGTGCTTTTCCAGCACCACTCTAATCCAGACTAGTTTAAACTCCTCCCATCAGCACCAGCAAACCGAACTGCAAGGATGTTGGTCCCAATGTAGTTCAGGTGCAGAGCTCCCTGTTTGTACATGTCCCACCTTTCCCAAAAACCTTCCCCAATGATCTAGGAATCTAAAACCCTCCATTTTGTACCAACTGTTGAGCCAGGCATTCATCTGTCCTATTTTCCTATTTCTGAACTTGCTAGCACGTGGCAATGAGAGTAATCCAGAGATTACCATCATTGAGATATTGCTATTTAATCTACTATGAGAAAGTGAGGACTGCAGATGCTGGAGATCAGAGTTGAGAGTGTGGTGCTGGAAATTCTCGATTCTCCTGCTCCTCGGCTGCTGTCTGACCTGCTGTGTTTTTCCAGGACCACACTCTCAACTCTGATCTCCCTGCAGATGCTGGAGATCAGAGTTGAGAGTGTGTTGCTGGAAAAACACAGCAGGTCAGACAGCAGCCGAGGAGCAGGAGAATCGACGATTCAGACGTAATCGGGAATCCTGATGAAAGGCACGTGGCTGAAACGTCGATTCTCCTGCTCCTCGGATGCAGCCTGACCAGCTGTGATTTTCCAGCACCACACTCTCGACTTTTTAATCAACTGCCTAGATCCCTGAATTCTTGATGCAAGACCTCATTTCTTACTTTTCCCATATCATTAGTACCAACATGTGCCATGACCTCTAACTGATCACCCTCCCCTTTCAGGATCCCCTGCAGCCATTCAGTGATACCCCTGACCCTGGCACCAGGGAGGCAACACACCATCCTGGATTCAAGTCTTTGGCCTCAGATATACCTGTCTGCTCCCCGGGCTAAAGAATCTTCTATCACTATTGCTCTTCCTTTCTTCGTCGCCCCTCTCCCTACAGTCAAACCACTTGTGATGCTTGAAGCTTAGCTCTGCCTGCTTTCCTCTGTGGTACCAGCACCCACATCAGCTTCCAAAATGGAATAATTAGTTAGTGGGACCCCGGGGGACGCCTGCACTACCTGCCACATCTTTCTGGACTATGTGGTGGTCACCCATTCCCTTCTTACCCCTAGTCCCTTGAACTGTGGTGTGATGATCTCTCTAAACCCGCTACCCATGTAACTCTCAGCCACGTGGATGTGTCACCAACTGCTGCTCAAGCTCCAAGACATCCTGCACATTGTGGTCATCTTAGGCATGAGCAATTTCTGGGGCTCCCCACGTGTGACAAGCAACACATTCCACTCAGCTGGTCTATCCTGGTATCTCATAAATTTACAATTAATGTCTTAGACCACAATTATTTGACTTATTTCACTATGACTTCCTACTCTATCACCAAAGTTATGAAAAGGTGAACTGCAACTCAGTTCCCACTGCTCTAAATCTGTAGGATAAGAAAGGGTTAACCAGTAATTAGCAGGTGCCTAGCACTCACCAATCTGGAACCTTTCTCACCTTTAGGAGTTACAACATCACCAAGAGCAGCACTGCAGCTTCTCTCAATGATCCTGCAGCTTGCTGTGCCCTTCTCTGCCTCCCAGCTGCAGCTGCTGCAAGCTAAGTGCCCTGTAAAGTCTAGGCATCTGCCTGTCTAATACCTTTAAGGGAGCAAATCTGCCTTCCCTATTGGTCTGACTTACATGTGACTCCAGACCAACAGTAATGTGGTTGAATCTTAACTGCCCTCTGAAATAAACTCAAAAGCTCCGTATTCAAGAAGGCAGCTCACTACCCCCTTCAAAAGGTGAAATAAAGATGAGTAATAATTGCTGGACTTGCTCCACGTCCCACAGTGGAATTATAAAATAAGATTTCTTCCTCCAAGTGTGATATTCACTAGCCCTGATTTTGGATCGAGTCCATTACAAGATTCTTGGAGCTGATAACCGATGTTTCTAACCACGAAACATGGCAAGCTGGAATAAACCCTGTTGATTTCCAGTCGAGAGTGTGGTGCTGGAAAAGCACAGTTGGTCAGGCAACATCCGAGGAGCAGAAGAATCGACTTTTCGAGCATAAGCTGTTCACAAGATTTTCCACAACCTCTACCATCGGGGAGAAGGTACAGAAGCCTGAACACACTCACCAGCCGGTTATGCAACAATTTCTACTCTTGTTAGAATACTGAATGGACTCACAAACTCTTAACATTCGCCTGTACCTGTGTTTTTGTTTTTGCCACTGTTTACCTATTATTTACTATCAATGTTCCTTAACTCTGTGATCTGCCTGTATTGCTCGCAAAACAAAGCTTTTCATTGTGCCTTGGTACACGTGACAATAAATTCAATTCAATTCAATTCAAAGTTAAAAATCACACAACACCAGGTTATAGTCCAACAGGTTTAATTAGAAGCACTAGCTTTCGGAGTGTCGCTCCTTCATCAGGTGATTGTGAAGGACACAATTGTAAGGCACAGAATTTATAGCAAAAGTTTACAGTGTGATATAACTGAAATTATACATTGAAAAATACCTTGATTGTCTGTTGAGTCTTTCATCTGTTCGAATACCATGATCGTTTCACTTCTTTCATGTGTAAATCACAAACCTTTTTTTAAAAAGTTGCATTCTCAGGTTAGCTGTAACAATGGTGTTAGCTAGACAAAATGTTGAAGGTGTTGGCCCCCTGTATTCTCTGTCTATGCCATGATGTTTAGATTGATTCTAATCTAAAAAGGGAGATAACAGAGTTTTACATGAATTCATGCAGTTTTTGAGCAAAGTATCAATTCAATTCAAGATCTTGTAGTTGAAACTCTTGTCACTTGTTACAGCAGTGCTTCATACAAGTAAACCATTCACACTCAGAAACAAAGCACAGAAATAATTAAATCAACAAAGTTTTAAATATCAATTCCTCCTCTTCACGATATAATTAACTATGCATCTTCCATCAAACTATGCTAATTGCATTCTTTGTGATAAATAATTAAAATCACGAGGGGTGGTATTGCCGTACACAGAGAGAAATTTTCTGCTGACCGCAAGGTCAGTAACCAAAGGACACAGGTTTAAAGTAATTGACAAAGGAAACAGAGGAGAGATGCAAGTATTTTGTGAAATAATGAGTTGCAACGATCAAGAATGTATGCCTGAAAAAGTGGTGAATGGAGATTCTAAAGTAACTTCTAACAGCATTTCTATTTTTGCATTTTTTGTTCTACAATTCTAACTATTTTCAAAATTTTGTCAATGAAAAGGCAAAGAACATTTTATTAGAAGTAGATTTTCCTTCCAGCAACCACACCTTGGAGACCGTCCATATAATATATTGGCCAGTTCTTTTAGGGCATTTCCTGTTTATATTCATTTACAGGATGAGGGCATCTCTGGCTAAGGCAGTATTTATTACCCATCCCTAATTGCCCGGGGGGAGTTGAGAGTCAAACACGTTGCTGTGGGTCTGGAGTCACATGCAGGCTAGACCAGGTCAGGATGGCAGATTTCCTTCCCAAAAAGTCATTAGTGAACCAACTGGTTTTTCCTAACAATGATCACCATTAGACTCTGAATCCCAGATCTTTAACAATTCAAACGCCACCATTTGCCAAGGCAAGATTTGAACTCTGATCCCTAGGACATCTGGATTAGTAACAACACCATGAGGTTATTTCTTTCACAAGAGCCAGGAATGAAATCTCTATTGATGACATTGATGAAGAGGTAGATGTCAATATGAGGAGAGATTACTGCTTTGAATTTTGTTGGTAAAATTATTGACCCTCATATGGTTTTATTTTGCATGTCAGGTGGTAAATGTATAACTATTTTTCTCCTCTTTGTAGGTGAAAAGAAGAGTGATTAGGTTTAATATCAACACTTGTGGCTAAATATCAAAACTTACTGTTGGCAATATTAATATTATAGCCCAGAATAATGGAGAAGATGAGTCCTTCTGAAAAGCTAAGCTAACTTCTAGATTTAAAGATATCAGAGATTTGACAGTACCTAATTTACTGAAATGCTACTGGAGATTGGTCCACCCAACCTACATGTTCAGCTGTTAATTCCTCATCTTCAGAATTGGGCACGGCTGATATCTAATTCCAGCCCAAGGATTGCAAAGGTGGAAATTACCAAATAAAATTTATACATGGTAAAACAAGATGCAAATTACTATTAAGCTTGCTAGCAGGGAAAATAACAAGAAAATTCTGTGTTTATGCTCACTACGCACAGTTACCGATGTACCATATGGTGAAAGCGTCTTTCTTACCCTCCCCTCAAATAAATGACCATATCAAATTTTGTCCTCTTCAGAGTGTTGCTAAGCTACAGTCTTCTTATTATTCTGACCCTGAGCATCCTCAGGGGTGAGCTGTGAAAATGGACTTTGAAAACTCAACAATGCGGCATAACCATCACATCCTAATCCAGAACAGCACACAAAACAGAAACAAAGCAAGGAACTGTGGGTGCTAGAAATCAGAAACAATATTCTGAGAAAGGGTCACTGGACTCAAAAGGTTAACTCTGTTTTCTTTCCATCGATGCTGCCAGACCTGCAGAGTTTTTCCAGCAATTTCTGGTTTTGTTCCAGAATAAGAGCCATTCTTGAAACAGGAGAAAGTGAGGACTGCAGATGCTGGAGATCAGAGCTGAAAATGTGTTGCTGGAAAAGCACAGCAGGTCAGACAGCATATGAGGAGGAGGAAAATCGACGTTTTGGGAAAAAGCCCTTCATCAGGAAACCTTTTCCAGCACTACTCTAATCGCCAGCATCTGCAGTACCCACTTTCGCCTGTTCATCCAGAGACCCAGGTAATGTTCTGGGGAACCTGGGTTCAAATCCTGCCACAGTAAATGGTGGAATGTGAATTCAATAAAGATCTGGAATTATGTTTCTATTGAAGATTATGAAATCATTGTGGGGAACCCAACTAGTTTACTAACATCATTTAGGGAAGGACTTACCAAAGTAAGTTTTTAAACTGGGAAAGGGATTAAAGTCTTGCAGATGGGAAGTTATGTGATAAAGTGGAAAGCAAGAGTTTGGTAATAGGGCAATTGAAGAAAAACAAAAATAAGTCTGGAATAGGTAAAAATGGGAAAACTGTCATTAAAAAGTAGTTGAGTTAATGATCTGAAAATACTTGACTAACTGTCAGATAAGGTCGGCTGTCTTCCTCTATTTTCAGGTGAAAGGTTAACTCTGTTTCTCTCACGTTAAATGCTGTCAGACGTGTTGAGTATTTTCAGCATTTTTACCAATAAATACACAGTCCCTTTAATGATCAAACACATCAGTGTGTCAGTGATAGAAATCTGGCCTGATATTTCAGCACACTGAGCGTAGAATTAGAATTAGAATTAGATATAGAAACAGAATTAGGTTCATTGTTTTGTGGTCTCAAGTATAGAAGTACAGGAGTACAGTGTGCAAAGTCACCATTCCCAAACCATAATAGGTACAGAGGTACCAAGGTACAAAATCTTAGGTACAAAATAGAGCACTCCCCATGAGAACTCACTCTCTCCCACACTCCCCACAAGCACACGTTCTCCCCCACACTCACCATGTTTTGGTCACTCTCCCCCACACTGGGCTGACTCCCTCATCACCATTGCCATTTTAAATCTCCTTAGCACTGTTAAAATTGAAATTTAAACTTTGGAGAACTTTTATTTCTCTAAATCTGCATGAACTCATGTTTTCTGATTTTTGTTTCTAGGATATCTAACAGAAGTTTCTGGTATGTTACAGAAAACCATTTACGTTACAATTAATACTTGCTGCTACAGTCATTAAAAATAACATTGTGCATGTCAAATCCTACTATGTTCATGTTTTGTTGTGAATCTCCATAAAAAGTGTACCACAACAGCATACAATAACATTAAATCTGTTACACGTCTTTGAGCACAAAGGAGTGATAATAAGGACACAAAGCTGGAGGAGTAGCTTGTGCACAAATGCTGCTTGTTCTAAATAAACTATCGGAAAGGTGCTACCTCCTCTCTACTTCCTCCGTCCTTTGACAGTGAGACTCATTGTATTGCCTCCTACTCTAATTCATTCTTTCACAAGACCTGAAGAGTGTAGGGTCTCATACCGCCCTCAGTCTTTCTTCTATAATTTACGCTGAAAGGCAGCAGCTATGATGGCATCTGTTTTGACTAGGACTTGAACCGAAAGCTCATCTACTTGTTCAGGTAGATGTAGAAAAAGCTGTGAGGTATTTAGAAAACGATGGGGGAGTTCTCTCAGCATCCAGGATAACGTTGATCTTTTCACCAACCCCCACAATAGATTGAGTCATTTATCTCATTGAGGGACCTTGAATTATTCAAATTAGCTGCCACTTTCACCTACATAACCACAGGGACTATATTTTTAAAAGATTGTGAAATGCTTTGGGACATTCCAAAGATTTTAAATATCTATGGCATAGAAATTAAATTTCTTTTTTTTAATTGCTTTCAATGCACAAAGCGCATTATTGTCCAAATGCAAGTTTTAAGTTGCTTGGTGGCATTCTATACCACAGGTCTCTGAGCTAGCCAGCATTAATAATGTTTTCTTAATCAGAACAGAGATTGCAATGAGAAAGTTTTAGAATGCAAATCTTGAAGTAGCTGATAGCAGTTCATAGATTTGTATTGAGCCCAGTACAGGTAAAGGAGCATGTGTAACAAGTTGAACTGCTGTTACAAGATATTTAATATAGGACAGGATATTTTACATCTCTGTAAATTTAAAAGCAGAAATGTATTCAAATGGGTTTTAACGTTAATGATTCTCAGTTCGAAAAAGCAAATCAACAAGTTATCACACACTTACTGGCAAATAGTTAATTGGTAACAATAGTCAATGAATACATAATGTATTTGCTTTCGAAAAATGCAGCAAGCAGAATAGCAAACAATATGTTTTCAGCTCCTATTAATCCAATAATACTTGCCTTTTATTTATAATATTTCAGTCAATATTACTTATTTGTTCTATTTTTTCCACCCACAGTATTTATAAGTTCCAAATTGCAATGCAAATTATTGGCATGAATTAAGCTCCAGCCTGAAGAGCAGCTTTAATGAAATCCCAGAAAACTTTCCCCAAAGCTACCTGTCTGCATCAGCCATCTGAGACTGCTCCCCTGGGCAAATATTAAAGACATGGAGATGTGATTCTATTGCAAGCAATGTTATATTGAAATATGCTCAGGCACACGACCATCCATCTACTTACATATACTATGACCTAAAAGCTATTACTTGGTAAGCAGTTGGATTTTTCTGATCCTTACAGCTTTTGTTGTCTCTCCCTTTCTCTCTCTCATTCATGCATTTCAATGATGAATCTTCATAACTAGATTGATCGAATACCAATGTCATATCAGTGTTGTAAAGGTTAATGCTTGGGGCTGTGTGAGGTGTACCATCTAAAAGGTACACTGCAGAAATTTGCCAAGGGTCCTTAAACCCTTGGTAAAGGGTAGCATGGTGGCTCAGTGGTTAGTACTGCTGCCTTACAGTGCCAGTTCGATTCCTGTCTCGGGCAACTCTCTGTGTGGAGTTTGCACATTCTTCCCCTGTTTCTCTGGGTTTCATCCAGGTGTTCTGGTTTTCTCTCACAATCCAAAGGCGTGCAGTTTAGGTGAATTGGTCATGCTAAGTTGCCCATCATGTACAAGGGTGTGTAGGTTAGGTGCATTCGGGAAAAAAATATAGAGTAATGAAGAATGATTGGGTGGGGTACACTTCAGAGGGTTAGTGTGGACTTATTGGGCTGAAGGGTCTGTTTCCACACTGTAGGGATTCTATATCTAAACAGCACCTTCCTAAGCCCTGACCACTTCTAGAAGGACAACAGCATGGGACCACCACTCCCTGCAAGTTCCCCTCCTAGCCACTCACCATTCAGATGTGGAAATATATCACTGTTCCTTCACTGTCACTGGGTCAATATCTTGGAATTCCCTCCCTAAGAGCATTGTGGATGTACCTACATCACATGGACTGCAGTGATTCAAGAAGACAACCCCTCACCACCTTCTCAAGACCAACGCGGTGCAAGCCATAAATACTGGCCCAGCCAATTACATCCCAGTCCCACAAATGAATAAAAGATTAAATGACAGTGTCAAAGAACGCATGACTGAGAGACTTAAGGGAGAATGAGCATGACTTCAGCAGATTTGGACACACATATATTTAATAAATGATTAAGTTTCTTAATATATAGTAATCCAATAATTCTTTGAATATACCAATGACTCAGTGATCTCTCTAAAGCAAGACTAACCAACATACAACACTTGACTCCTGATGTGCAAGGGTTACAGCTTATGAGTCAAGTAGCCATTGTCCTAATCTGTCATGAGAGAGAAATGCAACTGGTGATGGTTTAACCTGGGGGTCACCACACCTCAAAAGAGGTTTACAAAGATCTTCATGATAACCTCAGCCAATTGACCCCATGTTGTTGCATCACTCTGCATTGCAAACCACTACCAGCCAACCAACCCCTTTGGACTGCTATTTTACAGGGATCAGACAGAACAGAGTGGGCAAACCTGAAGACATGCCCATTCTCCACATGGGAAGGCCTTCCACTAGTCTTTGAAACTCTCGTGTGCTCTTGGATTTGTGTTGTCCCATCTCACCATCCTGATCAGAAGCACATACATTGCAGTCAATGTATCTTATCATGAAAGGAACATACCAATCTAAAGTCCATCTAACCTACACTATTCTATGTACGTCCATATGCTTGTCCAATGACGACTTAAATGTACTTAAAGCTGGAGAATCTACTACCGTTGCAGGCAAAGCATTCCATACCCTTACTACTCTCTGAGTAAAGAAACGACCTCTGATTTCTGTCCTATATCTATCACCCCTCAATTTAAAGCTATGCCCCCTCATGCTCGCCGTCACCATTCTTGGAAAAAGGCTCTCCCTGTCCACCCTATCTAACCCTCTGATTATCTTATATGTCTCTATTAAGTCACCTCTCAGGGGAGAAAGTGAGGTCTGCAGACGCTGGAGATCAAAGCTGAAACTTTATTGTAACCCTCTGATTATCTTATATGTCTCTATTAAGTCACCTCTCAACCTTCTTCTCTCCAACGAAAACAGCCCAAGTCCCTCAGCCTTTCCTCCTAAGACCTTCCCTCCATACCAGGCAACTTCCTAGTAAATCTCCTCTGCACCCTTTCCAAAGCTTCCACATCCTTCTTATAATGTGGTGACCAGAACTGTACTCAATACTCCAAGTGCGGCCGGGCCAGAGTTTTGTTCAGCTATAGCATAACCTTATGGTTCCGGAACTCGATCCCTCTATTAATAAAAGCTAAAACACTATATGCCTTCTTAACAACCCTGTCAACCTGGGTGGCAACTTTCAAGGATCTGTGTTCCTGGAGACCGAGATCTCTCTGCTCATCTAAACTAACAAGAATCTTACCATTAGCCCAGTGCTTTGCATTCCGGTTACTCCAACCAAAGTGAATCACCTCACACTTGTCCGCATTAAACTACATTTGCCACCTCTCAGCCCAGGTCTGCAGCTTATCAATGTCTCTCTGTAACATACAACATCCTCCGTCACTATCCACAACTCCACCGACCTGTTGTAGGTTACAGAGGGACATAGATAAGCTGCAGAGCTGGGCTGAGAGGTGGCAAATGGAGTTTAATGCAGAAAAGTGTGAGGTGATTCACTTTGGAAGGAGTAACAGGAATGCAGAGTACTGGGCTAATGGTAAGATTCTTGGTAGTTTAGATGAGCAGAGTGTGGGAAAAAGATCTGCCTTCCTGCTCACCCACAGTATGGCCACATAAAAACACAGAAGCTGCCCTGTAAAATGCAGAAATCAAGCCTGCCAACACATTCAGAAACTACCCAGAGTGCCCCAGTCTCAGCCAAACAGGCTAACATAGAAACTAGACATGGCCAAGCTACTCCCAGACCAGAGAATACACTTTCTAAAACAGCTTTCACAATCAGCTCCCAGCCCAGAGTAGCATTGCAGTCCCAGCACCCTCAGGGCAGGCTCCTTTCCCATTAAAACCAAAACCACACAGATAAACTGAGAGACCCTGGTGGACTGAGAGACCCCGGAAGACTTCCCTCACAGGAGGAACACAATGGATACACCTGGATGCCAGGAGAAGGAATATTTACACATATTCGCGGGAAATACAATGAAGAATCCTCTCGAAGACATTCTCACCCACTCACGGAGATGGCTGGAACCTCCTGTGTCAGTTATAAATGAATTGCTACTGCCAGACACTTGGTTCACTTCTATTCAGTTTATTCTTGTTTTAATCGCTTTACAATTTTCACCATTGTACTGTAACTGCTTTACAATTATCACCTTTGTGTTGTACCTCTATAAAGCATGCCAGCACCTTCTGTTCTGGGAAGAGCATTCTGGCCGTCTGTATAGAGAATCAGTTCTGTGTCAGCCTGGTCCATTTCTCTTCTGAGATATCGCTTTATTCAATAAACCGCTTGTCAATTTCACGACACTCCCCGTTTGTGCTCTCTGATCCATTGGGCTCACTTCTTCGACACAGAGGGATCTCGGTGTCCAGGTCCATCGAACCTTGAAAGTTGCCACCCAGGTTGACAAGGTTGTTAAGAAGGCATACAGTGTGTTAACTTTTATTGGTAGAGGGACTGTGTTTAGGAGCCATGAGGTCATGCTGCAGCTGTACAAAACTCTGGTGCGGCCGCACTTGGAGTATAATATACAGTTCTGGTCACCGCATTATAGGAAGGATGTGGAAGCTTTGGAAAGGGTTCAGAGGAGATTTACTAGGATGTTGCCTTATTTGGAGGAAAGGTATTATGAGGAAAGGTTGATGGACTTGAGGCTGCTTTCATTGGAGAGAAGAAGGTTGAGGGATGGCTTAATTGAGACATACAAGATAATCAGAAGGTTAGATAGGTTTCACAACGAGAACCTTTTTCCTCAGATGGTGATGGCTAGCTTTAAATTGAGGGGTGATAGATACAGGACAGATGTCAGAGGCAGATGTCTTTGCTCAGTAGTAAGCGTGTGTAATACCCTGCCTGCAACAGTAGTAGACTCGTCAGCTTTAAGGGCATTTAAATGGTCTTTGGATAAGTATGAATGAGAATGGAATAGTTTAGGTTAGATGGGCTTCAGATTGGTTTCACAGATAGGTGCCACATCGAGAGCCTGTACTGCGCTGTAGTGCTGAATGATCTATGATATGTTGTCAAATTGAGGAATTTCTCATTAATACAAAATTCTGATGAACTGTGTGAGAATAAATGACTTTCTGTACAAAATACCATATATACATGTGTAAAAGTCAGATTTTTTAGACTTTTTTAAAGTTAAATTTATGAAATTGACCATTACATGGAAATGATTTTTGTGGGGCTGAAATTCATGCTACAGTCCAAAATACCATATCGTTAGCAGAAACCTTCCTGCTGCTGATTTCTGATGACAAACTTGTGAAACTGTAATATCTAATCTTCTAGCAGACAATGAGGACTGCAGATGCTGGAGATCAGAGTTGAGAGTGTGGCGCTGGAAAAGCACAGCAGGTCAGGCAGCATCCAAGGAGCAGGAGAATCAACGTTTCAGGCCGGAGCTCTTCATCAGGAAGGGCTGATCTTCTAGTCCTCTAGTTCAGCAAGCAGCTTTTGTGGAAACTTGGTTCTCTGCCAAAGTACTAAGTCATGCCTTCTCTAGAACCTTATCCAGAATGCTAAAATCTGAAATTCCATCTTTAATTGATTTTTTTTTGTGCATGGATTCAATTGGCTTTTGATTTCTCCTCACAATTGCTGCCAGATCTGCTGAGCTTTTCCAGCTACTTCTGTTTCAACTCGCTGCACAAGATTGTTGAAGCATCAAAAAGTTTGCCACAGGAAATGGCTTTGCTAAAACCGATTGCATTATTAAGGGAAGAGTTGGTAACCTTGAGAAGCTGAGGAAGGAACTGGGCCTGTGAAGAAGAAGCAGAATAATTTGGATAATTCTAATAACATGTCATCACACAATGGACCAAATGGCATTCAGTGACTTTTGCTGAGTCTTCTTCTGATTCTGAAGAAATGAAGTGAGGGAGACATTCAACACTTCAAAAACATGTTTGACTACAATGAAGAATACAATATTCACATCTTCCACAAATGTAGAAGGCACTTTTCTTGCTTTACCCATTTCATATGTGCATAAGCCTCCAAGACATTCATAAAGTTATCCATTTCAATACAATGTGCGTATATCATGCATTTTACATAAGACTCTTACACAGGATACACATGATTACAATAGACTGGGTTAACTGGAAACTACTTGATAGTACAGAATTTGAATATTACTGTAAAATAGTTACTTTGTAGAAGTTTATCATTTTGCACTCATCAGGACAAATGCAAGAATGCCAAATGATCAATAATGGAGAAAAGGAGGCTGATTGGTTGACAAAGCAATTTTGATTGGTTAAGGTATTATCATGGAGAAGCTCAGGCAATACATCTCCCTTTCCAATACTAACTGATGAATTAAACTATTAGGATAAGAGATTTATGCAGTGTTTAGCTATTTTGTGATCAAGAGACTCACCCCTCTGGATCAGGTGGGACTCAGACCTGAGTCTATCTGGCTCATTGGTAGGAACACTATCATTAGACCACAACGCTCCTTCAAGTGTAGTGCTTAACCACATTGTGTCTGAATATCAGGGTCTGTTGTCTATTGATGTTTACTGTGATTAATTATGAAATCTGCATGTGGACACAGAGCGAAGGAGACAATTTGCAGAAAGAGCTGGAAGCTGTAGGTAGAAGGATGGAGTAGGGCATGTTAAAGCATTGTGAATGACACAAATGGAAAGTAATGTCATTTCTGCAAAGATATGACATACAAAATATACAGCAGCTTCTGTATCCAATCACTCTGGCTTTCTTATTCTATGCTGGTGTGAACCATCCTGCCTTAAAAGTTCACCTTTTTTAATATTTTGGATTGCAGAATTTAAGGGCAAGGGTATGTTAAAAACTAGCAAGTTCTGCTTCCAAGCTGAGGACTGATATTGGTTTTCAGCAGACATCGGGTCTGCTGAAAGCTAAACCTGGACTAGAAGCCATGATAATCCAGTGCTCTTTACCTCTGAGAGATACTGTTGTAAGAGTCTGAAAATATGCTGCAGAATCCTACTGCGATGGAGGTCAAACATTATTTGCTACTGCTTCCTGCTGTACTAAAGCAACCCTGGAGGGAGATATCAGCAAGCCTTTTTGTGGCCAGAAGATGCTTAGAGTAACATGACTGTGATTGCAGCTTTATTTTTGCTTCTGATTGACTTTAAGTGGAAGCAAAATATGAAGGGCTGCTCAACTTGCACAGAAATGAAGCAAACTGAAGAATGACGTATGGTTTTTGCATGGATATTTCCAAAATGTAAGAGCGAGTTGCAGACAGAGGCACAAATAGCATAGGGGCTGTCAGATGTAATCTGCCCAAATCTTTCCAGAATGTGCTTACATGAAGAGGAGACCCTGGCTGGGTGAACGGAGATCACTGAGAGTCATAAAGCCCGAAATGCAAAGTATAGCATTTTGATTATCTTGTCATATTTTTTAATGTGTGTTGTACAAGCCATCAAGGCAGTTACATGGCCCTTAAACACTGGCAGAATGTGAGCCTTTGGGTTGCTCTCAGAACACAAGCTAGATCATGCCTTGCTTTAGAAAAAACACAGCCCAAATAAACATTAAATTTCCCAAGACCAATTCTTATAGCAATTGTGCCACAAAATTCTGAGTTGCCAATGTCCTAATATTCAAATGGTTTATTTCCCATTCATTTCATAAGAAGGGTTGAAATGATTTTGCACTAAATGTGCTGTATCTTAATTCCTCAGTCGTTATTTTAATCCAGTTGTTCACTAGTTAAAGTGGATAAAGTAGGAATATTAAAATAGCCCCGAGAGGAGCAAGACCATATTTGTTATGCAAATGTTGCCTTAATTTGGAGTTTAGTTCGTAATATCATTGCTTCTGAGTCAACAGGTTGTGGGTTTGGATTCTGCCCCGAGAGATGTGAACACACTAAGATGAGCCAACACCTCAGTGCAGGACTGATGGTGGGCTACATTGTCTGAGGTGCTGACTCCCAGGAAAGAGCCAGGCAGATAACACTATTTGGAAGAAGAGCACAGTTACTCTTGACACCCAAAACAATATTCTTCCCTCAGGCAAACCTGACTAAAACAGATTTGCAGATCACTAGCATATTGCTGTTTTGTGGTATCGTGTTGTGTACAAATTGGCTGCAGTATTTCTGTATTAGGAAGGGATTAATCTTTAAAAACTTTCTCACCGGATGCTTTATTCCAATTATGGTGTCAGATGCAGACAGGGAGAGGATGGAGGTTCTGCCAGTTCCTGTTTACAAATCCGTTTATACTTCTTTCTACTGTGTTACACAACAAACACTGTTGAAATATAGTTCACTGTGTATTCCAGAGTCCAGCTCAATTGACTTTCCGAACTGGCCGACTGGTAGCCAAGCCTTTCATCTCCTACTATATGAAATTATCGAACAAAAATGAGTTAAAACATATGAGGGGATATGAACTTTTTGAGCTAATGCATTTACCTAGTTTTGATTTCTTTAGAAAAAAATGATAATTTTAGTATACATTATTGTATTCTTATTGTAAAATGCGCGTGACAATAAAATCAAAATTAATATCATGACTGAATTTATCTCATGTAGTTCTCATTAAGTTTGCCTCAATCGGTGGTCAGGTGACCATTCTAGCCATTTTAGGTAATGTTTCTTTAAAAAAAACATTTTACAATATGAAAGGTCTCACCTATAACAATCAAATGAAAGAAATTAAAAACTGATCATCTATGTTTGCCACTATTTGTAATACAAGGTAAAACTTTGAACAATTGCTAGTATAAGCTGTAATGTTAATTGAGGAGTTAATTAGAGAATCCATAAAAAGCTAATCATGTTGAGAATACATCCAAACAGATACAGGTTTTGAGGTTATAAGCTTTATATTGCAAATATTTTTGTGCTACTATGTCATTTATACAACTTTTTTAGTTTTGAAAATGATGATTATCTTGCTACGTAGCTGCACATTGAAACATTGTACAGTTATTATAATGTAGTGTTACAGAACAGGAATTAAAAGAAGAGTCTTCATTCTCTGATTCAACAGCTGAAACAGTGCATGTTGCTACTGAGGTATTTCTACCATGAGCTGCTAAGAAGATATGTAAAGAAATTCTCTTTAGAGTAGAAACACGCAAATACAACTCATCAATCAGCTACAGAAACAGAAGCTAGAATTTAATGCTTTGTCTTTTGTTGGTGTCGAGAGGACAATTTAATCACACAGGAGAGTGGCACGTGGGGATTCCATTACCTCACCACCATCCACTTCCTTGTTAATGGGGTGCGGGTGCTGCTGGCTGCGTCAGCATTTCTTGTCCATCATCTATTGTCCAGAGGCCAGTTAACAGTCGACCGTATTGCTGAACCACAATTGCTTGTACAACCATGAACCACAATAAAGATCATGGGAACCTAAGGCCTGTGGATGGTAGTTAGTGCTAACTTAAGGGCATTTCCCTGCCGCCATTTGTACCCATCAGGGAGAAACTAGCAATCATTGGACATGGATGGATACTGGTCATAAAGGTCCTCCACTTTGAAGTGTACTAGATGAGTCAGATCACTATGTCTTATTCACCAGTTTTATTGGCTTTTCCTTCTGGGTAGTGACCCAACTGCAGGTGGAAGGGAGACACACTTAAGAGTGGAGGGTATGGTTATTTGGCGGGCTTTGTGAGAAACCCCTCTTTTACAGGCACTTAGTGACTGATTGGTGGGGGAAGGGGAGCATGACATGGGGACTCATATGTCCCACTGAGAACGCTCTCCCTGCCACTGCTACTCATCCTCTCACAATCCAAACCTGTCCCCTCCCCCCACGCCCTTTCCCCTCCCTGCTCTCTCAACCTGGCACCAGTGACCTGCATGTGTGGTGGTGAGGAGAAAGGGATCTGGAACATGTCAGATCCCTCCAGTAAATTGTGGAGGATTTGAACTGTCTCCAATTAAAAAGATTTCTTGCAGAACGTGTTTTGACAGCCTCACTCTTTATACTTGTCATGCTTTGTTTGATAATGGTGAGAGACAGGCATGTAGTTCCGGGCTGGTGTCAACAACCCAATATAATTTACCAATTACCAGAAATTAAGAAGACACCAGTGAGTACCTTACGTATGTGGCAATTTCTCTGGTCTATAAATACCCATTGAATGGGGTCATTTAATATGATGACAACTGACAGAACAGTTGATGCTGGTGACAACTACTAGATCCGTTCTAACAGACAACATTTCATTTGGCAGTTAACTGGTAGCATCTGATTTCTGTTTATACAAGACACTTTATTTGTGACTTTCAAGGAAAGAAACTGAACTTTGGCTTGCAGCTTCTATTTCTAACTATGCAATTACCTTTTCAAATCATCTATAGGTCCCTCATGCAGTGAAGCACCAGTCTTGTCTTTGCTGTAATTGAAATATGTACTTGTCAATTGATGTCAGGATTAAATCTTTCTTTGGAATCACTGGGAAGATGTGTATCATGTTCATGCTTAATTTCATTTATTTCATTTTTGGTTAATAATATTTTTTAAAATGCAAACAGATTTTAAGCTAGGAAATTTTATTTTATTTTAAAATGAGAAATTGAATTTGAAATGGTACAGCAGCTAGCAATTATCCCTAAATCATTGTTCTATTATTTAACTTAGAAGATATTAATATATTTTTGTGCTTATTTTGTGGTTTCCCCATTCTGTAGTTTGCAGTTGCAATGCTGGAGAGATACATGAAGCACAAAAGAAATGCTGATACCGCTAATTAAGGACGAAATCATTGGAATTATGTTCGAAAGGTTCGCTTCATGAGGAACAACAAAGATTTGAAATGTGTGTATGCTCCAGGATTCCATAATTGAATTAGAATTAGCTTTATTCTCACATGTACAGAAATGTGTACAGTGAGACGTTTAAAAGTCACCACATTACGACACCAGCTTAGGTACAAAGGTACCTAGGTATAGATTCGTAAGAACACTCCTTCTCTCTTACTAAGAACTTCATTGCATTCCCTTCCTCACCCTTTGGACTGTGGGAGCAAACCCATACAGATGTGAGGAGAACATGCAACGCCACGCGAACTATAAGGAGAAGCTAGAAAAATGCGAGCTGTTTTCTCCGGAGCAGCAGAGGCTGACGGGAGACTTGATAGAAGTCTATAAAGTTATGAAATGTGTAGATAGGGTTGACAGTCAGAGTCTTTTTCCCAGAGTTAAAATGTCAAAAGTCAGGGGGCATGCACTTAAGGTGAGGGGGAGAAAGCTCAAAGGAGATGTGAGGGGTTAGTTTTTTTACACGGAGCATGGTAGGAGTGTGGAACATGCTGCAAGAGTTGATGGTGGAGGCAGATACAGTAGGGATGTTTAAGGAGCTTTTAGATAAGCACATGAATATGGAAGGAATGGAGGGATATGGGCCAAGGGCAGGCAGAAGGGATTAGTTTCATTTGATGTCATGTTCGGCACAACATTGTGGCCCGAAGGGCCTGTTCCTGTGCTGTACTGTTCTATGTTCTATGGATAATTGCCTGAGGTTGGAACTGAACTGGGGTCCCTGGCACTGCACAACCCAGCAGAACAATCCTCATCCTTGGTCTTCTTTAAATCCCCAGACATCAGACCAGCTCCTTCTATTAAATTTCCATCAGTAGACTGTGTTTACCCTCAGATGGTAGAGACATTAGCATTGCTGCCTCACAGTACCAGGGACCTGGGTTCAATTCCGGCCCAGGCGACTGTCTGGGTAGAGTTTGGATGTTCTTCCTGTCTCCACATGAATTTCCTACCACAGATTGGGTGGATTGGCCAGGCTAAATTGCCCAATATGTGCAGACTATGTAGATTAGCTGTGGTTTATGCTACATTACGGGTCTGAGCATGATGTTATTCAGAGGGTTAGTGTGAACTCACTGGGCTGAATGATCTCCACCTGAACTATAGGGATTCTATGATATGCTAGTATTGCTTTAAGCAGTAATAATATGACCTTTAAACATGGGTGCAGAAGTAGGCCAAGTCTCCTCTACTGTTCAATGAGATGGTAACAAATCTGATACTTTCCAAGTCTACTTTCTTGACTTTTCCCTATAACCCTTGAATCCCTTATTAATTAAAAAACTGTCATCTCAGTCTTGATTATACTTAACCAGCTTTTACATTACAATATCACTAAACTAATAATCCAGAAACATATTGCCATGGAATTTTATTTAAAAATTCATTCAGGCGATATTGGAATCACTGGCTGGGTGAGTATTTATTGTCCATCCCTGATTGCCCTTGAGAAGGATGTGGTGTGTTGCCTTCTTGAGCTGCTGCAGTCCACTTTCTATCGGGAGATCAATTGAGTTGCTATGGAAAGATTTTGATACTGCAACACCGAGTATACTGACCTTTCCAGTGATGCCCATATCCCATGGATGCATTAAAAAAAAATCTTCTTTTCATTCATTCATGGGATGTAGGTGCCATTATCAATGTTCTTGTGCATCCCTAATGACCTTGATTTCATTGTTCTTCTTCATCATCTAAACAGCTGCAGTGTTCTTGGTGTAGGGCACAGCCACAATGCTATAGCAAAGGAGTTTCAGGATTCTGACTCGGTGAGGAAAGGAAGGAAGGATGCATCATTTCAAGTCTGAATGGTGTGTGGCTTTGGGCGCACCTTGCAGGTGGTTGCCCTCCCACATCCTTGTCCTTCTATGTAGTAGAGATCATTGGTTTGGAAGATGCAAACCAAGGAACAGTTGCTCAGTTGCTGCAATGCATTCTATAGATTCTGCACATTACTGTCACTCCATCATAGTTGTGAGAAACATGAATGTTCAAGATGGTAGACATGATGTGGAGGTGCTGGTGTTGGGCTGAGGTGGACAAAGTTAAAAATCACACAACACCAGGTTATAGTCCAACAGGTTTATTTGGAAGCACTAGCTTTCGGAGTGCTGCTCCTTCACCAGGTAGCTGTGGAGCATCTTCATAAGACACAGGATTTATAGCACAAGATCTCAGTGTCATGTAACTGAAATGATATATTGAACAAACCTAGGTTTCTGTTAAGTCTTTCAGCCTTTAGAATGGGTTGTAGGTTTTGGTGGTAGATGGTAGATGCAGTGCCAATTAAGGTTTATATGAATGGTGTTGACCTTCTTGAGTGTTGTTGAAGCTGTATCTATCTAGACAAGTGGTGCTTTACTCTACAAAAACCACATACAGTGGTGAGTGATATGGCTTTCTGAGGTAAAACACCAAAGCCTGTAGGATGTCATCTGAGTGCTTCCCTGTGCATTCACCCACATAACATATACAATGCTGATTGGTCCTTATTGAGACAGATGTTTTGAAGTTTATTAACAACACTAACTATGCACACTGATATGATACCTGAGACTAACATATGGTCTGGGTTCTATGATTAGATTAGATTAGATTACTTACATGTGGAAACAGGCCCTTCGGCCCAACAAGTCCACACCGCCCCGCCGAAGCGCAACCCACCCATATCCCTACATGAATAGCTGAATGGTTGACTAACAGACCAACTGACTGCTCAGCTGAGAGTAAGATGGAGGTATTTTAACTAGAGCGCCACATTTATCGTGATTTTATCGAATGTTCTTAAAGATCTTACACCTTTCTGATAGAACAGCAAATATTCCATCATGCTCCTGTCTTGTACCTTGTAGATAGAGACTGCATTTGGGGTGAATTACTCACCATTTTATTCCAAAACTCTGACTTGCCCTTGTGGAAGTAAAATCTAGGGCTGGTTCACTTGCAGTAAGCTTCTGGTCAGTGGTGACCCCCAGTGTCGATGGGAAGATTCAGGGATGGTCATGCCATTGCACATAAAGATGAGATTGGTGATCTAAGTACGTACTATGTAGCAATGTTTTTTACAGAATGAGCAATATTTTATTACACTACTTTATGCCCATGCATGTAATGTGTTCTCCTGAACTGACAAAAACAAGGCAAGTCAGTGAATAAATAATATTTGCTGTAGTCATTTCTGACACTTGTATCGAACAGCTGCAGGTCTTCCTGTCATGAAACAAAAACACTGCCTATAATTCTAATCATCATAAAGCAGATAACGAGAACAAAATAAAGTGGACAACTTACACATTATGCACAGTTTCTCTGTTTTGATGAACAATGGAACATTTATTTTCATCACCTTTGAAGGATTTGCTGAAATGTGCTGAATATTCAGTAGGCTGTACTTGTTATACATAATAAAACAAATGAGACATTTGTTGAGAAGGTTCAAGACTAAAAGAAGGTTCCAACTTGATTGCTTCAGTCCTCTACTTCCACATATTCTTATGATGCTCCAAATAAATTCCACGTGTCCTTAGTAACTTTCACTAATTGAGCAAAAGAAATGACTTTTACAACAAACTCTTACTTGCCTGCGATGTCAGTTTTGATGCATGCTGCCTTTTTACATGAGCCTTATCCCATACATACTTCACAGGAACATGTTACATGAATAAATAATCTTTCATCCATGCATCTGCTTCTGCCTTTTATGAGACAAATGCAGCTGAATGAGGAAAAAGAGCAAAAATAAAACTTTTGTCAAAGCACACAGCATGACATTTCACAAGAATACCACTCTGAAAGGATTTACACTGCATGAGAGGAGATTGTTGATTGGTTGGCACGTGGACTCTGATTGGTAGGGGTGTTGTCATGGGGAATGCATGAACTAATACTGATTGACAGTTAACAGCCAGGCTTTGTTCAATTTTAAGCTAGGTGACTAGATATTGTTCGGACTGGTCATTGCCCTGGGAAACAAACCAGTATGAACATGTACGTGCAATACACCTGGTTCAACTCAACAAAATAGCTGACAGCCATTCGCTGGTTCATTTCTCAGGCCAATGGCTCTATTAATCAAAGTCCACTTGCCAACCAATCAACACTGTCCTGTCATGCTACATAAATGTTGATTTTCCCCTCAGCTTTGTACTCTTACAAATTGTCTTGATGAGTACAAGCTAAAAAAATTTGACAGAATGTTTTTTCTTCAGCTACGTTTAAAAATAATACCCTTTAAATAATAATGTTAAATTATAATAAGTAATATTTCCTCTGACAAAAGTTCTGGTTTATGAGAAAAATGTCATAATTGTTGAGGTAGGTTACATCAATAAATTAATAAATGTGTTTGAACCATCTCACATATGAAACCATATGCATCTTTGACCTAATTATTCATCTCTTTCTGTGCAGAGAGAAACCAACATCCTTTTTTAACGATAAACGGGGTGTGTGTTTACTTTATAGCTGAGGTAAAGTTTATTCATCACAGTCTTCAATCAAAGATCATTGAGCTGTAAAGATAAATTAATGAAATTTAACTTGACTTTGTGAGGAATAAAGGCTAAATGTGTTTGACTATAATCAAAAGTTTCAAACATATAAAATGAATCATTGCAATCTATAGAGACTTGGACGAGCCAGTGTTGGACTGGAATGCACAAAGTTAAAAATCACACAACACCAGCTTATAGTCCAACAGGTGTATTTGGAAGCACAACTCCTTCATTTGATGAAGCAGCAACGCTCCAAAGGCTAGTACTTCAAAATACATCTGTACGATTATAACTTTTTTTAGATTTCCTACAGTGTGGAAACAGGCCCTTTGGCTCAACACGTCCACACCAACCCTCCAAAGAGTAACCCACCCAAGACCCATTTCCCTCTGACTAATGCACCTAACACTATGGACAATTCACCTAACCAGCACATCTTTGGACTGTGGGATGAAACCGGAGGAAACCCACACAGACGCGGGGAGAACGTGCAAACTCCACACAGACAGTCGCCTGAGGCTGGAATCGAACCCGGGACCCTGGTGCTGTGAGGCTGCAATGCTAACCACTGAGCCACCGTGCCACCCTTGCTGTTGTGTAATCTACAGAGAGGATTTTCTTGGGCAGAATCTGCAGATAACTCAGTTAGTCATACATTGGCCACAAAGATGTAATTGGTGGAGCTTTAGTCACTCCTAAAGGTTTTGCATCAGAGTGATATCCAGCCGTACCTCTGAGTCATACTCTCTGCAGTTTGAGTGCCACCCAAGGACACAATAGTTAAGGGAGATATGTTCATACACTATTTATAGATAAATAGATAATTTTATCTATCTATTTATAAAACTATCTCAATGGGGCAGACAGTTAAAAGCAGGAGAGATTCCTGGTCAGCCAAGTTTGGAAAGAAATTTGGACCTTCTACCATTTATCTCCATAGCTCTTGAATACACGGAAACCTGCAAGTTGGTAGAGTGACCTGAACTCCCTGAATGATCTGTAACACACCATTGCTCATTATTTGATCAAAAGCTATGAACCTAAGCCAAGACTTGCTCACTCCAAAATTGTCCATAGGATTTCAGTAAAATTTAATGAAACGCAACATTTTAGGGACTGCATTTGGCTCATGAGTCAAAATAATTACAATTATTGGACAAAAACAGAACATGCAAAAATCCAAATCGATTTGTCAAAAACCTGACTTGCACAAATGCTGATCTGTCAATTTACTCAAGGTGGGAAAGAAACAAACCCTTTCGATCTATCAATCTTGCAACTCTACACTGCTCTATCTAAGATGGGCACTTTCAACAGGAGTTACCAGAGTCATGGAATCACCAGATGAAAGATTGTTCAGTGTGATATGACCTGTGCTGCTCTCTCTGGGGGATCTAGTGGTATAGTGGTCACGTTATTGATTCTAATCAATCCAGAACCACAAGCTAATATTCTGGGAGCAGGTGTTTGAATCCCACCATGGCAAATGATAAAATTTGACCTTAATAGAATCTGGAATTAAAAATTAGACTAATGGCAATCATATAATTAATTTTTGTTGTTATTATTCACTTGTGAGATATAGGTATCGCTGGCTGGGCCAGTATTTATTGCTCATTCCGAGTGACCATTGAGAATGTGGTGGTGAGCTGACTTCTCAAATCTCTGCAGTCCATTTCATGTAAGTAGACCCACAATGGTATTAGCGAGGGAATTCTAAGATTTTGACTCAGGATCCGGAGGAACTGCGATATATTTCCAAATCAGGACGGTGAGTGCTTTGGCGGGGAACTGCAGCTGATGGTGCTCCCATATATGAGCTGCCCTTGTCCTTCCAGATGATAATTTAAAGATGCTTTTTAAAGGGCTTTGGTGAATTGTTTTAGTAACTCACCATAGCTCCTCATGCAGCATCATACAATCTGCAATCTCTGCCATCTGCAAAGACAGGACAGCAGATGCATGATAACAGAATTCCTTGCAAGTTCTCGTCCAAGCCATTCATCATCCTGACTTGGAAATATGTTACCGTTCCTTCAATGTCACTGGGTCGAAATCTTGGAATTTCCTCGCTGACAGCATTGTGGGATTACCTACAGCACATGGACTGCAGCAGTTTAAGAACGTAGCTTACCAACATTTTCTGCATTGGCATTAAGGTCAGATAATAAATGCTGGCCTAGCCATCAATGTCCACATCTCGTAGATGAATAAATAAAACAATCTGTCCCCTTGCTAAAAAAGGAATTTATCCAGCTCTTTCTAAAGGATGCGAATGCCAAAATTATGTTTTCTTTGGCAATCTGCTCAGAAACTCGTAAAGTCAAGTTGAACATGGGCAATAGTGTAAATAGGCAATCAGAAACCGGCAGATGGGAATCTCTTTTTGCACCAATACCTCACCACATCACCCCCCCCGACTCCCCACCACCCCTCACCGACCCCTATCATAGATGTTCTTTTTGTGAATAATATCTGGAGCATAGGGGTTAGGTTGTGAGGAGAGATTGTGCAAGTTTGGCCTCTTTCCTCTCGAATTTTGAAGGTTAAAGGCTGATCTGATCAAAGTTTTCAAAACACTAACAACAAAAGACAGAGTAGATAAAGCAGTAATGTGCTCCTACAACTTTTTCCACTGTTTGGAGATTCTAGAAGTAGGGGCATAGTCTGAGAATTAAAGCCAGACCGTTCAGGAGAAATGTTAAGAAGCACAAAGGATAGTAGATGTTTGGAACTCTCTTCCACAAATGGCAAAGGATGTTGGATCAGTTGTTAATTCAAACTCTGAGATAGATACATTTTTGTTAAGCAAAAGTATTAAGGGGTATGGACCAAAGGTAGTTATATGGAGTTTAGGTGTGATCTCTTTGAATGGTGGAACAGACTTGAGGAGCTGAATGGCCTACTCCTGCTGATGTCTTGCTGACCTATTCTTGTTCACAGCCTCATTCATTTCCTTGTATCTTTTAGATGAGGTGTTAAAACAAAGCTCTGTCTGCCCGCTAAGCTGGATGTAGAAGATCCCATGGTAGGAGAGTCAGTTCCGGCATATTTGACAATAATAGTTCCTCAGCCACCATCACAAAGTGAGATGATCTGGTCACTATCGCACTGCTGATTGTGGGAACACATGTGCAAATGCACATCACAACTGTAACTACACTTCAAAAACATGGCTGGACCAGGCTGCCAGTGGTCGTGGTGGAAGCAAGTACAATTTTGTCATTCAAGAAACATTTAGACAGGTACATGGATGGGATAGATATAGACAAAACGCAGGCAAATGGGATGAGCTTAAATTGTGAACACTGGCTAGCATGGGCAAGTTGAGCAGAAGGGCCTGTTTCCATGCTGTTGATCTCTATGATTAATGTTTTGTTTACTATAAAGGGCTTGGGATTATCATGAGGTCATGAAAGGTCCTATAAAAATCCAAGTTTTCCATTTAACTCTCTTTCTCTTGCTTAACATTGCAAATGCTCTGAATCGTGCATGCGCCGTCCCCTCAACCCTTCTTCCTGCAGTGTTGTAGTGAAAACAACTTCAACTCTGGAAGCCAGTCCTCATGATTTAAATTTCAGAATCTTATAGTAGAAGAATGAAATCACATGATTTTGAGCTAATTTTTTTTTTCAATTTTTTTTCTTTTCAATACCTGAAGAACACACTGTCTGAGTACTTGTAGTCATTATTCATATCCTCATTTATTCTCAATCCTCCCTCATGTTTTTGTTTCAGTATGAATTAATTTACCCTTACATCCAGGAACCATCTTCGTCTACTCCCATTCCGTGTGACATTGACATTAATATCGTGGACTAAGTAATTTTACACAAATATGTTGAGCATTTGTTTACTGAATCACTCAGAGTTATTTTTAGGATAAGAGTCCATCCTGCAAATAAACAAGGAAAATAAACCTTACCGATACTAATCCACATTCTGGGAAATGGGAATGAAAGTTTATGATTATTACGATAGAATGGATTGTGGGTACCTGATATTAAGGGGTGACTATACAAGTGAAACTGAGCTCAGAAGTCATAGTGGCAAGTTACGGATGGTTTATGCAAGCTGACCCCACTAATGTAATAAATAGTGCATCTCTGCTATTTCCTGTCAGGGATTAACATTGCTCTCGATTTCATTGTGCTCGCCTTTTGTTTTATTTGCACTTTTCTAAATTTAGTAGCTTCAAAGGGGTTTCATTTCAGTGAACAACTGACATATCATTGTGAAAGTGTCTGTCTTAGAGGTCCGTAATGGCTGTAAACAGCAAAGCTCGATGTAGGTGGGATGTGTAAGAATTGCCAGAACATACGCCTCTGATTAAAGCCAAATTCAGAATTTTAATTTCCACATTTTTAAACAAAGAAAATTGCTTTTGTTTATTTTTGAATTCAGTCTTTGTTCTTGCAGCAGTTAAGGTAAGACCAATTTCCCTTAAAGCAGTTAGTTCCATTTCAATAACATTACAAGTTTCTGAGACTAAGTCATGACTTTAAGTAGTTGAGTACATGATTTGCTCTTACACAATTTGGACAAAGCAAGGATTCTTCCTGACAAAGTGAAGTTAGAAAACTATGCCTCAGCACACCAAAGATTCAGGGAAATGAACAAGTTTGCCTTGAATTAAAATGTTAATTTGCATTATTACCATGCTATGTTTTCCTGAGTGTGTTGTGTGTCTCGAGAGAAGTTGTTGTTAGTTAGGGGATGCTTAAGGCCATTGTCTGACACCGGGGAGACTGAAACAGCTGCAAGAACAGCAACAAGGCTAAAGGATGCTGTCACAGTGCATTGTGTACCAGAATAACCATGTCATCAACTGCACATTGCACTGGAGTATGCAACTTAATTTTCTCTTCATTTATCTTAAGGTCAGTTTTATAAGTAAGGGGAGAAATCTATTTGAAACGCTTCTTTATCAAAGGCAAGATTCTTTGTAAGAAGGCTAGAGGAGGTGATGAATTGAAAATGCTTTTATAGTAACAGTGGAATGTGAAGACAGCAGCATAAATACATTAATTCTCTTCACTGGGGAATAGATTGACAAAAGATATCATCAGTTCTGAAGAAAGGTCACCAGACCCGAGACATTAACTCTGCTTTCTCTCCATAGAGATAGTGAGGACTGCAGATGCTGGAGAAATCAGAGCTGATAAAGTGTGGTGCTGGAAAAAGCACAACAGATCAGGCAGCATCTGAGGGGCAATCCTAACAGAGTCATAGAGTCATAGAGATGGAAAGCATGGAAACAGAGCCTTCAGTCCAACCCGTCCATGCCGACCAGATATCCCAACCCAATCTAGTCCCATCTGCCAGCACTCAGCCCATATCCCTCCAAACCCTCCCCATTCATACACCCATCCAAATGCCTTTTAAATGTTGTAATTGTACCAGCCTCTACCACTTCCTCTGGCAGCTCATTTCATACCCGTACCACCCTCTATGTGAAAAGGTTGCCCCTTAGATCTCATTTATATCTTTCCCCTCTCACCCTAAAACTATGCCCTCTAGTTCTGGACTCCCCCAACCTAGGGAAAAGAGTTTGTCTATTTATCCTATCCATGACCCTCATAATTTTGTAAACTTCTATAAGGTCACCCTTCAGCCTCCGACACGCCACAGAAAACAGCCCCAGCCTGTTCAGCCTCTCTCTATAGCTCAAATCCTCCAACTCTGGCAACATCCTTGAAAATCTTTTCTGAACCCTTTCAAGTTTCACAACGTCTTTCCAATAGGAAAGAGACCAGAATTGCACTCAATATTCCAACAGTGGCCTAACCAATGTCCTGTACAGCTGCAACATGACCTCCCAACTCTTGTACTCAATACTCTAATCAATAAAAGAAAGCATACCAAATTCCTTCTTCACTATCCTATCTACCTGCGACTCCACTTTCAAGGAGCTATGAACTCCAAGGTCTCTTTGTTCAGCAACACTCCCTATGACCTTACCATTAAGTGTATAAGTCCTGCTAAGATTTGCTTTCCCAAAATGCAGCACCTCACATTTATCTG
>NC_057732.1:49630719-49645104 GCF_004010195.1 Chiloscyllium plagiosum | reverse complement strand
TCCCTAATCAGTCCTTGCCTTTCCAAATACATGTACATCCTGTCCCTCAGGATTCCCTCCAACAACTTGCCCACCACCGACATCAGGCTCACTGGTCTATAGTTCCCTGGCTTTTCCTTACCACCCTTTTTAAACAGTGGCACCATGTTAGCCAACCTCCAGTCTTCCAGCACCTCACCTGTGACTATCAATGATACAAATGTCTCAGCAAGAGGCCCAGCAATCACTTCTCTAGCTTCCCACAGAGCTCTAGGATACACCTGATCAGGTCCTGGGGATTTATCCACTTTTATGCATTTCAAGACATCCTGCACTTCCTCCTCTGTAATATGGGCATTTTGCAAGATGTCACCATCTATTTCTCTACATTCTATACCTTCCATATCCTTTTCCACAGTTAGTACAGATGCAAAATACAGTTGAAGGGTTAAGCCTGAAACGTCGACTCTCTTGCCCCTCAGATGCTCTCTGACCTACTGTGCTTTTTCCAGCTCCACACTTTATCATTCTCTCCATAGATGCTACCAGACCTGCTGAATTTCTCCAAAGTTTTCTGATTTTGTGAATGATGTTATCTGGTTATCACATTGTTGATTGTTGGAGCGTTCTGAGTGCAGGTTGGCTACAGAGTTTCCATACATTGCAAAAATGATTGCACTCCAAAATTCATTAACTGTAAAGCATTATCCTGAGGTTAGGAAAGCGGCTGCAAACATCAGTTTCTTGCATTCACTGTTTAGATTAAAATGTCAAGCACAGGATGAAATTTTAAAAAGATGTCAAATGATCACAAGTTCAAGCGACAGACTCAACACTCTACAGACCAAATAGCATCTAGAGAATGGCCTGAGTCTTATCAGGGACAGATTAAGTGGGTAAATCAGTGAGGAGGGAAGGGGTATATGTTCTCACAAGACCGGCTTTCCATCCATCTACAAAGATTTGGCTAAAATTTTAACTCCACAATGTACTTCATATTTCCCACAGTCAAGGGGTTTGGGGTATAAGAGTAGGGAAGTCATACTGCAACTCTACAAGGTGCAGGTGAGACCACATCTGGAGTACTATGAGCAGTTTTGGTCCCCTTATTTAAGGAAAGGTATAATTTAATTGAAGACAGTTCAGGGAAGGTTCACCAGGCTGGTCCCTGATATGGAGGGATTGTCTTAAGTCATGGACCAGGCCAGACCCCTCAGAACATTTCAAGAAAGTAGCCTGGAGCCTAACTTTGCTAGTCGCTTTAAGCAGGTGTAAGTGGATATTCCAGGAGTGATTCAGCCAGCCCAATCACTTTGTTTTAAACAAAACAGAATTTATTTACAAGATTACCGACTGAAACACACAAAAAAAGAACAGAATCTAAAATAACATAACCTATCCAGAAACCCAACAGATCATCCCAACTTAATGATGCTTTTCCACCTACTTGCAACAATCCCCATTAACTGAGTGGAGTTTGCACATTCTCTCCTGGTCTGCACCTCTGGGTGCTCCGGTTTCCTCCCATAATCCAAAGGTGTGTAGGTTACCCATTGTGTTTCAGGGATGTGTAGGTTAGGCGCATTAGTTAGGGGTAAATGTAGAGTAATAGGGTAGGCGAATGTGTCTGGGTGGATTACTCTTCGGATGGTCAGTATGGACTTGTTGGGCCAAAGGGCCTGTTTCCCCAATGTAGGGATTCTATGATTCTATGATCCTATGTTTAAATACTCCTTGGAACATAATGTAAAATCAAACGCAGGGTTTTACAGAAGAGATGTCAGAGAGAGGGAGGATCAGTGTGGTCCTGCTTCATTGGATCTAGCAGCTTCATAACTGACTGACTGCTTTCAGTGAACAGCCAGACTGCTAAAACCAAACCAAACCAAACCAGAGAAAAGCTGAGCTGGGATAATTGGCCACTCCCCTTTCATTGTACAAGTATTTTTTTTAAATTGAAAGCATTCTCAAGTAATTAAATCCAGACTTTTCAGAATTGCTGTTTTTATGACCACTGAAAACAAAAACTAAGGACAGTATAACCTTGTTAAAGGATCAGCATTGTCACACTTATGAACAAAGGTTAAACAGGTTGAGAGTCCACTCAATGGAATTTGGAACAATGAGAAGTAGATCTCATTGAAACATATCAGATTCTTAAGGGGCTTGACAGGGTAAATGCTGAGAGGATATTTCCTCTCATGGGAAAGTTGAGGACCAGAGGGTATGGTTTCAGAATAAAGGGGTGCTAATTACTAAGATGAGAAGGTTAAAAATCACACAATGCCACCTTATAGTCCACCAGATTATAGTACTAGCTTTTGGAGCACTAGCTACCTGATGAAGGAGCAGCACTCTGAAAGCTAGTGCTTCCAAATAAAGCTGTTGGACTATAACCTGGTGTTGTGTGATTTTCAACTTTGTTCACCCCAGTCCAACACCGGCATCTCCTCATCATGAGATGAGAAGGAATTTCTTCTCTCAGGAGGTTGTGAGTCTTTGGAATTCCTTGCTACAGAGAGCTGTGGGGACACAGCCCTTGTGTATATTTACACCTGAGATAGAAAGATTCTTGATTAGTCAGAGAATTGAGGGTTCAAGCGAAAAAATCAGGAATGGGGATGTAAGGGATGTCAGATTAACCATGACCCAACTGAATGGTGGAGCAGATTCAAGGGGCTGAATGGCCCTACTCCTATTTCTTCTGATCTTCTGATCTTACTGTACAATTCCTGAACCTGACAGGTTCCTGCTTGGACATCAACCTGATTAGAGAGGCTTCCCTCTCAGTCAGGCACAGAAAGCTCTGCACAAAGCCCAGGGACAAACTTCATTAGAGAGAAAATACTTGCAGATACTGGATATCAAGGTAAGCAGGCAGGATGCTGGAAGAACACAGCAAACCAGGCAGCATCAGAAGGTGGAGAGGTCAACGTTTCGGATATAACCCTTCTTCAATCTGCTTCCCAGCTCTGGAAGAGAAGGGGGTTAGGAAAAGATTCTGCTAATGGATTGGGATCCCATCCCTGACCTGAAGTTCAACTGGGGAGTGGGTTAGTATGGGTGGTGCATATCCAATCTGAAAAACGTCTATTTCAATGACATGGTACATTGCCCTGGGCAATTCTACCCTACGTATGAGTCACCAACAGTAAGTGTTAAGGAGAAGGAATTTGCATTTTATCTTGTAAAAGGAAGCAAGATTTGCATCTAACTCATCAGAACAAGAAAAACAGACATCATTATTGCATCATCATTCATTTGATAGTGGTGGATAGATGTTGAGGGTTGATTAGTTAGATTCAATATTCTAATGTGCATTGTTTGACAAACAGAAACACATTAAAAATGTCACCACATCCACAAGTCAAACAGCCACTTCTTTTGTGTTACTTTCTCAGCAATATGTTCTTCATCACCTTCCACAGGCGTTAGCTCTAAAATGCGGGCCTGGCGTGACTGAGTTTATGACATAAGCTGCAGACAAGTGGGGGTTGCTGCCCTAATTTGTAGACAGGGACCTGGAGGTCCAGGTGGAGATGAGGCACATCCATCTCCCTGTTGATCAACTCTGGAGGTGACAGCACTAGACCCTGCCAGCTCTATTGGGTCAGTGCTACCTCCACGGTTAGGAGGATGATCCAGCAGAGGAGGAAGAGATCGATGAGTTTCTTGATTCTGTCAGAGTAAGCGATACCATCTCCACAGCATTTCCCTCACTCTCACTGTACCCACCTCCTCCCAAGCCCCATGCTCTACAAGTCTCACTGTGCTGCATGCAGTACCTTCCCTCACTCGCTATCACTCGCAAATATCCTGCAGATATCCAATCTTGTAGTGATTAAAACAAGGTCAGACAGATGGAAATCATTGAGTACAAGTTCCCTGACTGGGGCTGCTAACCTCAGCCAATCAGGGATTCCTGGCTGACAGATATAAATGGGCATCTCAGGGATTCTAGGCAAAAGTGGGTACTGCAGATGCTGGAGATTAGAGATCAGGTCAGGCAACATCCGAGGAGCAGGAAAATCGACGGTTCGGGCAAAAACCCTTCATCAGGAATCTCAGGGATTCTCCTCACTTTATGGACTGGCTCTGTGCTGACTGGTCAATCTCCATGTACTGTTTACATGTATACATTGAACTACAGAAGCAATCATCCCAACATCCACAAACGAAGTTGCATCAGAACATTATTTCAATGAGCCACCACACACTGCAGCACAGAGGAACTACGAAGAGCAGAGGAAGATCACCTATACAGTGTTTTCAAAAAGAATGGGTACCCAATGAACACAGTCTGCCGATTTCTCAGCAACAAACCCAAAGCAGACAAAACGCGTCCAGAAACCTTAGCCACGCTCCCCTACATCAAAGACATCTCGGAAATGACTGCCAGACTACTCAGACCCTTTGGCATCATGGTAGCCCATAAACCAGCCAACACACTAAAACAGTAGCTAATGAACTTGAAAGACCCTATACAGACAACAAGCAAAACTAATGTCATTTACAAAATACCTTGCAAGAACTGCAACAATCACTACATTGGACAAACAGGCAGAAAACTAGCCACCAGGATACATGAACATCAACTAGTCACAAAACGACATAACCCCCTCTCACTAGTATCCTTACATGCAGATAAGGAAGGACATCACTTTTACTGGGATAACACATCCATCCTCAGACAAGCCAAACATAGACACGCACGAGAATTCCTAGAATTCCTAGAAGCATTCTAACCGGAACTCTACCAACAAACACATTGACTTGGACCCCATTGACCACCCCCTGAGAAAAAGAACAGGAAATGACATCACCATAGGAAATAACATCACCAACCCAAAGAAATCCAAACATATAAATAGAAAGCAGGAATCATCAGCAGTGCTTCACTTGGAGGCCCACTGAAGATGTTACCTAATAGGGTAACGAAACATCTGGAAATGAACCTTCCAGCTCAGTGAGCAAACCTACATCCAGAACCTCAACCTGAGCTACAAATCTTCTCAAAACTCACTAACTGTATACATGTGAATAAAAGGTGACTTGCCAACTGGAAACTGGCCTCTGTGGAGTTATTTCATGCCTCCAACTCACTCACTCAGGGCACCTCAGCAACTGCCCCCACCCCACCTGCACCAACACAACAGCTGTGTCAGCCGCTCCCATCCCACTCAGTCCCTCTCTTTGTTTCCGTCTAGGAGAAAATACTCCACAAGAAGGTAGGAGTAGCCAAGATGGGTGGTGAGGTGGCCGACATTTGGTTCTGACCCCCTACAAAGGCAGGATCCAGACTGTGAGCACCCCTGGACTGATATTGGAGGCTGCCCTTGACCTTCTGTGCCGAGACTCACTGTCTGTAGAGTGATGAGTCACAAGGTGAGGTGTTATACCTTGAGCTTACATTGAGCTTCATTTGAACACTGCAGCAAACCATGGACAGAAACGTCAGTGTGGGAGTAACGTGCAGAGTGAAAATGATAAGCTCAATTCCAGTAATCTTGTACATCTCTAACAAAAGAAGCTCCTGTCGCCCAATGCCTCAGAGACACAAGTACAGGTCTTTCTGTTATAAAGCGCATTTGTTAAAGCAAATTTGCTGTAATGATTTGTGGACATTGTTTCTAAAGCTCAAATTTTTAAAGTGTGTATTGGCTGTAACATGATAACAGCACCAACATTTTAAGCGTGACTTATCTATAATATGGAGTTTCACAAGAATGCAACCATCATATTATTGAAGAACTGACTGTATCACTTGTTGACCTTGGCACAGTTCATCAGATTGATAAGGAATCTTCTGATCCTTGCGGCATCTCCCTAATGCCCCCAACCCTGAAGGAAAAAGAACTTAGGTGTGTGGAGGAACAAAACATAGAATCCTTTATTAAATGTCCCCTCAGCCTCTGTTGCTCCACGATTACTCCAGTGTCACTGTACAGCTCAAACCCCTCATTGTTCGAATCATTCTGTAACTGGGCACAGGAAGTTTCCCGTTAGCTCTGTTTTCTCTCTCCACAGGAGCTGTCTGGCCTGTAAAGTGTTCTCCTGCATTTTCTGTTGATATTTCAATTTTACAGCATCTGCAGTATTTTGCTGCTGCACTAGGATAATCTGGAGCATGTTATTCATTGGTAATTCAGATCCCCAACCGGAAACCATGGATGAACTGGGAGATCCTCTCCCTCCCAAAATCCAGGTTTAAGACAGACAAGAAGGCCAATCCTGACTTACACAGAAAATCCAGGTAGGGATCTTTGTAAGGACATCAGAGATGCCAAGAGGCAATTCAAGCTAAACACGAGACCCAGACCAACCACATGGATACCCGTCATTTGTGGCAAGCCTTACACGACATGAGGGGCTGCAGAGCAAACTCAAACAGAATCGAGAGCAACAGTACGTCACTAAAGTCATTGAGTCATAGAGGTGTACAGCATGGAAATAGACCGATTGATCCAACCCGTCCATGCCAACCAGATATCCCAACCCACCTGACAAGTTCAATGCATTCAATGCTCACTTTGACAGAAGGTCAGTGATACAATGTCATGGATCCCAGCAGCCTCAGATACATCTGTACGCACAGTCACCGTCACCGTCACCACCATAGTCACCATCACAGACATTAGATTGGCCTTTTCTGAGAGTGAACCCACAGAAAGTGACCGGCCCAGATGGAGCACTGGCCATTCACTCAGATCCTGCACAGACCAGTTGACGGGAGTATTTACTGACACTTTTAACCTCTCCTTCCTGTGATCTGAATTCCCCATCTGCTTCAAGAAGACCACCATCATCCTGGTGCCAAAGAAAGATCATGCAGTGTGCCTCAGCAACAACCTGACACAGTCATACTCACGGAATCATACCTTACAGACCCCACCATCACCATCACCATCACCATCCTGGATATGTGCGGTCTCACTGGCAGGACAGACCCAGTACAGGTGGTGGCACATTGGGGTACAGTCGGGGCGGAGTTGTCCTGGGAGTCAGCAACATTGGCTCTGAACCTCACTAAGTCTCCTGGCTTCAGGTTAAACATGGACAAGGAAATCTCCTGCTGATTACCATGTACCATTTTCCCTTGGCTGATGAATCGGTACTCCTCCATGTTGAACAACACTTAGAGGAAGCACTGACACAAGGCAAGGACACAAAATTTACTTTGGATGGGGTACTTCAATGTCCACCACCAAGGGTGGCTCAGCAGCAGCTTTACTGATCGAGCCGGTCGGGTCCTAAAGGACAGAGCTGCTAGGCTGGGTCTGCAGCAGATGGTGAGGGAACCAAAAAGAGGGAATGACACACTTACCTCTTCCTTACTAATCTGCCATCTGCTGAAGCACCCGTCCATGACAGTATCAGTAAAAGTGACCACCGCACTATCCTTGTGTAGACAAAGTCCCGTCTTCACATTGAGAATACCCTCCATCATGTTGTGTGGCACTACCACCGTGCTAAATGGGACAGACTTCGAACAGACCTAGCAGCTCAAGACAGGGCATCCATGAGGCGCTGTGGGCCATCAACAGCAGCAGAATTGTACTCCAGTACAACCTGTAACCTCATGGCCTGGAAAACCCCCCACTCAACCATTACCGTCAAGCCAGGGGATCAATCCTGGTTCAGTGGAGAGTACAGGGGGGCACACCAGAAGCAGCACCAGGCATACCTGAAACTGAGTTGTCAACCTGGTGAAGCTACCAAACAGGACAACTTGTGTGCCTAACGGCACAAACACCAAGTGATTGACAGAGCTAAACAATCCCACAAACAACGGATCAGATCAAAGCTCTGCAAGTCCTGCCACATCCAATCGTGAATGGTAGTGGATGATTAAACAACTCACTAGAGGAGGAGTCTCCACAAATATCCCCATCCTCAATGATGCACATCAGTGCAAAAGACAAGGTTGAAACTTTTGAAGCAATCTTCAGACTGAAGTGCTGAATGGATGATCCATTTTGGCCTCCTCCAGTAGTCCCCAGCATCACAGATACCAGTCTTCAGCTAATTCAATTCACTCCACGTGAGATCACAAATACGGCTGGAAGTACTGGGCCCTGATAATATTCTGGCAATATTACTCAAGACATGTGCTTCAGAACTTGCCGCTCCCTTAGCCAAGCTGTTCCAGTACAGTTACAACACTGGCATCTATCCGACAATGTGGAAAATTGCCCAGATGTATCCTGTACTTACAAAACAGGACGAATCCAACCCGGCCAATTATCGCCCCATCAATTTACTTTCGATCATCAGTAAGGTGATGGAAGGTGTTACCAACAGTGCTATCAAGCAACTTGCTCAGTGATGCCCAGCTTGGGTTATGCCAGGGCCACTTGGCTCCTGACCTCATTACAATCTTAGTTCAAACATGGACAAAAGAGCTGAATTCCAGAGATGAGGTGAGTGTGACAGGCCTTGATATCAAGACTGCATTTGACCAAGTGTGGCATTACCGAACCCTGGCAAAACTGGAATCAGTGGGTATCAAAAGGAAAACTCACCAGTAGTTAGAATCATACCTGACACAAAGGAAGATGGTTGTGGTTGTTAGAAGTCAGTCACCTCAGCTCCAGGACATCTCTGCAGGAGTTCCTCAGGGTAGTGTCTGAGGTCCAACCATCTTCAGCTGCTTCATCAATGACCTTCCCTTCATCATAAAATCAGAAGTGGGGATGTTCGCCGATAATTGCACAATGTCTGCAACATTCATGACTCCTCGGGTACTGAAGCAGTCTATTTACAAATGCAACAAGGTCTGGACAATATTAAGACTTGGGATGACAAGTGTCAAGTAATATTTGCACCACACTAGTGCCAGGCTATGATCATCACCAACAACAGACAATCTAACCACTGCCCCTTGAAATTCAATGGTGTTACCATCACTGAGTCCCCCATTATCAACATCCTGGGGTTATTATTGATCAGAAACTCAACTAACTCACCACATCAACACAATGGCTATAAGAGCCCATCAGAGGCTCAGAATACTGTGGAGAGTAACTCACCTCCTGACTCCCCAAAGCCTCTCCAATATCTATAAAGCCCAAGTCAGGAGTGTGATGGAATACTCCCCACTTGCCTGGATGAGTGCAGCCCTAACAACTTTCAGGAAGCTTAACACCATCCAGGAAAAAATGGCCCTCTTGATTGGTACCACATCCACTCTCTCCATCAATGGGTCTCAGTAGCAGCAGTGTGTACTGTCTACAAGATGCACTGCAGAAATTCACCAAAGATCCTCAGACAACACCTTCCAAACTCAGGACCACTTCCACCGAGAGGGACAAGGGCAGTAGGTACTTGGGAACACCACCATCTTCAACTTCCTTTCCAAGCAACTCATCACCCTGACTTGGAAATATATCGTCATTCTTTCAATGTTGCTGGGTCAAAGTCCTAGAATTCCCTCCTGAAGGGCATTATGGGTTAACCCACAGCAAGTGGACTGCAGCAATTCAAGAAGGCAGCTTACCACCACCTTCTCAGGGAGTAAGAAGGAACAGACAATGAATGCTGACCAGTCAGCGACACCCACATCCCACAAGATGATTTTTTATAATGGCTACCACCTGGTGGCTCTGACTTCCGAGAGGTTGGTCATGGCTCACATCAACTCCAACCTACCAAATCCGTGGACGCTTTGCAATTCCCTTATTGGTGCAACAGGTCCATAGCAGACACTACCCCCCTGGCCTTACACTCATCCCTGGAATATCTGGATAACAAGGATACCTACATCAGAATCCTACTTATGACTACGTAATTCCAAACAAAGTCATCTCTAAACTCCAAGACCTAGATCTCAGCTTCCCCTTCTGTAACTGAATCCTCGACTACCTGATCCATATCCCACATTCAGTAAAGGTGAAAATGAGTACTGCAGATGCTGGAGATTAGAGTCGAGAGGGCTTTTGAATCCTGACGAAAGGCTTTTGCCCGAAATGTCGATTCTCCTGCTCCTCGGATGCTGCCTGACCTGCTGTGATTTTCCAGCGCCGCACTCCTGTCGCATTCAGTAAAGATAGCTGACAATGTCTTCTCCACCATAATCCTCAATACCTGTGCCCCCACAAGGCTGCATGCTCAACCTCTTACTCTACTCCTTCTGCACACACAATAGTGTGGCCAAATTCCACCCCAACTCCATTCACAAGTTTGCTGACCACACCACCATTGGGAGTCGGATCTCAAACAACAAGACAGAATACAGGAAATAGATTGAGTGATTAGCGGCATAATGTAAAGATCAACAATATTCCCATCAATGTCAACAAACAAAGGAGCTGGTCATTAACTTGACGGAAGTGGAGTGGAGATCACGCCCCTGTCTAAATCAATGGGACTGAGGTGGAGATAGTTGAGAGTGCCAGGTTCCTGGGAGTGATGATCACCAACAATCTGTCCTGGTCCACCCCTGTTGACACTAGTCGAAAAAGTACAACAATGCCTCTACTTCCTCAGGAGGCATGGGAAATTCAGCATGTCTACAAGGACTCTTACCAATTTTTATGGATGCACCATGCTACCTTGATGGAATGGCAACTGCTATTCTAAAGACCGCAAGAAACTACAGAGAATCGTAAACACAACCCAGTCCATCACAGACTTCCATCCATCGACTCCATCTATACTTCCCACTGCCTTGGGAAAGCGAGCAACATCATCAGAGACCCCTCCCACCCCAGTTATACTCTTTTTCATCCTCTTCCCTCAGGTAGACGATTTAGAAGCTTGAACACATATATGAACAGATTCAAGAGCAGCTTCTTCCCCACTGTCATCAAACATTTGGACGGACATCTCAAATGTTCATTCTAATGTCTCTCTCTCTCTCTCTGCACCTTCTCTGTGACTGTCACACCGTATTCTGCACTCCATCCTGCTACCCTGATGCATTTTGCATGGTAAGATCTGCCTGTATAACACACTACCAACACTTTTCACTGTATCTCGTTACATGTGGCAACAGTAAATCAATCAATCAATCTTTACATGCAATCTTTTTCTCACTGGGATTAAATTCTCTCAACATCTATCTCTGAAACTACTGTTTTTGTTTGCATCTTACTGTTGTCAGTTCATATAGAAAGACTCAGTCTGACATGTATTTTCTGATGATAACATTGGATCAGCAATTACAGTCAAGATTCAAGATAGATTCGACATCGCTCTTCTTTTCCTAAATTTCAACTTTCTTTTTGAGAGCATCGTTGATGGGGAAGAGTCCAATTAAAAGAGACCATTATAAACTACCAAGAGAATCAAAAACAGAAAGAAAAATCAAGATTACACTTCAACAAATCATTCTGGTGGGATGAGAAATGACAGAAAAGATTGTTTAGGTAATCCATCAAGAATTTTGTGACATACTGAAAGCTAACTGATGATGCCAAGATATGTTATACACATGTGAAATAAAAAAGATACACACTTTACTTGTGTGAAAGATTTCCACCCTTTTTGCTTGATTAACATATATCAGTCACTCTGAGGGTCATAGATTCCAGCTTTGGTATGAATTTTTGACATGCTGTTATTTACATAGTCTTTTTGTATACGTTAAAGTCATTATATACATACAGGTTATTTGGGTACAGCATCAAACATTTTGGAATAACATTTCTCTTGGTAATGATTATTTCCAAGTGCTGTGTAATGGTTATGTGGCTGTTTAAGCAGACAACATTTCTGAGGTAGCAGTATATTAATAGCTTTATTCAACAGAAAAACCCTACAATTTGCAGACCAGACAGGAATGAGTCAATTCAAAAGAAAATTCCACGAGACAGAAGATGCTCAGAAATAATCTATCATTGATATGATCTCTAGTTCATTAGTAGTCTATTTATGTAGAAAGGCATTATATAATCCAGGGTAAATTGCAATTTTTATAACACTGAGATCTATGTTCAGCCAAGGTTTGGTAATCCTCAACACGCAGCATCTTTGCTGACCCAATGCTATTATTTTATTCTTGTAACACAGGTACAAAGGAGGATCATCAGCTTTGTCAAGCTGTAATCACACAATGCCTTCAACAACCTGACTACACTGCATAGAGGGCAGAGCGTGTGGCAACCTATTAAGGATAGAGTTTCCTCTGTGCACCATTTTATAACAAATTGGTTAATTGGCCTCAAAGGAAATCCTTTATTTGCTTTTGAAGCTCACCAATCAGTTTATTTTGAATAGGTTAACAATTTGTTTAGTTATCAAGTGGACACATTTTAACCAATTATACTAAACAAAACTGAACACAGAGGATGTTTGTTATTTTCACTCATGCTTATTTATTTTCAATAGTAAGTCGCAGGCATTATGAAAACTTTAGACAGATGTGGAATACAAACATGCTACCAATAGTTAAAAAGCACTCAACACCGGGCTATAGTCCAACAGGTTTATTTGAAAGTACAAACTCCTTTGTCAGGTAGCTCCACATCATGCTACCAATAGACTTCCCTTTTCCAATTTTCTTCTTCTTCTGAAGGTAGAACCTCACGGTTAGTTCCATGGATTTGAATGATCCCTCGTCCCTTGCTAGTAACTTGCCTCCTTCATCCATAACACAGACAGTTGCTATTAGCGGGGAGCTCACCCATGAATTGCCGCATAACTGGTCTTTATGAAATTAAGTGGCATGGTGGCTCAGTGGTTAGCACTGCTCCCTCAAAGTGCCAGGGACCTGGATTTGATTCCGACCTCGGGGGACTATCTGTGTGGAGCTTGTACATTCTCCCTGTGTCTGTGTGGGTTTCCCCCGGATGCTCCATTTTCCTCCCACAGTCCAAAAATATGCAGGTTAGGTGGACTGGCCATGCTTAATCATCCAGGGATGTGCAGGTTAAGTGGAGTAGCCATAGAGAATGCAGGGTTACAGGAATAGTGTAGTGGTGAGTCTGGGTGGGATGCTCTTTGGAGGGTTTGTGTGAACTCAATGGGCCAAATGGCCTGTTTCCACACTGTAGAGATTTTAAAATCATAACTGTACGTTTTCACTCAGTAGATGATAAGAAGGAACAGAAGCACTAGCTGTTTAATTTTTACATTAGCTCAGGAATACGGGGTATCCCCAAAGATCAGGCCTTGGTGATCCCGTCACCTATTCCATTACATTAGGTAGTAAACTGAATAATTGAGTCTGTTGAGAGTGAGTGAAACACAGAGATACAGGAGCAGAAGGAGAAAATGTTCTAACATTGAATGAGATCATGGCTGATCTAAATCTTTAGCTCCATTTCCCCCACCTTGGTTCCACAATGCTCAAAACTCTTGTATCAAAAATCTTTGAATGGACCAACCTTCTGTAGCATTTTAGGGGAGAGCTCAACTTTGTCAATTGAATCCTTTGATTGTCTTTCTCTCCCTCACAAATCTGTGTTTCAGATTCCTTGAATTATGAGCCCTAATGGTATGCCTCAGTGCCTGCTGTTTCCCCGAGTATGAGATTTCAATGGGTCCCAGCTGCAAGTTGTGGGTAAGTGCACTCAGCCAGTCTCCAGAAAGGTACAAGTGAAGCACACAGAGGTTCGGTGTTTCGGTCAGTGCAGCACACTGTGCATTGTGAGATACCTTATGAAAGACAGTGCTGAAAAGAAACCCGTACAAAACCAACATTACTGTTTATCGAACTGAAGTGTGAACATGGAGACGGTTCTTGTAATCTTGCAAAGCAAATAATCTTCTGTGTGTCAGGAAGAAATGGAATCTGATATATAACCATTAATACTGACTTAGTGAAACCACAGGATTTCAAAAAAAAAGTGCAAATATAATTGGGCCAGCTGATATTACAGATTTATTTTTCTAACCGAACTAGAGCCTGAAAGGATCAAATTAAATTAGTTGTCAGGAAATCGGTGACTTTTAGTGGGTCAACCACCTCCCACTTCCTCCATGCCACATCCACCAACCCAACCCTAGGAAAAGAAATGTGGCTGTAGAAATCAAAAATCTTTGCTGATTGAATTTGTGTATCGCTAGACATCGGAGTGCATCTGGGAAAATGAACAAACAGTGAAATTCACAACTAATCTTGGAGGAACTGTTGGGCGAAGTTCACAGCACAGAATCAGATAAGTTAATTGTTGTTTTAAGTCTGTCCAAGAGAAAGGCTGCAGTAGTGAGTATAGTGGACTCTTTCTTGATTATATGTTTTTGGAGATAAGTCTCTTGATTAAACTTAAAATATAAGCCATAACTATTAATTTAACCTGGGGCAGTGTTTTGTAGAGGAATAAAACGGTGTTATTTTCTGGGTCTGTAGATTGTGAAGGAGCAAAAATGGCCTTTGCAGTGATATGTACTTCTTGTCAGATATGGGAGTTTAAAGAGAGTTTAAGGGTTACTCCGGATTATATCTGCCATAAATGCTGTTGAATG
>NC_057732.1:49620605-49627659 GCF_004010195.1 Chiloscyllium plagiosum | reverse complement strand
GGGTTGTTTTTCAGACTGGAGGCCTGTGACCAGTGGAGTGCCACAAGGATCGGTGCTGGGCCCTCTACTTTTTGTCATTTACATAAATGATTTGGATGCGAGCATAAGAGGTACAGTTAGTAAGTTTGCAAATGACACCAAATTTGGAGGTGTAGTGGACTGCAAAGAGGGTTACCTCAGATTACAACAGGATCTTGACCAGATGGGCCAATGGGCTGACAAGTGGCAGATGGAGTTTAATTCAGATAAATGTGCGGTGCTGCATTTTGGGAAAGCAAATCTTAGCAGAACCTATAGACTTGATGATAAGGTCCTAGGGAGTGTTGCTGAACAAAGAGACTTTGGAGTGCAAGTTCAAAGCTCCTTGAAAGTGGAGTCGCAGGTGGATAGGATAGTGAAGAAGGCATTTGGTATGCTTTCCTTTATTGGTCAGAGTATTGAGTACACGAGTTGGGAGGTCATGTTGAGGCTGTACAGGACATTAGTTGGGCCACTGTTGGAATATTGCGTGCAATTCTGGTCTCCTTCCTATCGGAAAGATGTTGTGAAACTTGAAAGGGTTCAGAAAAGATTTACAAGGATGATGCCAGGGTTGGAGGATCTGAGCTACAGGTAGAGGCAGAACAGGCTGGGGCTGTTTTCCCTGGAGTGTCGGAGGCTGACGGGTGACCTTAGAGAGGTTTACAAAGTTGTGAGGGGCATGGATAAGATAAATAGACAAAGCCTTTTCCCTGGGGGGTCCAGAACTAGGGGGCATAGGTTTAGGGTGAGAGGGGAAAGATATAAAAGAGACCTAAGGGGCAAGAGGGTGGTACATGAATGGAATGAGCTGCCAGAGGATGTGGTGGAGGCTGGTACAATTGCAACATTTAAAAACCATTTGGATGGGTATATGAATAGGAAGGGTTTGGAGGGATATGGGCTATGTGCTGGCAGGTGGGATGAGATTGGGTTGGGATATCTGGTTGGCATGGACGGGTTGGACCGAAGGGTCTGTTTCCGTGCTGTACATCTCTATGACTCTATGGCTCTAAAACAATTTCAAAAGGAACAATGCAATTTTTTTTTTTTAAAATGGCTCACAAGATCACCAGAGGATTATAGGTGTGAAGGGCCATATGATCCTTTTACACGTATTCACCCAGACAGATCTTGCCAGTTCCTCGTCACAGACTTCAATTGTTCACATCATCCAGGGTTTCAACCTTCACTGCCCGTTGAAGGCCATTAAACACAGAAACATAAACAGAAACAGAAACAAACTATTTGGCTCAATTAGCACCATGCCAATGTCGGAGCAAATTCCTGCAGATGCTGGAATCTGTACTGAAAATAACAAATACTGGAGATCACAGCGGATCAGAAAGTATCTGGGTAGAGAGAGCAAACTAACGTTTTGAGTTCAGGCGACTCTTCATCAGAACTGATGTAAACATGCCCATGTTTCCCCTTCACATGAATAAATAACATTAACCATTCTTCCTCACCTCCCTTTACACCCCTTCCCTTCTTCTACCTATCCAACTGAAATGGGAATTTTCAAATATTTGTGCCTCCCATCGCTGACCCTGGAATTAAATGCCCTGCCTGACAAATGCAGATGAAGACGTTCCACTAGTCTCCTGCTCTGAATTGCTTTGTATAATTATGGCACTTCTGCTCAAGTTCCAAAACTCTTTTCTCTTTTACGTAACTTGTATCTTGTCTCTCCCGTCTTTGCAAAATGCTATTTATGTGATGTTTTGTATCGCACTTTTCCAGCTTAACTCTCTCTTGAGTAATATAAGAAGACTAGGGAGTGAGGCTGGATGGAGTGAGCTTTGAGTCTGCTACACCATTGGTTAATCTTCAAACACATTGCCTTCTTCCTATACTTTCCCATTTCATTTCATGCACTTAATAAGAACATAAAAAATAAGTTTACTTTTCAGATGCAGCCTTTTTTAGATCAAATGCTCCATTCTCCTTAGTCTTTCATGATAACTCAAACTCCTGACATTAATGGTCATCTTTGCCTGCACCATCTCCAAAGTCTCCCTTGTGACTGGGCAGTCAGAATAGTATACACCATTCAAAGGTGCCAGGCATTAAGTTCATTGATTTGGATTCAACGCTGTTGGCGGGAGTGGGGAGAGCAGTGTCGTAACTTTCTTCTGAGACCATTCCCAGGAAGTTCACAACAGCATCAGGAACAACGTCCTGGGAGGGGATTGTGTCATTTCAAATGATATGCATGTGAGATTGGTGAAAACATTACAGAGTGACAGAGTTAAAAAGCTAACTGACTTTGCCATTGCTGTTGGAGTGTCAATCAGGAAACATAGGCTTACCAGTATATACTGAGTGAATGCTGTACTGTTTAGAGCTGTTGTCCTTTAGCTAAGACATTAACCCAAAGCCCCATTAATCCAGAGATGTGCAGGTTAAGTGGATTGGCCTTGCTAAATTGCCCCATGGTGTCCATGGACATGCAGGCTAGGTGGGTTAACCATGGAAAATGCGAGCTTATGGGCTGGGTGGGGGTCTAGGCTGTCCGGAGGATTGGTGCAGACCCAATGGGCCAAATGCCTCTTTCTGCACTGTAGGGATTCTATAATTCTAGTTCTCTAAGGACGTAATGGATCTTACAAATACTGAAAACTGCCAGAAGAAGGAAACTTAAAACACTCGGACATTTTGGATGTTGACAACTATGATAAAGCTTGTTACTACCGGTAGAGTAGTTTGTTGATATTTAAGTGTGCCCATATTCCAAAGTTAACATTTATTGCACATTAGATGCTAGGTCAGCTCTGAAATTGAAACACCGTCGTTGCAAAGTTTTTGGCCGCTCGTGTGGGGTTTGCGATCAAATGTGATCTGTCTCATGCTTTTAGAAAAATCAAATGGCTTTTGTACACTGTCACCTTGTGTTCCCCACAATCACTAATCCTGGTTATGACAAATGGGCAACCGTGGCAAAAAGCTGGTTACAATGTTTGGTAACATGCAAAATGTCCCAGCACATCCGAGTGCTCATGGTCTGTCCAAGTGGGCACACGTATGGAATGAGCAGATTGGAACCTGTAAGGGAGCTGAGATCTGGCAAGGAGGCCATGACCAAATGGTCTCACTTTCTCAACAAGACCTGTCCACAACATCTTAACCTTGATTTTAACTCATTCAATACCTGCCCGTTTGCACAAGGGAGTGAAATAGCTATTACAGCTCCAACCCACTTATCAAGTTACCTGCTATATCACAGCTAGAAACATGGGATATTAAATACATATTAAGTAAGAAATAGGAACTGGAGGAGACCCTGCAGTCTGCAGCAAAATTTGACAAGATCACAGCTGAGTGTCAACCTAAACTCCGTTTTCACATCCAATCCTTAAATCCTTTGATTTCCTCAAAGTTCCAGGGCTAGACTTGCTTCTGTGATGTGCGATCCAGGAGACGGATTCCCTTCCAGGTTTCAGCCTTGGAAGAAGCAGAACTTCCAGGCATTGGGACATTAGGTGGGCAGGAGATAAACCTGGCATCCAACCTAGCAGTCCCAAAGTGAGAAGATGGGGCGAACCAACAGATTATAATCTCCAGTTTTCCATCCCTAATCAGACAGAGAGCATTTGGCCTGATATATCTACTTCGCAAAAATGCGAGGTACCAAGAGACAAAACGATGTAGGTATTGATTTATTCCACAACATAAAAATAACCAGGAATTTTGTACATCCTAGAAGGTGAGGATGTGTCATTCAACCGGAATTAAGTATACAGACAGCAAAGCAAGGGAAAATTGATATGACTTCCTGTTTGGGGATGTGGTATCTGTTTTTCATGTGAAGTGAAAAATATATGACTGAAGGCTTTATGGGTTATAGAGTCACAAACTGAATCTACTTATTTCTTTCCAAACTAGAGATATTGAGAATACATTGAACACTGTCCAGTTTGCAAAGGTCCAGTGCAATAGAGGGAGAATTATGGATGATAGAAGTCAGAAGTTAATGATGTTTATAAAAAGTATGATCAGAGGTTAGGCTGCTCTAGAATAGTGAACTTAATCCAAAAATCATTCTGTTCTCAGTGTTGGGACATAAAATTATAGGACATAATTATTGAATAACATTTCTTTGGAATAAATATAGCTTTTAAATCTACTCATCTTCACCCTTTGATATCTCACAAAAATTGGAAACTGCACATTTCAATGCTGCATTTCTTGAAATTAATATTAATAGAAGTATAAAGTTTGATTGTTTTCAGTAGACAGAGGTTTTATGGTCTTTTCCCACTTCCAGATTATAAGGCCCCATTTCTGGGAAGCTGATCTGATCCCAAACAGCTGCTGATCACTGACTGCCTCACTAACAATTGAAGGATTTGTATGAAATAAGTTCTTCAAAAAGCCCACAATAATTTAAATTGTCATGTAGAGAGGGGGTGGCATGCTTTTTTGGCTGTGTCATTGAGCAACCATTTTGTTTGTCACCCATCTCCACGCTCATCCAATCAGGGATAGGTAAATTCCAGCTCTAGAGTCTATCAGTCTCTGTTTGAGAGTAATCAGTCATTGGTGCAGCATGACACACAAGTTAATCAGATACTATCAATCAGTAGGTAAGACCTGTCTTTCAACTGGAGTTATTTATGATCTCTCATCAAATTTGCATGTTTCCTTGGAGCCATTGGGAATGAATCCTTGGCCTGAATAAAACATCTGGTTTCACAGCAAACTGCAGCCCTTTAAAAACTGCTATCACAGCCAACTTTGGCATCACTAGCCAAAAGGACAACCAGCTGAGATTTCTAGGCAAGTAGTTACTTGGTCTGAAGTCCACTCACAATAGGACATGAAGCTTGGTCTACCGAGCTAGGTTCACACTGCACCACTGGGCTACAGACACTGATATAGCAAAGCTGTAGTTCAGCATAGTGCCATTTATGTAAGGTCAAAATTGTCAGTCATCTACTTTACCTTTAATTCTTCTTGCTTTCCAGTACCTTCGTGTTAGCATAGGCTGCAACTTCAGCAATGAATTGAAAGTTAGATTGTCATCAGTTATAAACTGTGCAATTCTCAGTCTTTTTCCAATCTGGTTGTCGGTTTGCTCGCTGAGATGATGGGTTTGTTTTCAACCTCCTGATTAATATTTCACTGTTCAATATCCAAAAGGATATGTTACATAGAGGCACTTCAATAGTTCTAACCATTGGTCTCAGTCAAAGGAAAATGCTCGCTTTTCAATTTGACCGTGGAGCAGAGAGAAAGAGGGAGAAGGAGAGAAGGAGAGAGAGAGAGAGAGAGAGAGAGACAGAGCACACTTTCAATATCAATGGCCTTCAAAATGTGAATAATTGAGTTGGGAAGTGGAATTGAGGGCTATCAGATCAGCAGTGATCTCATTGATTGATGTAGCAGACTCAATGGGCCGAAAAGCTGACTTTTGCTCTTCTGTCTCATAGTTGAATTTTCTTGATGAGATAGAATTCCTCAGCATGAATCGGGCAGAGTATCTCATTTATACATTCAATGACTAGGCTGTCATCTTTTCGATCACATTGTCTGAGTGGAAAATATGACCCCGAGTGAGATCTGAATTGATGTTAAATTCTTTGAAGAATTGGTGTAAGATGCAGAATAAATGCCAAGTTATATTCTGTTGACTATGGAGAAGGGTGTTGCCTGTACATCAGAATGTTCTGGTTTCTAAATCTCAGTCTGCAAATTAGAGTCATAGAGTCATAAAGATGTACAGCACGGAAACAGACTCTTCAGTCCAAATCATCCATGCCGACCAGATATCCCAACCCAATCTAGTCCCACCTGCCTGCACTTGGCCCATACCCTTCCTATTCATTTACCCATCCAAGTGCCTTTTTAATGCTGTAATTATATTAGCCTCCACTACTTCCTCTGGCAGCTCATTCCACACATGCACACTGCATGAAAAAGTTGCCCCTTAGATCTCTTTTATATCTTTCCCTCTCACCCTAAACCTGTGCCCTCTAGTTCTGGACTCCCCCAACCCAGGGAAAAGACTTTGTCTATTTACCCTATCCATGCCCATCATGATTTTATAAACCTCTATAAGGTCACCCCTCAGTCTCCGATGCTCAAGGGAAAACAGCCCCAGCCTATTCAACCTGTCCCTATAGCTCAAATCCTCCAACCCTGGCAACATCCTTGTGAATCTTCTGAACACTTTCAAGTTTCACAACATCTTTCCAATTGGAAGGAGACCAGAATTGCACGCAATATTCCAACAGTGGCCTAACCAATGTCCTGTACAGCCGCAACATGACCTCCCAACTCCTGTACTCAATATTCTGACCAATACTCTGGTGGCATGGTGGCACAGTGGTTAGCACTGCTGCCTCACAGCGCCAGAGTACCTGGGTTCAATTCCCGCTCAGACTGTGTGGTGTTTGCACATTCTCCCTGTGTCTGTGTGGGTTTCCACCGGGTGCTCCGGTTTCCTCCCACAGTCCAAAAATATGCAGTTTAGGTGAATTGGCCATGGGAAATTGCCTGTAGTGTTAGGTGTAGAGGAATGGGTCTGGGTGGCTTGCTCTTCAGATGGTCGGTGTGGACTTGTTGGGTCGAAGGGCCTGTTTCCACACTGTAAATAATCTAATCTAATCAGAAAGATGAGAAAGAATTTCCCTCTGAGGCTGGTGAATCTGTGGAATTATTGAATGCAGAGAACTGTTGAGAGTGGGCCATTCAAGGCTAACCTAGAATGATTTTTAATCAGGAAGGGCATCAAGGGTCATGGGGAAAAGGCAGGAAAGTGGAGTTGAGGATTATCAGATCATTGCCAGAGCAGACACAATGGGGTGAATGGACCTGTTGTTTTATGGTACTTCATCAAAGGACTTCATAAAGTTGAATAAAACCTGATTTCCCTTTTGCAAAATCATGTTCTGTCTCGCTGATTGCCTTGAATATCTTGAAGTCCTTTACAGCTCGTTCTGCTATAATACGCGCTTCATTGATGCAAATTTGCTGTAACACAATTGACAAATTTTAGATTAGAATACTTTACAGTGTGGAAACAGGCCCTTCG
>NC_057732.1:49600206-49620453 GCF_004010195.1 Chiloscyllium plagiosum | reverse complement strand
GCATGGTGGCACAGTGGTTAGCACTGCTGCCTCACAGCGCCAGAGTACCTGGGTTCAATTCCCGCTCAGACTGTGTGGTGTTTGCACATTCTCCCTGTGTCTGTGTGGGTTTCCACCGGGTGCTCCGGTTTCCTCCCACAGTCCAAAAATGTGCAGGTTAGGTGAATTGGCCATGCTAAATTGCCTGTAGTGTTAGGTGAAGGGGTAAATGTAGGGGAATGCATCTGGGTGGATTGCACTTTGGAGGGTTGGTGTGGACTTGTTAGGCCGAAGGGCCAGTTTCCACACTGTAAGTAATCTAATCTCTAAGCAGCAATAACGAAAACACAGGTACAGGCAAATGCTAGGAGTTTGTGAGTCCATTCAGTAGTGGACCCAACACCAATTCTTGTGGCACTCCACTGGTCACAGGCCTTCAGTCTGACAAACTACCCTCCACCACCACCTTCTACCTTTGAGCCAATTCTGTATCCAATTGGCTAGTTCTCCTTGTATTCCATGAGATCTAACCTTGCTAACTAGTCTCCCATGGGACACTTTGTCGAATGTCTTACTGAAGTCCATATAGATCATGTCTACAGTCCTGCCCTCATCATTCCTCTTTGTTAATTGGGTAATTTAATTATATTTTATCCCATCTCAGGGGTAACTGATTTTCTGGGCCTGGGCCCTAATTTTGACTTTTGTCCCACATCCTGAGAAGGCCTGCTGGAGGTATATTTGATCCCGTATTTCCTCGGATGTGGCATGGGAGAGGTGGTATGGGGAGACTGCGCTTTTTCTCATTTATTCACCATATGTGGGCATCACTGGCTAGTGGGCATTTCTGCCCATCCCTAATTGCCCAGAGGGCAGTTGACAGTCGACTACATTGCTGTGAGTCTGGAGTCACGCATACCAGGTGAAGACAGCAGATTTTCCTCCCTAAAGGACATTAGTCATGAATGCTAGTGGTTGATGCATATCAGGAGAAGATGGATCAGAATGGGGTTGAACTCAGTAGGTCCACCCTCCCCACATCTCTTCGCCAGAATGCCCCTCCCAAACCTCCTTTACCCCCAATCACTATTGCCACCCATCACCTCAGTCTCAAGACATTATCAGCCTCCCAGCTTATCAGCAACATCCCGCAGCCCCCTTTCCATTTTCAGAATTGCTCACAGCAAGTACTGAGGGAGTGCTGCACTTCTAGAAGTCCTGTCATGAAGACAAGATATTAATCAGTCAATGATTCAGTCTTCGTGGATTGATGTACAGGATTCCACAGCAATGTTTCAAAAAGGAGCTGAGGAATATTCCCTTGTGTCCTACTCAATAGTTAACCCTCAACTCTCATCATTCAAGGGACCTTGTTGTGTACAAATAGTACTGTGCTTCCTGCATTACACCAGTGACTACACAAGTCAGGAATCCTTTAACCAAAAAAAAAATCACACTCACACACACCGTGCAGGCCAAGTTAAGTATTTCTCCCAAGGTCCCAAACTCAACATGTCTATAGTCTGTTTTTGAAAAGATCTCTAATTTTTAGCTTTTTTCAGTTTTCAAACATATGGATAGAGGATACCTAATCTGTCCTTTGATATGTTTTGTTGGCTATGAAGCATTTAGAGATGTACTGAGTCTGTGAATGGTTCCATACAAATATAAATCCTATGTAACAAACATATTCATGGTGTTTCAAGGTTGTGTTTTCCAAATCTTTTAATGATATACTTAAAACTAAATGTTCTCTTTTGTTGTTTAAAGTACTGTACACACTGCCAGACACAGACAATGTGAAATTGCAGAATTCTGAAAGCATGACATGAATATAAAACAAATTGTGATTGAAATGAGGTCTGAATTAAACAGCTGGAAATGTTGGCCACATAAATCTTCGTTTCTAGTCTATAGGGATGAAGAATCACTGGGCTCAGAAAAAGCTGTTTCAATGTAGAACATCACTGGCATTGGCACAAGGGGGTAGGCAGGCTCATTCTGCTTAAAAAAAAAGTTCAGATTGTAAGAGCAAACACAAAGTGCCGAGGAGAAGGATTCCAGAACGAGCAAGGAACTAGGTCAAATATTTTTGAACAAAGAGCGTTCTGCATTTCCAGACTGGGACATTTAATCAGTTCGGAATGAAGAAATGAGACTAATTCTGTGGTGGAAGCATTATTAAAGCACTGAATCAACATGAAGATTATTGGCTTTTAGAGAGAAACCATAATAAGCCACGACATGTCCTTTTGCTGCCATGTTATCAACCTACTGACCTTATAACCTAAATTTGTGCCACCTTCTGGCATTCATCTGTACCTACTTTAAAGAGCAGCATCTTCTAGGGACCTGAATGAGGTGGACTATGCTGCATTTTGTGGCAGAATCTAACAAAAGAAATCTAGTGAGAGCTATCCTCATGTTCAGAGCAAATCGCTGTAGCATTTAACTGTGCTCCAGGAATCAAAGAAAGATTGTTTTTCTTTCTTTCTACCCAGAAGTCTTACCACACACAACTGAACAACCTTCCCACCACCAAAATCACCCCGATTTTTATTGTTGCTTTTTATAAAACTAATAACCACCAGCAGTAAAAACACCCATGTGGCCAATTGAGTAGTTACAAGCCCATTATGGATAATGGAAACCATTAAAGGTGAGAGGGTGGATGATAGGGGCAGCATGAGGGAAAGAGCAAATTTCTAGCCAGAGAGCAGCGAAGAAGGGCTTATGCCCGAAACGTCGATTCTCCTGTTCCCTGGATGCTGCCTGACCTGCTGCGCTTTTCCAGCAACACATTTTCAGCTCTGATCTCCAGCATCTGCAGACCTCACTTTCTCCTACCACCTGTCATAAGCAAGTTTGGTGCTAAGAATTCTCAGTGAGGAGGTCAGAGTCAGTACCTGGCAATTTCATTTTGTCACAAGCTCCAAAGAACCTCCATGTTGGAAACTGGGCGTCAATATCTCAGAGCACGCTTGGTAGGTACCAGCCACATTCACACTAACACACACACACACACCTGAACAACAGCCTCGAGAGACTGTGTGGAGTTTGCTCGTTCTCCCCATATCAGTGCGGGTTTCCTCTGGGTTCCTCCCATAGTCCACAGATGACAAGGTTCAGGTGGATTGGCCATGCTAAATAGCCTATTTAGATTAGCAATGGTTCATGTAGGGATAGGGTGGGTTTGGATGGGAGAGCTGGCACAGCCTTAATGGGCTGAATAGCCCCTATCTGAACTGTGGGGATTCTCTGATTCTATGAATGTTCACAGCACCCTGCATTCCCTTTCATGGAGGCATAGAGTCCTACGGCACAGAGACAGGCCCTTTGACCCAAACTGGTCCACACTGATCAAAATGTCCATCCACGCCAACCTCATTTCCCCACACTTGGCCAATATTCTTCTAATCTTTTCCTATCAATGTATTTGTCCAAATGCCTTTTAAATGTTGTTAATATACCTTTGTCAACCCCTTCCGCTGGCAGCTCATTCCATATGTATAAAAAAGTTGCCCCTCAGGTTCCCTTTTATTCTTTCCCCTCTAACCTTAAACTGATGCCTTCTAGTCCTCAGGGAAACAGATTGAATGTACTCACTCTATCCATGCCTCTCATGATCTTATAAACCTCTATAATGTGCCTCCTCAGTCTCCCATGTACTAAAAAAAGCCCTAGCTTGTCCATCCTCTCCATATAACTCAGATCATTGAGTCCAGGCAAGATCCTTGTAAATTTCTTCTTTCCAGATTATTAACATCCTTTCTATAGGTGTCCTTCCTTGACTTACTGAGCCTTGCCCACAGCCAGAGATACCAGGCTCATATACTGCAGTGTTTGCCTACTGTTTAGCCCAGACATAATCATGATCATCAGAATTCCTCAATCCAGTCCAGGGGCCTTTGGTTCAGGAGGTCCTGGCACAGTAAGTCAAGGGCAGCTCCTATTTCTGAAGAAGGGTTACCAGAATTGAAACATTAACATTGCTTTCTCTCTACAGATGCTACCAGACCTGCTGAGTTTCTCCATTTCAGATTTCCAGCATCTGTCATTCTTGGCTTTAATCAAGTCAAGAGCAGCATCCAACACCAATCCAGGGGCTTGGACGTGGTCAGTTAGTCCGTCACTTAACTCAGTGTCCACAATGGCCTTTTAAAGGTGGTGCCATTGGCAGGGATGGTGAGCAATTCCGAGACATCCCGGCAGTGATGAGTTTGATTAGATTAGATTAGATTACAGTGTAGAAACAGGCCCTTCGGCCCAACAAGTCCACACCGACCCGCTGAAGCGAAACCCACCCATACCCCTACATTTACCCCTTACCTAACACTAGGGACAATTTAGCATGGCCAATTCACCTGACCCTGCACATCTTTTTGGACTGTGGGAGGAAACCGGAGCACCCGGAGGAAACCCACGCAGACACGGGGAGAACGTGCAAACTCCACACAGTCAGTCGCCTGAGGCGGGAATTGAACCCGGGTCTCAGGCACTGTGAGGCAGCAGTGCTAACCACTGTGCCACCGTGCCGCCCACCGTCCCGTTTCGGGAATGATTAATAGTATCAGTTGAAATGAAGTACCCTAGGTGCTGCAGAGGTAGTTAATGAGGTCGGTTTGGTAAGAACATGCTGAGAAATCCCATGAAGCATTGTCGTGAGAAACTGACCAGAAAACTCTAAAAATGAAACTGTTACTTATTCAAAATAATTGGAAGATACAGACCCTTGTCACCTTTTCATCTCTTCACTGCTTCCTCCACAGTTAGTGTTAAACATGGAATCTGACTGAGACACGATCATGCAATATATTTGTATTTACAGGCGTACTGGCAAGGGATGCTACTGATGCCCCCCTACACATTAACAGCACAGAGGTGGAACGAGTGGAGAGTGTCAAGCTCCTGGGAGTGGTCATCCACAACAACTTTCTTGGACTCTTCATGTGGACGCACTGGTTACAAAGGCCCAACAGTGTCTCTTCTTCCTCAGGCAGCTGAGGAAATTTGACATGACGATGAATACCCTTGCCAACTTTAATAGGTGCGCCATCGAGAGCATTCTCTCTGGAATGGCAACTGTACCATTTAAGATCGGAGACTGTTACAGAGAGTGGTGAACTCAGCCCGGACAATCACAAAGGCCAGTCTCCCATCTATAGAATCCATCTCCCAGGCCCGCTGTCAAGGAAAGGCCGCCAGCATTCTCAAAGATCCATCCCACCCTGGCAATATTTTTCTACAACCTCTACCACCGGGGAGAAGGTACAGAAGCCTGAACACACGCACCAGCCGGTTTTGTAACAGTTTCTACCCTACTGTTGTTAGAATACTGAATGGACTCAAACTCTTAGCATTTGCCTGTACCTATGTTTTTGTTATTACTGCTGTTGATCTATTATTTACATACCTATGCTACTTAACTCTGTGATCTGCCTGGATTGCTCACAAGACAAAGCTTTTCACTGTGCCTCGATACACGTGACAATAAATACAACTCTATTCAATGTACGTCTGGATACGTATGTGCCGATACATATATCTGTGTACATACTGGTACATATGTTTATAACATTCTTAGACAAGTTTTTTTAATATATATGGATGATAGAACATTGAGATAAACCTTAAATAAGGGGGAGCTGATCACAACTGAACACTTCATAAACTTTGTTGATGGGATAGAGGCATCGCTGACTGGGTCAGTATTTATTGCATGTCCCTGAGTACCCTTGGAAAGATCATGGTGAGCAGCCTTCTCGAACCGCTGCTCATTTTGGGTGGAAGACAACCCCAAGTGCTGTGAGCAAGAGAGCTCCAAGATTTAGACTTAGTGACGGTGAAGGAACAGCTGTACAGTTCCAGATCAGGATGGTGTTTGGTTTGGAGGGGAACTCACAGCTGATGGATTTCCTATGCACCTGCTACACTTATCCTTCTAGGTCATAGAGGCCATGGATTTGGATGGTACTGTCAGAGGAGTCTTGGTATGTTACTGCACTACATTTTGTAGATGTTACGCATTGATACAAATGTGAAGAGAGTAAATGTTGAATGAGGTGGATGGGGTGCCAATTAAGCATCATTTCTGGGATGGGGTGACAAAGCAGAATAATGAATTGTCCTGTTAGATACTGCAGCTTTTGCAATGGATTGTTGTGTTTCATAAATAAAAGAATGCATTTAGTGAAGATATTTATCAAATATGACATTAGAGAACAGAGATTACTTGAAATTTCATACTGGGTAAGAGGTTGCAATTTAGTTTCAACATCAAATAAATTATTCAAATTTTATCGACTAACGTTTTAACAGCAGGCAATAAGATTAAAGCAAACAAAATCTCCACAAATTACTCATGAAGTATCAACTAAGATGTCTAGCATTCTCTGTTTGTCATGACTATGTGGTTAGAAGCATAGCAATATTCCAAAAATCCTCCCATATATCATGGCTTCTTCACATTGTATTGTTTCCTGCAGTGGTGTGCTCCTAATTCTTCCAGCACTCCGCACAGTGTTTCACAATTATTTAGCTGTCCATAACCCAATTATCACTTGCAATGACTTTCCTTCCTGCTCCCACACTGTTACCTTTCCTGTCCCTCAAGGATCTAAGACTGACCCATTCTATTTCTCCCAAAACACCACTCCAATTCCCACAACATTATTCCAAAGCACAGTGTTAATTATTGTCTGCATGTAGGTTTGTTCACTGAGCTGGAAGGTTCAGTTTCAGACATTTTGTCACCGTACTAGGTAACATCATTAGTGAGCTTCCGGATGAAGCACTGGTGGTATGGCCTGCTTTTTATTTGTGTTTAAGTTTCCTTGGGTTGGAGACATCATTTCCGGTGGTGATGTCATTTCCTGTTCTTTTTCTTAGGAGCAGGTAAATGGGATCCAAGTCAATGTGTTTGTTGATTGAGTTCCGGTTGGAATGACATGCTTCTCGGAATTCTCACGCGTGTCTCTGTTTGGCTTGTCTGAGGATAGATGTGTTGTCCCAGTTGAAATGATGTCCTTCCTCATCTGTACGTATAGATACTAGTGACAGTGGGTCATGCCTTTTTGTGGCTACTTGATATTCATCATTAACTAGAAAATCAACTAGCCATAAAAAGAAATAACCTATTCTCACAAGTATCTTTACATAAAGACGAGAAAGGACACCACTTCAACTGGGACAACATATCCATCCTAGGACAAGCCAAACTGAGACATGTACGAGAATTCCTAGAAGCGTGGCATTCCAACCAGAACTGTATGAACAAACACATTGACTTGGATCCCATTTATCACCCTCCGAGAAAAAAAACTGGAAATTACATAACATCACTAACCCAAGGAAACCTAAACACATAAATAAAAAGCAAGCCATACCACCTGTGCTTCATCCAGAGTCTCAATGATGATGTTACCTAGTATAGTGTCGAAATGTCTGAAAACAAACCTTCCAGCTCAGCGAGCAAACCCACATCCAGAGGCACTAGTAATACCCAAGATTTCTGTTGGCAGAGGTGAGTGCTCTCCAAAGTGGCCTTTAGTGATCAATATAAACATGATGTGCCAGCAATTCTGGGAAAGGCCTTCATCTTGAAGTCATCCCTCAGAAATCAGTACATCGCAGAGAGGGTTTTCACAGTTTGATTACTTTGCCTCTTTCTGCCTTTATAACATTGCCCATTCTGCTGCTGAGACCCTCGTTAATGTCTTTGTTAGACCTCCACCTGAACACTCCAATGTACTCCAGGTCAATCTCTCACTTTCTAACTCTCTGTAAACTTGAGATCAGCTAAATATCTGCTGCCCACTACCATTATTGCACCAAGTCCACTTCACCATTGCCCTGATTGGCTTGGCTCCCAGTCAATTGACATCTCGATTTAAGAATTCTCATTGTTGTTTTCAAACCCTGCACTAGCTTCAATACCCACCCTCATCCCTGTAATCTCCATTAACTCTAGTTTTGAGCTCAGGAAATCACTCCCCATAAAATTTTATCCATTAAAACGCTCCTTAAGACTAACAGATTTGCCAAAACATTTGGTCATTTGACTCAGTGTCTCCTTCGATGTCTCAATGTCATAGTTTTTGTCCTGAAGTCCCTTTGGACATTTTCTTGTATTAAAGGTGTTATATAAACTTACATTGTTGTTGATCTCTGCATTTATGATGATATAAATCAAACTATAACCTCCCCTTTGCTTCACTGATACTGTTTCAGAAAGTCTTTTTGATTTAAAATCTTACACTGTCACCGGCTCACAATGAACCAGGGATTTTCTTTTCATGGATTGAAACCTTCCCAGACAGATGAAGGCAGCTGATTTAGTTGTTTCAAACTAATTGTTCAATCTTTGTTAAAATTCCAGCTCACGCGACTTGAATGTGCAAAACATTGACCAGACACAGACCCAAGAAACAATTATTCTGGAGAAAGAGGTGATCAAGGTCTTTGATGCGAGGGTGAGAGTTGACACCATCTGTGTACGAAGGAACCTCACGGCCTTTTCTGACTCTTGTGTTTTTAATGGGAGTGCTGTACATGTGTTACAAATCATCACTGAAAGCATCACAGAGGCACAGTAGCTGAAAATACGTTTTCAGATGGAGAAAACAAAATTGTGCGAGAGTAAATGGAAATGATTAACACGTGACATACCAGTTGTTGCAGATAGCAGCATGGCAGTCAGCATACGTAGTTAAGGAAATGCAAACAAGCTGAACTATACATCTGCAACTACCAACAGAAATGAAGAGTAAGAGACAGTTATTACACATACACTCAACCGTACCCAACTGCTCTTATGTCAAGTCTTTTATTGCACAGTCAGAAGATTAACACAACCACACAAAATCCCTTTATTTTCTACTTTAGCTATTGAAAATGTGTTTATTTTAAATGGGTTAGCATGAGATAGAATATTCGACAACTATTCATATGAAGACATGAAGCACTGGGATGTTAATATTCACGATGTGTAATTTTAAGGCAGAGGACTCTATTTATGACTTTTATTTTCGAACATTTACACTTTAAGTTCATTGGTTGCAGTCAGTTTTGAAAGGTAGGCAGCTCATATTGTTATGATTTGAGTGAAAAATAATCCCGACAAATTTTAATCTCCTTAAATCATTCCCTTTTAATAGAACATTGAATAGAAATGTTTCACACAGTGCACCATCTACACCCATTGTAAGCTAGTTTTGAGCAATAGTTGTTGAATAAACTTTATAATATAGTGAATTATGAGGGATGATTTAATCATGGGATCATTTCCCAGAATTGGTGGGCCGGGAGGATATCTTATCTATATTAGCCACAATGGGTTCATCTTCAAAGTCTACATGCCTCCTGCCAGCACAAAACTGTTAGTGAGGGCTTGGGTCAGCCTATTACCTCTGTGCACTCTTGCTCTCAATCCTTCCACCAATGGGACAGGTTTCTCCCTACCTACACGGCCTAGCTCCTTCATCATTCCAAACACCTCTGTCAAACCTCCTCTCAACTTGCTGTTTTCTGAGCGGAACCCTCCTGATATCACCAATCTAACTGAAATTCCTTATCCTTGGAACCTTTCCCAGGAGCTTTTTTCTGTTCTCTCTTTAATGCTTTCACAACATTTCTATCATGTGCCAACCAGAACTGGTTGTAATATTCTGATGTTTTATACAAATTTATTAGAATTTCCTTGTGTTTCTGTTCTATGTCTCTATTGATAACCAGAGGCTACTGTATGCATAATTAACCACTCACTCACTGTCTTGCCACCTTCAATGATTTATGTACATATACACCCAGGTCTTCTGCTCCTGTAGTCCCTTTAGAAATATTCTTGCTTGACTTTTTAATTCCAACTTCCTCACTTTCGTCTTATCCCCTGGTCAGTTCCACAGAATAGAGACCACAATAATGAAGGCAGTTTTTGCAAATTCTCTAAATTAATAACTCTAGTTTAATAACTTCAAAGCATAATGAAGACTTTTTCCCCTGGAAATAGAAACAAAGCAAATAGCATTATCATACGAATCACCTTCAGTATTAGACTCTGAAACTCCTGTAAATATCAATGTTTTTCAGCTCATTAAAAGAAACACAATTTGGATACGAATGTACAAAAGAATAGGGAGGTAAGTAGATATTATCTTATCTATGGATCTAAATCGCTCTCCTACACACAAATATCTATTTATGTGTGCAATACATGTAGTGGAAGCCACAAAAACTCTTGGTAGCGTTCCAATATCTCAATTCAGTTACATTGCAAATTAACAACATAACACAATATTTATGCCATAAATAAATTATGACCTACTTATACTGAGAGAGAAATACGAACGTTTCATTGCTTAGCCAATATAATTCAGTTGAGCTGACTTCATTGACCAATGTAAATTGGTGTTGTCATCCTTAAAGCAATTCAGCCCTCTAAATGCTGATAACATTTCTTAATTATACATTTATCGACAGTAATTCCAGGTCAGCCAAAATAGTTGTTAAGTCTTTAGCTCTAAATGTTTATTATTTGCAAACTAATTTGAGGAAACGCTCAGCCAGGCTTCGGGTCTATACAAGTGAGACATCACAGATACTGGAATCTAAAACAAAAACCGAACCGCTGGAAACATGCAGCAGGGCAGCCAGAACCTGGAATATCATGGAACTATAGGGAACAGAAGACACCCTTCAGCCCATTGAGTATGCATCGACAAAAAACATTCTAAATCTCCACTTTCCGACACTGGGCTCATAGTCTCAAATGTCATGACATTTCAAGTGCTCATCCAAGTTCTTTTTAAAGGTTGTGTGACTTCCTGCCTTAACTACTCTCCCACACAGTGCATTCCAGACCTCCACAATCCTCTGGATCAAAATTCTTTCCTCAAATCCCCTTTAAATGCCCTATCTGAAAATAATGTTTTTGATCCTTCAGCTAAGTGGAACAGCGGCCTCCTATCCACCCTGTCTATGCCCCTCATAATCTCATACACCTCTGTCTAGTCCCCTCTCAACCTCCTCTGCTCCAAAGAAAACAGCTTGATTTTATCCAGCCTCTGTAGCTAAAATGCTCCATTCTAAGCAACTTTCTGGTGAATCTTCTCTACACACCCTACAGTACAATCACATCCTTCCTATAGTGCTGGAGTACACAGTATTCCAGCTTTGGCTTAACCAAACCCTTTATAACTCCAACATAACCTCCCTACTGTTCTAATCCATGCTTCACCTGATAAACATAAATGTCCCATATGCCTTCTTAGCTACCCCTATTAACCTGTTCTGCCACTTTCTGGGATTTCTAGAGTTGGACACAGAGGTTTCATTTCCATCAATGGTCTCTCTGCTTCCAAACTGGAAAGTGAAACATGAAAATTCAAGAACTTTAACACAATCAGGAAAATGGGATGGGAGCATATTAATTATACCAGCAGAAGAAGCTGAGTGGAATGGTACAGCAGAGCACCTAATCTAGTGATACTTGGGAGCATTTAGACATTAATATTGTAACTAGCTAAAGAAGTGGGAAGCCTGAGAGATTGTGGGAAAATAGGATAAATGAAAGAAAAAGAATCAGATTATAAATCAAAAAAGATTGATACAGCTCAAGACTGATGTTACTTTTAGACTCAGGGTTGCAAATACATCAACAACAATAATATGCATATATGTGTTGCCCTTAATATTGCACAATGAGCCATGGTGAATCAAAAGATGTACAGTTAGGAAAACAGACAACTTGCCATTATCTGTAAGCATCTTGCTCTGTAAGACAGAGGCAATTGGTTCGGAGTAGCTTGAGGGACACCGTTTCTCAATTGTGGGGCAAAGTCTCCATGAAAGATTGGTTCAGGGATTGAAGCCTTAGTGTTGGCTTATACTGTGTACAATACACTAATCAGCTGGTCTACTGAGCTAACCATCCCGCAAGCATACAAAGGTCAAAGTGGAGGAGTGACGTGAAGGAGGATAGTAATGAGGATCTAGGGTCAAAAATTCCAAAATATAGGGGCCTGGTAGTTGAAATTATGGCCAAATGTTAGCGGAGTGATGGAAATCAGGACAGTAGAGGAGCCATGTTGATTAATGCACAGGAGAAACAAAGGCAAAAGGAGACACATGACTGAAGATCTCACCTGGAAAGGTGACTCATTTACAATCATCAATGCATTAATACATCTGTCCACTGCATATCATTAAAGTCTGAATAAGGTTCCTCACTAGAACTGTTTCCTTGTTAAGGACAATGTTCACTCTACAATAAATGGTAGAACCCTCAGTAGCATCAACATACAGAGGGATCAACGCACACAGGTCCACAGTTCTCTGAAAGTGGTAACACAGGTGGATAAGGTGCTCAAAAAGGCATATAGCATGCTCACTCTCATCAGTCAGAATACAGAGCATAAAAATTGACAAATCATGTTGCAGCTGTATAGAACATTAGTTAGGCCACATTTGAATGTTGTGTATACTTCTGGTCACCATACTGCAAGAAGGAGGTGGGTCGAGAGTGTGGTGCTGGAAAAGCACAGCAGGTCAGGCAGCATCCGAGGAGCAGGAGAGTCGGCATTTCGGGCATAAACCCTTCATCAGGCTTTTGCCCGAATTGTTGATTTTCCTGCTCCTCGGATGCTGCCTCACCTGTTGTGCTTTTCCAGCACCACACTGCTGACTCTGATCTCCAGCATCTGCAGTCCTCACTTTCTACAGCAAGAAGGATGTGGAGGCTTTAGAGAAAGTACAGAAGCAGTTTACCAAGGCGTTGCCTGGTTTGGAGGAGATTATCTATGAGGAGAGATTGGACAAAGCATTTGATTTCACTTGAATGTCAAAAGATGAGGGGGCGACCTGATAGAAGTTTACAAAATTACAAGAGGCATAGGTAGAATGGACAGTCCGATTCAAATATCCCCCCAGGGTAGAACAGTCAATTAAGGGCGACATAGGTTTAAGTTAAAAGGGGGTAAGTTTAGGGGAGATGTGAGAGGCAAGTTGTTTTACACAAAGGGTGGTAAGTGCCTGGAATGTACTGCCAGAGGAGGAGCAGAGCCTGATACAATAGTATCTCTTAAGAGGCATCTTGACAGATACAAGAATAGACAGGGAAGAGAGGGATATGTACAGGGTAGAGGCAAAAGATTTTTAGTTTAGAAAGGCATTGAATCTTGGTGCAATCTTGGTGGGCTGATGAGCCTGTTCGTGTGCTGTACTGATTTTGTACCTTTAAAAACCTTTTATATTTTTGTCTCACTCAAAACTGAATGGTGTACAGGCAATTTGTTGTGAAAGTGATATGTCCTTTGGTGATGCAGTCCACCATTTTATATTTCTCACATTTAACTCCTACAGAACCCTGAAAGGTGTGCAAATAGATGTTGAGGCTATTTCCACTGAATAAACATTAATGCCAGGACCTAGTTGATGATGCTAGAGGTGTGTCTCAGTCATTCATGCTTGCTCTGTTTATTATTGTTCTGTGTCACTGAAAAAAAACTAGGCTATGGTGTTACAATCAGGTGAGGAGGTGTGTGCATGCTTCCACTATTCTGCACATTCTCTGACTGCAACAAGTTTCTACAAAAAGGATGGACTTGCCAATTCAGGGAGCATGATTAACTGTTATCTGCTGTCACCACACTATGCACACATTTTATTGAGTTTTTTTGTTAAAAACAAGAATAGTATTTATCAAACTTAGCTAAGTCTAAGCAAAATAACAGACAAGAAACCTTTATGCACACAGACTCTGAGATTCACATTTGCAAAATAGATTGCAGAGTGAAAGGATTGGTTACAAGGATTTAAATCCAATAAAATTAAAGGGTATACAGCCCTTGGAGATTGGAGACTTGAATGACTTCAGACTGAACTCAGTGGTCCTTCCAGTTCCAACACTGAGTTGGGGAAGTTGATTAAACTATCCTTCACCTGATCCATTAATATTCCAGTGCCAGTGAGATAAATACGGTCATGGCTAGTAGATTCCAATTGTTTGATTTATATGATTGGATTACATCTGGGCATGTTCATAATCAGAATCCCATTGTCCAAATTATTATGTCTCATGGTTTACTCCCACCCAGTTGAGTATTCAAGTGTTGCTCAAGATGCTTTGCTATTGAGGTAGGAGATGGCTTCAGTTCTAAGTGTGGTCCCCAGTGAAATTTTGCAGATAGCGTGTCTCCATTTCAATGTCTTTGGAATGTAGAAGATTCTTCAAAACAAGTGTCCAACATTCGTTGAGATTATGAATTCAAGTAACTGAAAAAATATTCAATTGGGGTTTCCAGCCAGAGATTTTTAAAATATCATTTTTGACATGAAGCATTGTTTCACAACAACGTAGGGAACTTCAGTAATGAGTATCTGTGCAGTGTTGCCAAACATGGCCTAGGTTCATCAAATTGTTCATTTTCATTGATTATTCTCACTCTGCAGACAGTGAATTTCTGAGTATTAGATGCTAGCAAGTGCAGATATATGGTTATTAGAAAGCAATCATAATGAAAGAGCCTCAGAATTGAGCAGTTTGTATAGTCCACTTGGTAACTCTTCACAACACAAAATTCCACAATCCAAACAAGGAGGTGATAAATTAATTATCCCCCCACTTCCTGGTGATGCAATGACAGTTCCTGTCATTCGTCATGGGAAGAAGCTATAGAGAAACAGCCTCCATCCTGCAGATTGGGGACAAACAGAGGTGACTCATCCTTTTTCATATTGGCAAGACATCCATTCTATCTCTGGAACTATGGAACGGTAGACACACCAGTTTCAGATTTGGTTTTCTAAATCACCTGCTTTCTGAACATTCAAATCTTGAAAATTGACATAAATTGAATTTTCTACATTATCTCCCTGTGCAATAAAATATAAGTGAAGTCATCCCTCACAATAGGTATGGGGGGGCGGGGGTGCGGGGGAGCGCAGATGGATCAAATAAAATCTGTGTTATGTGCAAAATGTTCTCAACCTTACCATGCAACAAAAGCTCAAGTACATCATACAAATATCAAAATGCACATTTCCAATCAGTTTTAAATTACTTCTCTAATTAATTCTGAAAATTATCTTTAGCCCTTCATAAGTCACAAAATCCATCTTTTCAACTTATTAAAATGTTTATTTTGAGTTATATTGTATCTGTTGATTAGTAAACGTTTGCCTCCTATACACACCAACACCAAATTTGACTTCAACCATACCTGTGTTATACTTATAAAACATCTACTTTATTTAATTAATGAAAATTGTCTCATCAGGCATTGTGTTTCAGGGTTTTTGATGAGGGAAGATTTTTGTTGCAATAGAAATCACCAGCAGAGGTCACTACAGGCAATCTGTAGAGAGCCAGTCACTCAAACTTTGCAATGTTGTACTGTATACTGTCATTCTCACAGCCTTGCCTAAGCATTGGTGGTTCATAGATCGAATGGAAAACACTTCCTGTTTCCTGATTAACACCGAATGTCTGTAGCAACCTCTAAATGTGTACAACAATTGTAACACAAAGTCAAAGACCAGTTTGGAATTGCACCCCAGTATCTTACTGTAGCAGGAGGCTAGGATGTGCAAATTATTTCAGGGCTGGTAGTTTATTGTTCTTATTAAGGTTATATTTGAGAATTCATAGCCAGTAAACTCTTGCATAATGCTACTACAGGAATTAAAAAAAACAATTAAACACACTTTGTCACTTGAATGCAACCTTTCAAATTAGTAATGTCCAGTTTTCATACATTGATGAGGTGTTTATATCGTACAGAAAGTGCAGTCTCCAAACAATGGCAGTAAACAACATGTCACTGATTATAGTGGGTATTCTCTACTATTGTGTGTCACTTTCAACTCAAGCCCACCAACATGACAAATACCAAATTAATAAGTTTTGAGTGATGTTAATTGATGATAAATATTGACCAAGATATCTTGCCTATGTTTCTGTTTAACATCTCAACAGAAGATGGCATATCCTGCATTACAGCACTCCATTGGTACTGCACTGAAGTGTCAGCCTACATTATGCTCAAGTCACACTTTTGTTTGTTTTTTTCACACTTTTGAACAACACGCCATTCCCTATAGAATGAAGTTTAAATGCAGAAAGGATTGTTGTATGTGACACTGAGCATGAAATCCTAATAAAGTAAAATTACAGATTCTGAAGAAGAATCAGTCCGAACTTGAAACATTAACTCTCTCTCTCACACACACAGGTGCTGTCAGACCTGCTGACTTTCTCCAGCAATTTCTGTTTTTGACAAAAGAAAATGGTAGGTTCTGAAGAAGACTCACAAATGAGCAGAAGTGTTAACTCTTTGTCTCTTCCCACAGATGCAGTCAAGCCTGCTGAGTTTCTCTAGCAATTTCTGTGTTTGTTCCTGAGTTTCAACATCTGCCGTATTTTGCTTTTATTAAAAGTACAGGTAGACTCATTTCCTGACTGCTGACAGCAATTAAACATGATTGTCCTGCATTCCATTTACTAATACACCACACAGTAGGAAACCACATTTAGCTGAATCCATATGTATTATCAATTCAATCTGATTTACTTGTTAGAAATGGGAAAGCTAATTTCCTGATTTTAATGTGATCTGGCCAAAAATAATCCAGGTGCTATTAACCAACTTCAGTAAAAGGCTAAGACATGTTTCAAAAAACCAGGCAACTACTTTTCAAAACCTTTCTGCAATATTTGCAGAATCTGTGAAATGCATGCTATCTGACACATTTATTACAGCACTTCATTATCAGTAATCATAAATCTTACACCATTACAGAGCTATACATAATTGGGAGTGAACAACAAAGCTATAATTTAGTCAATGATTATGGATGACATCATAAGCCACAGACATTTTGGAAGAATATTACCTTTCTTAAATTAGCCAATTACTCTCAGCTTGCCAACTGTCCTGTTTATAGTATAAAATGTTGCTTTAATAAACTGTAAATAGCAGTTTTAACAATAAATAGATTAGGAATTGTGTTGATTGAGGACTGAAAGATGCAAATTTAACAACGGCCCTGCAGAATATTTTCAGCTGACTCCCAGCCTGGTATAATAAAAGAGTTCTCATTGCTACTGGATGAGATGGAACAAACGCATTGACGTATGAAAGTATAGCAACCAATAGTTTTAAATGAAACCATAAACAAAAGGGGCAAAACATAAAGAGTGGCATTCAATTCTAAAGATTAATTGTTAACCTTGAATTTACTCCGTAATTATTTAAAATTGGCAACTTAGCTAATCAGCCTGGAAAAGGAAACTTCATTAAGTTGACTTCAAGAGCTGAAGGCTGTGATTTGGTCCCTCACATTATAGCTAAAACAAGCAATCTAGGTTTGTACCTAGGGGAGAAACAATGGAGTGCTGAATACTGAGTGGTTTCTTACTTCAATTAGAATCTTTAAAAATGGTTCTATTTGACGAATTCAGTGACTGTTAAAAAACCCTAGCATCTGTTCGAAGAAAAATATAGAGTTCTTAAATATCATGGCTCCCTATTAGCTTGTTAACCATTATTTAAAAACAACCTCAAAAAGACTTACAATTCACCTTCTGGTTGTTTATTAGATGTCAGCAGACCCCAGAATGGTTGTGATATTTACCTGTGTAGCAACAATCCCTAGACTTCAATAACTAAATCACCATGTGGACCATTTGGATATAAGTAGAGCTGTATCAATCAATGTTATTTATTATTCGGAGCAAAGTTCCCAAAGTGCACTAAATCAATACAATTGAAATTAGAAGGAGCTTAGAATTTAAAAAGTACTTGAAATCCAGAAGCTGAGGTAATGTTCAAGGGTTGTTAGTTCAAATCCCACCATGGAAGCTGGTGTATTTTAAATTCCATTAATAAATCTGGAAAATACACTTCTTGTAACAATAACTTTGACAACTGTCATCAATTGTTGCAAAAAATGTTCTAGTACTTTAGGGAAGGAAACTTGGCCTACCTGTGACTCAAGTGTGGTTGACTTAATTTCCCCTGAGGTGGGTAAAAAGCTAGTTCACTCAAGGACAACTGACACTGGACTTGCCAGCGATGTCCACATCCCATCAAAAAAATAAAGAAAAAAGTGAGAAGGAAGACTGAGGGAATTAAAAAGGAGCTTAGAATTTAAAAAGTACTTGAAATCCAGAAGCTGAGGTAATGTTCAAGGGTTGTTAGTTCAAATCCCACCATGGAAGCTGGTGTATTTTAAATTCCATTAATAAATCTGGAAAATACACTTCTTGTAACAATAACTTTGACAACTGTCATCAATTGTTGCAAAAAATGTTCTAGTACTTTAGGGAAGGAAACTTGGCCTACCTGTGACTCAAGTGTGGTTGACTTAATTTCCCCTGAGGTGGGTAGAAAGCTAGTTCACTCAAGGACAACTGACACTGGACTTGCCAGCGATGTCCACATTCCATCAAAAAAATAAAGAAAAAAGTGAGAAGGAAGACTGAGAGAATTAAAAGTGAAGGTAAAGGAACTGCCAAACGTGAGGTTTGAAATCTGTAAATTATAGGAGGAAGACAATTTCCAAGAAGGAAAGGAGCTTCATGTTAGAGCATCCTAAAGAATATCAAAATGTGTCTTCATTTCAACACAGCAAGAATTCATGGAGGAGCAAGTGTATGCAGAATGGCCTGTTTGGAGTGTGGCTGTTGCATGATAAATTGCATCCGGCTGCAGTCTGACTATGTCTGTTATAATTGATCGGTTTGCTTTATGTTTCATTGCTAATTTTGTTTGAGGATTAGCGATGATATTACATAACAATCGGCAGTGCCAATTTTTAATATACTTCACATGACAGGAGCTGCAATAAAAGGGAGCTATTTTAATAACAGATTGCAGGAAAATAGAGCTTATATGCATTATGAAAAGTTCATTTTCTTGTTGCGTCAGAAAAATTAAAGAGGCAGTTTTCAACTAAGGTTACAGCTGAACCAATCAATATTAAGGGTTGACATGAAATCTGATCATATGCCGCAATGCATATTGACATATTAGCATCATATTTGTTTAGCAATAGAACAGAAATATTATTCTTTTTACCTTGAGAGGTATGTGCAGGAAAAACAAAGAATGCTTTATGCGCTGAACTAAAATTAGAGGAAAAGTAATCAGAAATTTAACAATCAGTAATTTCAGGTGATACACCATAAGTTAGACAAGGATATTTTGAAAAGTGATTCTGAATCCTAAAATTGGATTGTCAAATCTACTTTGCACTTTAGTTCATGCTTGGTGATAAGCGTGTGTTTCAGTTTAATTCAACGGGATGGCTCTCTTACCGCTGGGACTGATGGTTGGGTGTTTGATTATTACACTTAGTGATGAAATCTGGCAGTTTAGGACAGTCCCATTGATGTTGTGTGTTGTAGAGTGTAAAACCTACTCAGTTGTGTCGGGTAAAATGTTAATACTCAAATATATAAATAATAAGGTTCACTACTAGTGATGTAAGAGATCAAATGATTATGCAACAAATTTGAAGAGGAATGAAAAAGTGTCAACCCTATGCTAAGTCTGTTAATACAGAGTCATGTTGTCATACAATAAGAAACAGACCTTTCAGTCCAACCACTCCATGCTGACCATAATCCCAAACTAGTTGGCCTGCACTGGCCCATATCCCTCCAAACATAAAAATGTTGAATAGTTACCTTGAAAAGACAGTAGATTCCAGCAACATTCCTTAAGCAATACAGTTCGGCTAACCTCCGCCATTGGAAAAATAGAACTGCAGACAGCTCTTGAATTAACTTCATTTACACCCCTGCAACAGAGAGACAGCACTGAGGGCTTTACTCTATACTCCCTCCCTAATCAATTTGTACATTAAGCCAATGGACTGAGAAGTGGCAAATGGAATTTAATTCAGATAAATGCGAGGTGCTGCATTTTGGGAAAGGAAATCTTAGCAGGACTTATACACTAATGGTAAGGTCCCAGAGAGTGTTGCTGAACAAAGAGACCTGGGAATGCAGGTTGATAGCTCCTAGAAAGTGGAGTCGCAGGTAGATAGGATAGTGAAGAAGGCCTTTGGTATGCTTTCTTTTATTGGTCAGAGTATTGAGTACAGGAGTTGGGAGGTCATGTTGCGGCTGTACAGGACATTGGTTAGGCCACTGTTGGAGTATTGCATGCAATTCTGGTCTCCTTCCTATTGGAAAGATGTTGTGAAACTTGAAAGGGTTCAGAAAAGATTTACAAGGATGTTGCCAGGGTTGGAGGATTTGAGCTATAG
>NC_057732.1:49580389-49600132 GCF_004010195.1 Chiloscyllium plagiosum | reverse complement strand
GTACAATTGCAACATTTAAGAGGCATTTGGATGGGTATATGAATAGGAAGGGTTTGGAGGGATATGGGCCCGGTGCTGGCAGGTGGGACTAGATTGGGTTGGAATATCTGGTCGGGATGGACGGTTTGGACCGAAGGGTCTGTTTCCATGGTGTACATCTCTATGACTCTATGACTCTAAATGTAAATGGTACGGTTCCATAATTTTACAGAACGCTAAACCATACCAACAATGCCTGAAGATGATGCTGCAATCACAACCAAAACAAGGGTAGTCAATACTACCAGAGTAATTTACATCTCAGCATAAATTCCTTGACTCCAGAAGCTTTCAACAAAATTATAATTCTTTGACAAGAAAGTAATGGAAAGAACTATATGTTTCTTCTTCCTTCTTACCTATTTCAATTAGCAGGAGAGCTGACCTTTGTGCATAAGCCCTTCATCAGGAGGTTTATCAAGTTCCACATTCCTGGTGATTGCTGTTTACCCGAAACTTTGACTCTCCAGCTTCTCGGATGCTGCCTGACCCGCTGTGCCTTTCCAGCGCCATTCCTTTCAACTCTGATGTCTAGACTCTGCAGTCCACATTTTGTTCTATTTCAATTAATCTAACAGGACTCTTTCTTTCTGTGTCTAGGTATCAAATTCCATTTCAATTAGTGTAACTCTTCTCTCTCAACATCCCTGACTGTAAATTTTCCCTTTAAATACAAACTCCATTTAATGGATGAATGTGTCTTAATTGAAGATCCTGTCTCACTTTGCTGTACATGTATATCCTATGACATTAGCAAATTTTCAGTTTCTCTCTGGCTTTCAGTTTGCACTGAAGACAGAATTTTGATGATAAGAGGTTTGTCATGCTCTCACTTTGTCAGATTTACTTTTCCAAAAGATAATCTCTATAACTCAGACAGAGTCACTTTCCAATCTTCACTATTGCTGTGAATACACCTCGAGTCTTCACAAGGACTCCACACAGAGAGGAGAGAAATGTCACCAGACATTGTCACCGGACTGTTAGTCCAGAGACCCTGGTAATGTTCTGTGGACCCTGGTTTGAATCCTGCCACAGCACTTGGTGAATTTCAATGATTTAAAACAAGCCCAGAACTAAGAGCTTTATGGGCATGGCATGACAATGGTTTCATGATCATCAGTAGGCTCTTAATTCTAGATATTTATTCAAGTACCATAGTATGCCGTGGTGAGATTCAAACCCAAATCCCAAGAACACTAACTGGGTATTTGGAATAATAATAACACCACGAGGCCATTACTTCCCAAGATAAGCAATCAATTGTAGACTGGTGATTTATTGAGTAAGAGGGAAAAAATCTACTTTGTGTCAATAAGAATCATGGAAACTATTGTCTAGTTTTTCATCTTGCAGTGCTTGGCATATCTTCATGAACTGTGCATTTCTTCCTGCGGCACTATTCAATACAAGGTGTCATGGTGGTATTAGGGTGTGTTTGACTCTTGTTTAAAATTTTTCAAACTCTTCTGACAGCAAGCTTGGTGGCTCAATAGTTAGTACTGCTGCCTCACAGCACCAGGGACCCAGGTTTGATCCCTTCCTTGGGCAACTGTCTGTGAGGCATGTGCACATTCTCCTGTGTCTGTGTGGATTTCCTCCTATAAGTGGATTGACTGCAGGAAATCCAAGGTATGGAGATAAGGTGGGGGGAGGGTCAGTCAGGGTGAAGGTGGATATGGACTTGATGGGCTGAATGGCCTACTTCTGCCCTGTAGGGATTCTATGAAATTGTGTGATGCTATCTGACCAAAAGAGCATATGATAACTTGTAAAGTGTAAAGCAACTGCTCAAGACACTCAATAGATTTTGTGTTTGTGATATAGACTCAGCATTTATTTTCTGGCAAAAGCTGCCCATGAAAGCAAAGTACCCTTTCCCATTCAACTTCAGCAAGATCAAAATGTAACTGCTCCTACAGTTTTCTTGGAATTGAACAAGGGACAGAATAAAACTTAGTTGGATCATTACTCAAACTGAGATGCACTTTATTACACCAATAGATGCCAAAAATAGATTCACACTATTACATTCATATGTACTAGATCCAGTTCATGAGGTTCCTCTTAACAATCTCTAACTACTGATGAAATAACAACTCTTAAACCCCATAGGAGACATCATTGATCTACGCACATTTCATTATTACGTGTGAAATACAGCAGCAATTTCTTATCATTGCACTCTTTAGGTCAGCCACTTATGATGCATTTAAGCACTTTACTGAACAATATGTCTGTGTGAGTTTCTTCTCCAACTTCCATGGCAGACATTTGTGCATGTGAAGTAATTCACAGGTGATGCAGTGGGCTAAAGTTGAATGGTTCTTCATTGGAAACCCATAAAGAATGCCTGAATTTGTATGACCTGCTAACTTGTTAGAATTAGAATCCCTACAGTGTGGGAAGAGGCCCTTCAGCCCAACAAGTCTACACCGAACCTCCGAAGAGTATCCCACCCAGACCCATTCCCCTACATTTACCCCTGACTCATGCACCTAACCAATACATCCCTGAACACTATGGACAATTAAGCATGGCCAATTCTGGATTAGTGGTGCTGGAAAAGGCCTGTATTCCTGATGAAGGGCTTTTGCCCGAAACGTCGAATTTACTGCTCCTCGGATGCTGCCGGAACTGCTGTGCTTTTCCAGCACCACTAATCGAGAATCTGGTTTCCAGCATCTGCAGTCATTGTTTTTACCTCGCATGGCCAATTCACCTAACCTGCACATCTTTGGATTATGGGAGGAAATAGGAGCACTCGGAGGAAACCCACGCAGAGAATGTGAAAACTTCACACAGTCAACTGAGGATGGAATTGATCCCGGGTGCCTGGTGCTGTGAGCCAGCAGTACTCAACACTGAGCCACCTGCTGCCCCCAACCACTAAGCATCCGTATCACCCCGGCACTGAATAATGATACTGAATAATGCATTGATGGCTAATTTTATCCCGCTCTCTGCTCAGATACCACTCTGTGTTCTCTTAGCACATTCCCAATGACAACCATGACCGTTCTGGTTAGTAACTCGGTCCAGTTTAACCAGATCTTCTTGAGTTATTATTTTTCTTATCAGACATAATTGGTTCCCTCCACTACAATGACCAATATTAAGTTATAGGATCCATCATCATATCCCACTCTAAAATTACCGAACACCAGAATATTGTTATTAAAATAAATACAGCACTTTGTTTCAGACCAGCTTTGGCAAGAGATTATGTCTCGGGGATTTCTTACGCTCTCCTTCCAAGCAAACCATACTGCTTTGTTTCCTCAGACATAAACAGAAATTGCTGGAAAAGTTCAGCAGGTCAGGCAGCATCTGTAGAGAGAAATCAGAGTCAATATTTCAGGTGGAACTGAGTTCTGAGGAAGGATCACTTGACTCGAAACGTTAACTCTGATTTTTCTCCACAGATGCTGCCAGACCTGCTGAGCTTTTCCAGCAATTTCTGTTTTTCTTTCTAATTTACAGCATCCGCAGTTCTTTCAGTTTTTATTCTGCTTTGTTTCCTATTTGATCTTGGAATGTGGGCATCACTGGCTGGGCCAGCATTTATTGCCCGTCCCTAGTTGCCCTTGGGAAGGTGGTGGTACTGCCTTCTTGAACTGCTGCAGTCCATTCAGTAAAGGGAGACCTGCAATGTTGTTAGTGAGGGGCTGCCAGGATTGCAACAAATGACACTGAACTTCATACGATCATAAGATATAGGAACAGAATTAGGCCATTTGGCTCATTGAGTCTGTTCTGCCATTCAATCAATCATGGCTGGGTATACTCCTCACCTCCATTTTCCTGCCTTCTCCCCATAACCATTCAACCCATTACCAATTAAAAATCTATCTAACTCCACCTTAAATTTACTCATGGTCCCAGCATCCGCCGCAGTTTAAGGTAGCGAAGCAGTGGCAATATATTTCCAAGTCAGGAAGGTGTACTGCAGCTGTATCAATGACAAAACTTGGTTGTGTCTTTCAGTTCAAGTGTGGACTCTGGAATTATGACTTCATCCTTTTTCTCTGTGTCTTTTTCTTCATGCTCTTTGATTGAGTACAGCTCCTGATCTTTCTGCTCAATCGCATCAAGCTTTGGTACCGATCACACTCAAGGGCTTCTAGACTTTTGAACGAATGCTAGATCTACCGTGAGTGCAACCTGGTGCATGGCTGTGACATGGAGAATAGCTACAGCTTGGAGTGTTATAATTTCTCCTACGCCTGCGTGCCATTTGTATATGACTGACTCTCCCACTGGAAATGGGGGTATTGGGAGCTGGTATAGCAGTGGTGACTCTTACACTTTTGACTCTGACACTAAATCTAGTTGCTACAGCCTGGATCTCTCTGAAACCGCGTGGAGCTCCCTTGTCAGCTTGGGCTTGGCTTTCAGCCTTCTCTTCCCACCTGTACCCTCATCTTTGCCCTCGGCAACTTATCACCTTTGTTCAGAAGCTTGGCCTGGATTCTATTGCTCTTTATTCCTCCTACAAATAGGTCCCAAAGGTTGGTTTTTCTGTTCACTCTGTGCCCACAGTGACGATGGAGTCGCTGTAATTCAAGAATGAAAGCTGCAATGATCTCATTTAGCAACTCATCCTACCTTGGAATGCAAATCGCAGTACAATCTCATTTTTAGTTTTGCCGCAGTATGAGTTCAGATATTCCATGGAACCAGGGTCTCTCAGATAGCATTTGTTGTTACTTGAAAAGAGTCTGGCCCGATCGTACCTTCAGTGCTACTTTTCTCAACCATGTGCTGTGTTGACTCACCGTGCACATGAGCATGATGTGCACACAGAGCAATCTTTCAAATTGTTCAAACGTCCTCAGATTCCAAGTTTAAAACTAAAAAAAAATACAGTGGACAAAGTTCTTTCCTCTTTAATTTCTGAAAGGAAATGTAAGGTAGAATTCTATCCCATGTTCATCATCCGCTTTCTATTATGTATTGCAACCACTGAAATGAACACATACTCATTTGCTTGATAGGCACTATTGATCTCAGTTTATTTACACATTAGAGCAGGAGTAGACCATTCAAGTCTGCTCCGTCATTTAATGAAATCATTGCTGAGTATCCACCTCAACACCATCTTTCTGCACTTTCCTCACATCCCTTGACGACTTTGGTATTTAGATTAGATTACTTACAGTGTGGGAACAGGCCCTTCGGCCCAACAAGTCCACACCGACCCACCGAAGCGCAACCCATCCAGATCCATTCCCCTACATTTACCCCTTCACCTAACACTATAGGCAATTTAGCATGGCCAATTCACCTAGCCTGAACACCTTTGGACTGTGGGAGGAAACCGGAGCACCCAAAGGAAACCCACGGAGACACGGGGAGAATGTGCAAACTCCACACAGAGAGTCGCCTGAGGCGGGAATTGAACCCGGGTCTCTGGCGCTGTGAGGCAGCAGTGCTAACCACTATGCCACCGTCCCACCCACATTCATTGATTTCTTATCCTATTTCTAACCTATTGATTTCTATCTTGAAAATGCTGACTTTTTGACCTTGCACAGCCTACTTGGATAGTGAATTCCATTGATTCACAGCGTCTCAATGAAGAAATTCCTGCTCATTTCAGTCTTAAATGGCCAACCCCTTACCCTGTGTCCCTTTGTTCATTGGCCATGGGAAATATTTTGTTTGAAACAACCTTGTTGGAATTGTTTGAACTTTCAATTAGATCAGGAGATCCAAAGGACATTAGCGAACCAGATGGGGTTTTACAATAATTAACAGTGGTCACCATTAGACTAGGTTTCTATTCCAGGATTTTCCAATCACTGCTCTTCAAGGGTTTGAGTACAGGAGTAACTGAATATAACTTTGGTGAATGGGGGTCCTGGAGTCACTTGAATGATACTTGGACTTCAGGGGTTAGTTTATGAGTAGAGATTAGACAAATTAGTCTTGTCTTCACTACAATTTAGGAGGTTAAGGGCTGATCAAAGTCTTCAAATTATTAGCAGGAAAAGACAGAGAAGATTAAGATAAATTATTTCCACGTGTTGGCCATTCCAGAACTAGGGGTTATTGCCACTTCTCCAGGTGCAGTCTAACCAAGCTCCTGTTAAAAGTGAAGTAAGACTTCACTACTCCTGCACTCAAATTCTCTCGCAATAAAGGCTAACCTTTCAAAAAACTGGCTGCACCAACGTGTTAAACGTCATTGACTTATCAACAAGGACACTTCAGTCTCTTTGTATATCTCCACTTTCCAACCTCTCACCATTTAAGAAAAACTCTATGCATCTGTTCCTCTGACCAAAGTGAATAACGTTACATTTTTCCATGCTGTATTCCATCTGCCATGTTCTTGCCCAAAACATTAAGCCTGTGAAAGTTCCTGCTGGAAATGTTTTTAATCTTCATCACAGCATTTTTTCCTGCTTAGTTTTCTATCATCTGCAAATTTAGAAATATAATATTTTGTCGCCATTCCCAAACATTGATCTCGACTGTGAACAACTGGGCCTCAAGTACTGATCCTTGCGGTACCCTACCAGTTCACAACTAGTGAACATGAGAATGACCCATTTATTTCTACTATCTTTTTCTGTGTGTTGACCATTGTTAATCCATGCCAATATGTTTTCTTTGATACAACGTGCTTTAATTTAGTTCATCAACCTTTTGTTTGTGACTTTCTCAAATGCCTTCTGAAAATCCAACTGATCTACATCCATTCACTCCCCTTTATCAATTTTGTCAGTAACATCCTCAAACTACTCAAATAACATTGAAGAAGATTATCTCAGAGTACAACAGGACCTTGAGCAGGTGGGCAATTGGCCGAGGAGTGGCAGGTGGATTTTTGTTTCGAGAAATGTGAGGTGTTTCGTTTTGGTAAGGCCAACCAGGGCAGGACTTATATAGTTAATGGTAGGGCCCTGGGAGTGTTGCCAAACAAAGGGACCTAAGGATGCATGTGCACAGTTCCATGAAAGGGGAGTCATAGGTAGACAGGGTGGTGAAGAAAGCATTTGGCTCACTTATCTTCATTGGTCAGACCATTGAGTACATGAGTTGGGACATTTTATTTCGGCCGAACAGGATATTGATGACACCACTTTTAGAACATTGCACACAATTCTGGTCACCCTTCTATAAGAAAGATGTTGTTCAACTTGAGATGGTGCAGAAAGATTTCCAAGGATGTTGCCAGAACTGGAAGGTTTGAATTATAGGGAGAGGCTGAATAGGCTGAGGCTTTTTCCCCTGAGAGGTGACATTGTCGAGGTTTGTAAAATCATGAGGGGCATGGTTAGGCCAAATAGCCAAGATCTTTTTCTTCCAATGGGGAAGTCTAATACTAAAGGACATAGGTTTAAGGTGAGATGGGAAAGATTTTAAAAAGACCTGAGGGGCAACTTTTTCACACAGAGGATGATGTGTGTATGGAATGAGTTGCCAGAGGAAATGGTGGAGGTTGGTACAATTACAAAATTTTAAAGGCATCTGGATGGGTTTATTGATTAGGAAAGGTTTAGAGGGAGATGGGCCAAAAGCTGACAAATGCGATTAGGTCAGACTGGGGTGTTTGGTCGATGTGGACAAGTTAGACTGAAAAGTCAGTTTCTTTGCTCTGTGACTTTATGACTCTAAGCTTGTTAAATACAATTTTCCAATCACAACTCTGTGCTCTCAATGCCCATTGTTTATCCAAGTAATCATTTATCATCTCCTTTCCAACAGATTCTAGTATTTTCCTTACTACTGATGGGTTGATGGGTCTGTAGTTCTGTTTTCTCCCTTGTTCCTTTCTGAAATAATGGGTAACATTTGTTAGCTTTGAAGCTGCAGGAATCATTCCAGAGTTGATGAAATTACCAAAGGACCCGACTATCACCTCAACATTTTGAGTTGTAGAATATCAAGTTCCAGGAATTCATCAACTTTCTTCCCCCTTCATTTCACCAGTACAACTTCCTTGCTAATAATAATTTCCTCCAGCTCATCACTCTCCTCATTCACTTCGATCTTTAATTCTAGGAGGTTTCTTACACCTTCCTCAGTGGAAACAGAGAAAGTAGAAGTCTAATTTTATGGTTTTTGCCAAATTGAGTTCAGTTTCTTGGTCTTTGCTTTTAAAAGTTTCCTTGATCAAATCTAACACCTTTGCTTCCAGTTGAACGCCTATTTCTCATATAATGTGAAGTTCTACCACATCATGTTTTTCGACATTAAGATTGTGAATAAACTCTTTTTCATTATGTAATACTAGATCTAAAATCACTTGTCATCTCGTCGGCCCTTCATCATGCTGCTCTAGAAAACCATCCCTAACACACTAAATAAAAACCAAAAACTGTGTATGCTGTAAATCAGAAACAAAAACAGAAGTTGCTGGAAAAGCTCAGCAGGTCTGGCAGCATCTGTGAAGAGAAATTGGATCCATTGACCCTTCAGAGTACAACAGGACCTACTCTTAGGAAGGGGAACTGGATGCAAAACATTAACTTTTATTCTCTTCACAGATGTTACCAGACTTGCTGAGCTTGTCCAGCAACTTCTCTTTTTGTTCCTAACACATTTTAGATACTCATCCTCCAAAGCTTTGCTGCTCAGTCAGTTTACCCAGCCTGGATGCAGATTGAATTTACCCTTGACACGTGTGTTGCCCATGCACATGATTTTCCCATCTCTTGATTAATAAAATGCCCCACACTGCCACTATTATTTGGTGGCCCATAAATAACTCCAACCAATGTCTGCTGCCCCTTGCTCTTTCTTAGCTCCACTCCAAGAGATTTGACACATTGTTCTTCCAATTCAAGATTCTCCCTTACTAAGCTATTGATCCCATTTGATATTATCAGTGCCACTGCATCTATTTCCCTTCTTATCCGTCCTTTTGAAATGTTGATATCCTTGAATAATGAGATCCCAGTCCTGGTCATCTTGCAGCCATGTTTCTGTAATAGTATTATATCATAATTATTTTCCTCCATTTGTGCGTTTCGATCATCTAGCTTGTTGTGAAAGTTATATGTGTTCAGGAAGACTGCTTAACTTGTCTTTTTGACAACATTCCACATTCAAGACATTTTGATGCTCAGGTTTCTTTTTGCTATCTTCTAGTCTCCCTAGTAACGTTTCTACTTTCTGTTACACATACAAAACACATACAAGTTAATTTAAAAACAGCAGTGCTAAGTATTTCAGATTTCCTGTTAACATAAGCGTTTATTTAAATTGTGGTCCTTGAGCAACTTTAACTACTATCATTTTCACAATGAAGTGTCTGTCAAGTGACCACTTTGATAGACAGCTCCAACTTCATATCGAATGAAAACATTCAATTAAATAAGGGATTAAGCACAATAGGGATTTTGTTTTAAATTCAGTATCTTTTTTTATAATTGAGTATACTTTTACAATAATAAGGTCATCAATATACATAAACCTTTATTCTCTATCTTCAGCTATAACGAGATATGTCCATAGTGGGGACTGTGACTTGTTAAACAGAAGGATGAGCCAAGGGTGGTGGATGTGCTGTGAAGTAATATGAGTTAGCCCTGAGTGTTGCAAGGCTATAAGAAATCTTGAGGCCACAGAGGTATGAAAGACGATGGGAGATGCATAAATAGGCATCAGTTAGTACAGGGGCATCTGGATGCAGGGAGTGTGGGTACAGGGCCATAGGTTTTTTTTTAGACGGTCAGTGTGCATAGGGGCTGTCCAGAGATCATTAGGTTTCATGGACTGTACTTGGAGAATATGGGGCTGAGAGCAAATGTCCACTTGAATGCCTCCATTGAACCTGCCTCCACCATATTCCCAGGCAGTGCATTCCATACCCACATTATTTTTTTCCCACATCTTCCTTGCTTCTTTCACCCATCACTTTAAATGTATGCCGTCTTATTCTTGTTCCTTTTACGAGAGGGAAATGCTTCTTCCTATCCACAGTATGTGGCATGCTCAGGGGTGTTTTATTTTGATTTTCAGACTTTGAAGGTTGTGACAGAGTCCACAGGCTGGTTTTTCACCTCAGACAGTCACCTTGATTCTCCCTGGAATACCCTACCCAACTCCCAATCCAGCCTCTCCCACCACCACCCCAGCCCCCCAGCCAAGAATAAGGCTGGCAAGGTGATTCAATGGTTAGCACTGCAGCCTCACTGCACCAGGGACCCCAATTCAAGCCCAGCCTTGGGAATTGTCTGTGTGGAGTTTGCACATTCTCCCTGTGTCTGTGTGGGTTTCCTCTGGGTGCTCTGGTTTTCTCCCACAGTCCAAAGATGTGCAGGGTAGGTGAACTGGCTGTGGTAAATTGCCCATAGTGTGTAGGCTAGGTGGATTAGCCACGTGAAATATAGAGTTGGGGTATAAGTCTGGGTGGGATGCTTTTTGGAGAGTTTTTGGGCCAAATGACCTGTTCCACACTGTCAGGATTTTATAAATCTATGACATAAGAAGTGAGGGCCAGCATTTTTAAAGGCCAGTTTCAAGGCTGTTTCCCTGTCATGAAACCTTGACTTGGGAATGTATACCTGAGCCCTGACCAACTCAATCCATGCTTCAGTCAGAGAGTCATAGAATCATAGAGTTATACAGCACAGAAACAGACCCTTCAGTCCAACTCGTTCAAGCTGACCAGATAGCCTAAATTAATCTAGAACCATTTGCCAGCCTTTGGCCTATTTCCATTTAAACCTTTCCTATTCATATACCCATCCAGGTGCCTTTTAACTGTTATAATTGTACCAGCCTCCACCACTTCCTCTTGCAGTTCATTCCAGACACTGCATGAAAAGGTTGTCCCTTAGGTCCTTTTTATATCTTTCCCCTCTCACCTTAAATATATGCCTTTTAGCTTTGGACTCCCCTCCCCTGGGAAAAAGGCCTTCCCCCCTATCCATGGTCCTCATGATTTTATAAACCTCTATAAGGTCACCCCTCAGTCTCCAACGCTCCAGGGAAAACAGCCCCAGCCTTTTCAGCCTCTCCCTCTCACACAAATGCTCCAACCCTGACAACATCTTTATAAATCTTTTCTGAACCCTTTCAAATTTAACATCCTTCCCTATATCAAGACTTGAACACAGTGTTCCAAAAGTGGCCTAACCAATGTCCTGAACTGCTACAACATGACCTCCCAACTCCTATACTCAATGTTCTGACCAATAAAGGAAAGCATACCAAATGCCTTCTTTACTATCCTGTCTACCAGTGCCTCCATTTTCTGTGAACCTGCAACCAAGGTCTCATTACATTCTGTGTAACAATTATTTCTAAAATGATAAACGGACGTCAATACAAATTATTTTGGATTTGTACGATTTGGGTGGCAGGGTGGCTCAGTGGTTAGCTCTGCTGCCTTACAGCACAAGGGACCTGGGTTCAGTGCCAGCCTTGGGTGATTGTCTTGTGGGGTTTGCACATTCACCTAACGTCTGTGTGGGTTTCCTCCAGGTGCTCTGGTTTTCTCCCACAATCCAAATATGTGCAGGTTAGGTGGATTGGCCACGCTAAATTGCCCATAATGTTTAGGGATGTGTAAGTTAGGTGCATTACTCAGGGAAAATGTATAGTAGATAAGGTAAGGGAATGAGTCTGGGTGGGATACTCTTCTGAGGGTTGGTGTGGACTTGTTGGGCCGAATAGCCTGCTTCTACATGTAGGGATTCTATGAATTGGACTGTCTTCTGATAATACAATTTTAAATTCTCTTTACCACAGACAATGTGATTGCAAGGGGACCACAAAGGAGGCAAGCCCATGGCTGAGAAGTGAAAATAGAATTGATGGAGGATGTGGTGATGAGGGAACCTTTAGTGATACAGTATATAGCACAGTGTTCGATTGGAGAATCATTTACTTCAGTGCACATCTAGAATACATATTCTTGTACATATAGGCCAAGTGTTACTACTGATTAAATTGAAGATAACTTTTAAAGCTTCAGCTGACACTTGTGAAAAATATTGGGTCGAATCTCGATGGAACAAAGGGTCATTGGCCTTTTATTTAGTCTCATGAACACTTACAACATCCCATCCCACATGTGAGATTTCCAATTGTCGGCTTCATTACCAATGACAACAATTTGCATTGACATAGCACCTTTAATGTGGTAACATGTCTCGAAATGTCACCAGGAGCTGTTTGTGAATCACAGAGGAACAAAGAAACCTTTTACTCATTTGACTGTTTAGTCATTTGCTCTGCTAAGTTGTCTCACTTTGTTAACTATTCAGTCATGAGCACGAGAGTGTCAGCTCGACAACAGTGTTCAATACAAAGCTCAACTGCTTTTATTTAAGATGGTGCACTTCTACCCCTTCTCAGCTCCTGGTAGCAAGTATATTGCTGTTCTGGTTTCTACGCTGCGTGTCTGCCTCCCCAATACACTCACTGAGACATATTCTGATTGTCTCATCCTGCAGTAAGTCAGCAGCAATGAGCTCATAGCAGTGGAGGGCATGATTGAAGACAAAGATTCATCTGTCTCACCATTCTGGTCAAATCAAGGCAGAGATTACCTGAATCTTCCATTTACATTCTTGTCCGACAGCCAATAAACAGCACAGCGAGAATTTTTACATATACACAGCCCATATTAAAGATCACAGCAGAATTGACTGAAAGTCTTACAAATATGTTTTGAGGAATGAGAAACATTTGGTTCTGAGGACATTTTGAAGAACTTGGGACTATTCTCCTTGGAGAGAAGGAGGCCGAGATGAAATTTGATGGAGGTTTTCAAAATCACAAACGAGCTGGATAGAGTAGACAGGGAGAAACTTTTCCCTTTCTTAAAGGGAACAAGAATGAGGTGGCTTAGATTTAAAGTGATGGATAAAAGAAGCAACTGTGGTGCGGGATAAAAGCAATGAGAGTGGGGAATGCACTGTCTGGAAATATGGAGGAGGCAGGTTCAATTGAACAGAGATGTAGGCACAGTGGATCAAATAGCCTCCCTCTACACCACAACAATTTTGTGATTCTGTAAGAAGCGAGAGTCTTTTCTGACCATATCACATCATGTTTATTATTCTATGTTCCCTGCTTTCAACCTTGGTGCATTTTTAAAATGTCTACATAGATTGTCTCCTTAATCAGAACTGACATCAGCTTAATCTGTAGACATTGATTTTGTACATCATTTGTCTGAATCTATTGGGAATCTAGTCCTATTTCAATCATTTTTGCTCTATAGTAGAGCATTTAATTTTTAATATCACGCTGTTAAAATAAAGTTTGTGGAGTTATTGCACTTCTTCATGTAGCTTGTCACCAACAAAGATCCCAGATTCAATTCAAGTTTGTGCTGAATTCACTGATGGCCCAGAATCGGGGAGCGACAAAGTGGCTCAGTGGTTAGCACAGCTGCCTCAAAGCAGCAGGACCCAGGTTTGATTCCCACCTCGGGCAACTGTCTGGGTGGAGTTTGCACATTCTCCCCGTGTTTGTGTGGGTTTCCTCCAGGTGCTCTGGTTTCCTCCCACGGTCCAAAAATGTGCAGATCAGGTGAATTGGCCATGCTAAATTGCCCGTAGTGTTAGGTGAAAGTAGGGGGGTGGGTTGTTCTTCGGAGAGTCGGTGTGGACTTGTTGGGCCGAAGGGCTTGTTTCCACACTGTAGGGAATCTAATCAAAAACAATTCTGGTCTCCTTTGTATTGGAAGGATGTTGTGCAAGTTGAAAGGGTTCAGAAATGATTTTCAAGGATGTTGCTAGGGTTTGGGCTATAGGGAGAGGCTGATTAGGCTGGGGCTGTTTTATCTGGAGCATTGGAGGCTGAGGGGTGATCTTATGGAGGTTTATAAAATCATGAAGGGCATGGATAGGGTAAATAGACAGGGTCTTTTCCTTGGGGTGGGGAAAGTCCAGAACTGGAGGACATAGGTTTAGGGTGAGAGGGAAAGGATTTAAAAGGGACCTAAGGGGCAATGTTTTCACACAGAAGGTGGTACATGTATAGAATGAGCTGCCAGAGGAAGTGGTGAAGGTTGGTACAAATACAAGATTTAAAAGGCATCCTGGATGGGTATACGAATAGGAAGGGTATAGAGGGATATGGCCAAGTGCTGGCAAATGGAATTAAATTATTTGAGGATATCTGGTCTGCATGGATGAGTTGGATCAAAGGGTTTGTTTCCCGTGCTGTACATCTCTATGACTCTATGATCTCGTTAGTCCTGGGCTAGGGAGAGAATCAGAATTAAAACCACAGGTTGCAATCCAGTGAGAACCTTGAGGATATCAGCGTGGATGCCTTGCAGTGAGGCTGTGAATCCCCTACATTAAAATAGACAGTCAGTATTCATTCTTTCATGAAGAATGGGCAGTTTGGTAAGGACGGTGTTGGGTGGACAGGAGATAAAATTGGCAAGACATGGTTTGTTAAGCATCATTTTTCGGAAAGAATTCTCAGGATGTGCTCAACTCTGGGATTTGAGCCACTCTCTATGAAACAACATGGCCAGTCTGATATAACTGAGTGGTTTATTCAGTCACTGAGGAAGGACAGATATGAGTCAATCCCACTGAGGTGTAGGTTACGTATAGGGCAATTTAAAATTTGTCAAGAGGTTTTCCTCCCTAAAAGGGAGGAAAGAATCAGTTACGTTTTTACAACAGACTGACAATTTCGCAGAGACTAGCTGTTTAATGATTAAACTGAATTCCACTTCTCAAATGTAATTAGCCCAGATTTAGGCATTGTTGGTTTAGGAACATAACTGCAATAATACCATCCCTTACTATGTCATATTTCAGTTCATTGTCTGTGACTTAAAACAATATTTGTATCTTTATTAATTACTTAATTTTACTCTGCTCCTTTGTTACCTTGTATTTATCTAGTGATATAGTTTGGAAACAGATTAAAACTATTTACCATAGAAAGGTAGATTCGAAGCAATGCACTGTTGGGTTTGAAAGTGCAGATCTTTACATTTTTTCCACCTGAATTGAACAGTCTTTCTATCACTCACCTGCATTCAGCAACAAAGTCTAATGACTAGAGAGAATGAAATAATCTAGTGTGACATCGAGACTTCAGGCAATGCAGGAAACAAAATGATCCACATTCATTAGAGATAACAAAAGGAAGAATTGCAGGTGCTGGAAATCGGAAACAAAAACAGAAATTGCTGGAAAAACTCAGCAGGTCTGGCAGCACATGTTAAGAGAAATCAGAGTTAACATTTCAGATCTAGTGACCCTCCTTCAAAACTGATGGTTGCTGTGGGAAAAGATTGCTTTTTTAATGCAGAACATAGAGTGAGGGGAGGGAGTAAGGAATAAACAGTAGGTAGAGATAGAGCCCAAAGAGAGAGAAAAACAGTTGGACTGACAAATGACTATTCCTGATGAAGGGCTTTTGCCCGAATTTTCCTGCTACTGGGATGCTGCCTGACCTGTTGTGCTTTTCCAGCACCACTCTAATCTAGACTCTGGTTTCCAACATCTACAGTCCTTGTTTTTACCTTAAAGGAGTGGATAACTGTCAGGCTGGGAGAATGAATAGCTGTGAATGGGAACTGTAGTGTCTAACAATGCATTGTGTGTAATAGCAGACCATCAAAGCAAGGTCCACCTCATTTTCTGCTTTGGAAACTCTACAGCATTTTGGACTCAATATCAAGTTCAACAATTTTAGGGCTTGAACACACTTCCACAAACCCCTACACACCAGGCCTTGTATCACATGGTCTACTATGTTGACCTGCTGTGCTTTTCCAGCACTACTCTAATCTTGACCCTAATCTCCAGCATCCACAGTACTCACTTTTGCCTGTTATTACACACAGCCCATTATTAGCCACTAATAGTTCCCATTCACAGCTATTCATTCTCCCAGGCTGATTGTTATGCATTCCTTTGTCTGTCCAACTGTTCTTCTCCCTCCTTGGGCTCTATCTCCATCTCTTGTTTACTCCTTACCCCATTCCCCCTCCCTGCCTTCTGCATAAAAAAACAACATTTTCCTAGCTTCTATCAGTTCTGAAGAAGGGTCACTGGACCCGAAATGTTAACTCCGATTTCTCTCCACAGATGTTTGCCAGACCTGCTGAGCCTTTCCAACAGTTGCTGCCTTTTTTATCCACATTCAATGTTGGAACAAAAGTATATGAGCAAGTTACAATTCCAGGGCTGGAACAGAAAGTTCAAATGAGTAAAAAGCAGCATTAATATTTTTTAAAAATTTAATATGATGCTGTAACAGAATGTAATCATGAAACATTCTTCAAACTGATCAACTTAGCATGTCTGTGGCAGTCAGTAGAATCAGTAGAAGGGGCTGGAATATGCTCAGAATAGTGTTCATGTTTTACATGCATAGTATGGTAAGGTCCTGGGGAATGTTGCCAAACATAGAGACATTGGGGTACAGGGTCATAGTTCCTTGAAAGTGGAGACGCAGATAGACAGGGTAGTAAAGAAAGAGTTCAGTATGCTTGCCTTTATTGGTGAGTGTTTTGAGTATCGGAGTTGGAAGGGCATGGTGCAGCTATACAGGACATTGGTTAGGCCATTTTTGGAATACTGCATTCAATTCTCATCTTTCTGCTATAGAAAGGATGTTGTGAAACTTAAAAGGGTCCAGAAAATATTTGCAACAGATTTACCAGGATTGGAGAGTTTGAGCTATAGGGAGAGGTTGAATAGGTTGGGGCTATTTTCCCTGGAGCGTCAGAGGCTGTGAGGTGACCTTGTAGATGTTTATAAAATCATGAGGGACATGGATAGGGTAAATACCAAAGGTCTTTTCTCCAGGGTAGGTGAGTTCAAAACCTTTTCATCCAGAGGGTGGTGCATGTATGGACTGAGCTGCCAGAAGAAGTGGTGAAGGCTGGTACAATTACAACATTTAAAAGGCATCTGGTTGGGTATATGAATAGCAAGGGTTTAGAGGGATATGAGCCAAGTGCTGACAAATGGGACGAGATTAGATTAGGATAGCTGGTCAACATGGACGAGTTGGACAGAAGGGTCTGTTTCTGTGCTGTACATCTCTTTCACTTTACTAGGATTGACTGGCTATATCATCCCCATTCTTACAATTTCACTCTTGGAATTTACTGATATATGGACATTTAGAAATGTTACAGCCCTAACAAAGGCTATTCAGCTAATTATGTCTGCACTGGCCCATTCCAATCCCACTTTCCAGTGTCCAGTCTGTAGGCTCCAGTGCTTCAGGTATAAATCCAGGTTCCTTTTTCACCTCAACCACCAAACTGCACAGTGAATTCCAGACATATTCTCCCTTACTCCCCACTCCATATCTCCATCCCCATCCTATTCGACACCTATTTACCTGGTTTCTCAACTTCTCATTCTCTTGCCCTTAAGTAAGGGTAAAAAAACAACATTTGCAAATGGCACATTGTTCTCAACTCCTCTCATATACTTTAAAATGGTGCTCCAGTACGACCAATACATTCTTGGCCATGCTAAATTGCCCATAGTGTTAGGTAAGGGGTAAATGTAGAGGTATGGGTGGGTTGCGCTTCGGCGGGTCGGTGTGGACTTGTTGGGCTGAAGGGCCTGTTTCCACACTGTAATGTAATATAATCTAACGTAATCTATTCTTGTTTACTTCATGATGTACTGCGTTGAGTTCTGGTTGCCCTGCTATGGGAAGGATGTTATGGAAACGGTGATGAAAAGATTTACAAGGATGTTGCTGGAGCTAGAGGGTCTGCATTGTAAGGAGCGGCTGAATAGGCTGGGACTTTTTCCTTGGAGTGTAGGAAGTTGAGAGGTGACCTTATGGAGGTTTATAAAATCATGAGGGGTATGGATAAAAGTAAATAGCAAAGGGCTTTTCCCCAGGGTAGGGGAGTTCAAAACTAGACGGCATAGGTTTAAGGTGAGATGGGAAAGATTTAAAAGGGACCTGAGGGACAACTTTTTTCACAGCAAGGGTGTTTCGTGTGTGGAATGAACTGCCAGACGAAGTGGTAAATGCAATATTTAAAAGGCATTTGAGTAGATTCATGAATAGGAAAGTGTTAGAGGGAACACAGGTAAATGGGGCTAGTTTAGTTCAGGAACATGGATGAGTTGGACCGAGTGATATGTTTCTGTGCTGTATGACTCTCTGATTCTATGTCTCTATGACTCTTTAACCATTTCCTCCTCTGAGTTCCCTTTCAATGTAACCATTGTTCATAAGTCAGCAATTATTGCAGGCTATTTGGCCAAACATGTATCTATCTGATTGATAGGGCCTTAAAATAGCCCCACTGCATCATTGTTGGGCATTTAATATTTTCCCTGTGACTCTGAAGGTTGCAATTGACATCAGTGATCTATCACGGCCCACATCTTGGGTCTGCATATCACCCTACAGCAGAGACAACTCCTAATCACTGAGCTTTCTCTCTTGCACTTCCACCAAAAAGGAGTTTAATATTATTCTCAGAGCTAGAGGGCTCAAAGGAAACAGGAACTGGGGTTTGATTTGGATGATCAGCTATGATCGTATTGAATAGCAGAGCAGGCTTAAAGGGCTGAATGGCCTACTCCAGCTTCTAGTTTCTATGTTCCTATCACAATCATGAACAATGTGAAGGTACAACTTAGAAACCGTGCAGTGTGAAAACAATAGTTCAGTGTAAAACAAATGCTTCCTCTTTAAACTTCAAATCTGTATGTTTGTTACAATCATAACTTCTCTATAAATTGGTATTCCGTCCACTGTCATCTTCAATCATCCTGCCTTCACCTTTTGTACTTCCCACAATGGTCAGACACCCTCGTGTATCTCCCCCATGTTGGTTTTACCAGCTTGACAATCCTCAACATGCCAACAAACGCTACATAGCAGTCCCGAATCATTTGGCCAGTTTGCAATGCCAGGTATCACTTTTTTCAAGTGAATTCTGGTCTCTGTCTGGTTGTCTCAGCCCTAAAGCAGGGCAGCACCCCTGTGATCTTTCAAGACAAAGTTTCGAGATGATCCTTTGGAGGTAAAGACCATCTCTCACCTGATGGCTAATGGTGACTGCCAGGACCCCACCAATGCAGCAGAAGAGACACAGAGGCACGTTCACGCTGGAAGAAGAATTATCTTGCAGGGAGCAATTGTAAAGCTTGCAAGAGGATTCACATCTCTGGATCAGAGAGTCAATTCAGGTTATGTGGCTGTACAAGTCATCTAGATAACATAAGATTGTAATCCCACCATGATAGAATGAAGGGCCTTTGCCCAAAACATCGATTTTACTGCTCCTCAGATGCTGCCTGAACTGCTGTACTTTTCCAGCACCACTAATCCAGAATCTGGTTTCCAGCATCTGCAGTCATTGTTTTTACCACCATGATAGAAAGCAAACTTGGGTTTGTTTTAAGAATTCTGCGAATAAAACTAAGGTATCAATGTTCGTGTTCAATCATTTAAAGTGACCATGACAGCGTCAGATTGTCACAAAGTTGATTTGTTGATGCCTTTTATGGAAAGGATGCCTGTCATCTTGATCTATATTCTGGATCAGTGGTGCTGGAAGAGCACAGCAGTTCAGGCAGCATCCAACGAGCAGCGAAAGCGACGTTTCAGACAAAAGCCCTTCATCAGGAATAAAGGCAGTGAGCCTGAAGCGAGGAGAGATAAGCTAGGGGAGGGTGGGGGTGGGGAGAGTAGCATAGAGTACAATGGGTGAGTGGGGGAGGAGATGAAGGTGATAGGTCAGGGAGGAAAGGGTGGAGTGGATAGGTGGAA
>NC_057732.1:49566800-49580332 GCF_004010195.1 Chiloscyllium plagiosum | reverse complement strand
CTCTGCTAGGAGGCGCCCAGTCTCCCCAATGTAGAGGAGACCACATCTGGAGCAACGGATACAATAAATGATATTAGTGGATGTGCAGGTAAAACTTTGATGGATGTGGAAGGCTCCTTTAGGGCCTTGGATAGAGGTGAGGGAGGAGGTGTGGGCACAGGTTTTACAGTTCCTGCGGTGGCAGGGGAAAGTGCCAGGATGTGAAGGTGGGTCGTAGGGGGGGCGTGGACCTGACCAGGTAGAATCTATATGTTGTTCCAGCCCAGAATAACACCTACATTTCCTCATTAACTTTGTAAGCAGCCCAAGAAGCCATTCCTTTATATCGCCATCTTCTCAGGGCAACATGGGATGGGCAGTAAATGTTGGAGTCTTGCCAGCAAGGGGCACATACAGAGAAGGAGGTTTGGAAAATTAATGGCCATAGCATAGCATCAGGGATTACAATAGCCTGGTTTGCTTTGCCTAGTTTGTAATTCAGAAAGGAACTCAGCTTGAGGAGCAGGGTGACACAGATGGAGACACCATCAAGGCTTCACATCAGCAACAGGAAGAGGAAGCAGATGAACAAGCAGTCACAGCAGCTCCTGCGGTGATGTTGTGGCTTATTCAAGTCTCCTCCACTGATGCGATTCAGCACTTTAACCAGCGCACACTTCCCTCAAAATCCCAAACTGTCTCCACATTGATTTCTTCCAGGCATCTTTGAACATAGCATCAAGTGTTGAACCGAAAAGCTTTAGGAGCAGTACAAAGTATTTGGGAATTTCCTGCAATAGTTATATTGGCAACAAAGACCACTAGTTAAACCTTTTTGTGTCTTGATCTTCAAAGGTTAAAAGGGTGAAAGATGACAATGAAGAACACATTTTCATGCTGTAAGTTGTTCTGTTCTGAAGTATTCTATACAAAAGAGTGGTCAAATTCATAATATTATAAGATCACAAGAAATAGGAGTGGGGTGAGTCTGTTTATCTTTCAGTAAAATCACAACTGATCTAATTGTGATCTTGACACGACTTTCCTGACATAATCCTTGATCCTACACTAAGATCCACTTGTAACAAAGCCAGTATACCATTTGCCTTCTTTAGTGCTTGCCGTACTTACATGTTAACTTTCGATGAAACATGACCAACCAAGTCCCTTTGAAGTTCAACACTTCCCTGTTTTTCACCATTTAATAAAGTACACTGTATTTCTGTTTTTCCTACCAAAGTGAATAGCCTCATTTGTTCGAAGTTAAACATCACACAACATCAGGTTATAGTCCAACAGGTTTAATTTGAACCACATTAGCTTTCGGAGTGATGATCCTTCATCAGGTGATTGTCAATCACCTGATGAAGGAGCATTGCTCCGAAAGCTAGTGCTTCCAATTAAACCTGTTGGACTATAACCTGGTGTTGTGTGATGTTTAACTTTGTACACCCCAGCGCAACACTGGCATCTTCAACTCATGTTGTTCCATACTGTATTCCACCTGCCAAATCTTTCCTATTCGTAAAGCCTCTCTAAATCCCCCAAAGTGCCTTCCTCACAACTCACATTTTAACTCTTTTTTTTTTATCATCTGCAAACATGGAAGTACAATATTTGATCACCATACACAGCCATTGATCTAGATTGGGAACAAGTTCCAAACACTGCAGATGTACCCCACCAGCTCCAGCTTACCAATCAAAAAATGATCTTTTATTCCTGTTCTTTCGTTTCCATCCTTTAACCAGTTCTCATACCATGCCATATAGCTCTTCCTATCCCATCAATTATAAGTTTGTTGCTTAATTTCTCACACAAGACCTTCTCAAAAGCTTTCTGAAATCTGCCAAGTACTCTGGGTGTGATCTCATCAATGTCCTGATGAATTGTAATAATACTTCACTCCGTGTACATAAATTCCCACAGCAGTAAAGACTAACATTGCAATTGCTTCCCAATTACTTGCTGTGCCTGCGTGCTAACTTTTTTAAACTTCATGTACAGGGATACCCAAATCCCTCTATGCTGCAGCACTCTATAGCCTCTCCCTATTGAAATAATATTCTTTCCACTTTCCCTACTTTGATAAAGTGACATTCGTATGGCCAAGTGGTAATATCACTGAACTCGCAACCCAGAACTCCAGGTTGCCAAGGATTTAAACCCTACCCTAGCCGCTGGTGAAAAGTTGAATTTGATAAAGAATCTAGAATAAACAGCTATCTAATGGTGACCATGTAACCACCGTCAATTGTTGTTAAAAACCTTGGTTCACTAATGCCCTTTAGACAAAGAAATTTGCCACCCTTCTCTAGTCTGGACTACATATGACTCCAGACACATGGAAATGTGGTTGACTTTTAATAATTATGGATAGCTCATAATATGCTGGTATAACCAGCAACACCCACATCCCATAAGTTAGAAAAAGTGAACAACCTCACATTTTCCCATATTATAGTCCGTCAGTCAAACTTTTACCTGCATACTCAACCTATTCACATCACTTTGCATTCTTCTCATACCTTGCCTCTCTATCTGACTTTGGGTAATCAGCAAATTTGGCTACAATATATTTGGCTCTTTCATCCAACTCATTATTATAGACCATAAATAGTTCAGCCCTGAGCATTGATCCCATTACTTTACCAATAATCCATTGATCTCAACTCTTTGTACACAATAATTCACCAGGATATGCAAGGGTTAGACATGTTGTGTCACTGATAACTATTACATATGTCAGGAACATAGAAAGCTAGACATGCAGACAAACAGATATATGCCACTTTATAATCATAAAGCTGTCAGATTTCATTTTGTTTTACTAATTTACGTTATTCTTGGTGTCATTGACATTGCCTGTCAAATCTTCACTAAGCAATTAGCAGCGTTATTGGGGAGTTTGGGTCATGAATGATAAGCTTCTATTATGATTGGCAATTCTAGAGGTGGTCTGAGATCCCATGGACTCAAAACCTCCAGGGAAACAGATCAAGTTGATAAACGGGTTCAAAAACAAAAGCCTGAGGATTGCTTGATTTATTGCTAGTGGAATAGAATATGAAACCAGGGAGACAATGTTAAAACTTTAAATCATTGAATAGGCCTCAGCCAGAACATGATGAGAAATGGGGACCAGTGTATTTTAGGAAACATTGAAGGATCTTAGAAACGGTGCTGTGGAGGTTTACCAGGTTGCCATGGAGATGAGGAGCTTTAATTAAGATCAAGGATGGAGAAGAGCAGAACCCTTGACTACAGTCCAAACCACTCTTTAATGTCCTTTCAGATCTCCTCCCACCCAGAGGGAAAAAGCAGCAAGAAGCAGTAATGTTTGAAAATGAACATACTGGAGCCCTGCTCTCAGATATACATCACGAGTTGGAATAATATGTGACATTCGCAAGTTGGAGTAGTTTCTCTTCTTGAATCTGTCTGGATCAGTGTATCCCTCTATTCCCCCCTCCATTGTATAATTTTTTTCCATCTTCTTCTTGAATACACCTGTACCATTCACCTCAGCTACTCCCTTTGATTGCTATCACTCTCTGGTAACTGTTTAACATTGATGGACTCTAATTTTGCTCAGACTGAACGATGACAGTTGTGTTAACTCAGCAAATTTGCAACCTCTATTAACTTGAATCCCCGGAGAGAAAACATTAAAACTATAATACTTGGAAATGAATGTACTGGAACACTGCTCTGAGACATATAAAACACGTCAGGCCAATATATGTCATTTGTTTCACTGATTTTTCTTCTGGGATGGAGGATGCAGCAATTGAAGTTAACTGTTCAAGTGTTTTGGAAAGGAAACAACGTAGATTATGTTTTCTCTGTTACATCCTGAACATGACCAAAGATGGACAGTCACTGACACTTCTCTTTTAACCCTATGTTGACTGTTACTTATTAATGTGGAGCAACCCTTTGAGGAGCTTTCATTGTTTAAACTTGACATTGCTGTTCGGCCATTGAATTTGAATTCAATTTTATTTCTTAATTTTGAGTTAAGTACTTTATAATAATAACTGAAGCGCTGAAACACTTTATCCTTAATCTCTGCAGGCAAGCTTGGATCTCACCAATATGCATACAAACACACACACATGCAAACACACGAACACACACACACATACAAACAGACACACGTACAGTTGCAGACATACAAACAAATATACACATAAACAACACATAGACACACACGCACACACAGACACATGCACAGACACATAAATACACATACACGCACAGAGGCACGCACACAGGCACACAGAAGTGCACACAGGCACACAGACACAAACACACGTACACACAGGCATGCACATACATACAGATACATACACTGGTACATGAATAAACAGGCATACATGCACACACATACAGCAACACACACATGCACACATATATATGCGAACACTGCACACAAGCACATATGTGCAAACACGCAACTTGGAAGGTTTGTCACACCCAAGTGAAAGTAAAATGATCAAAAATGATTCAAAAATGACTTTGAAATCACAAGGCAAGTTTTTTTAACAATGAGGGCCCAGTCACAAAGGCAAAACAAGAGACGGTGACCAGATCATCTATTTTAATAATGTTGAGAAAATGATAAATTCAATGGCTAGGCTAGTGTTCATTGCCCTGAGGACAGTTAAGAGTCAACCACATTGCTGTGGTTCTGGAGTCACATGTAGACCAGATCAGGTAAGGAAGGCAGCTTCGTTCCCTGAAAGATATTAGTGAACCAGGTGGGTTTTCCAAAAATTGTCAATGATGTCATGGTTATCATTGTACATTTAATTCCAGATTTTTCTTGATTTCAAATTTCATCATTTGCCTTGGCAGGGTTGGAAGCCAGGTCCCCGCAACATTCCTGGGTTTCTGGATTAACAGTCCAGTGATCAGTCGAGGCCATTACCTCTCCCATATGAGTGGAGTTCTTGTGAAGAGACTAGTTGTATGCACAGAATTAGTGAAGATCAGAGAGTGACTTTGTCTGAGCCATGTAGATAAGTTTTTACCTGAACCTCAGGATTAATAGTCTAGCGGTAATACCTCTAGGCCTATTGACCAGGACATCAGGAATAACTCAAATTCAAAATGGTGGCTGCAGCTTTTATGTCCACTTGAGAGGGTACGTGGGGCCTCAGTTTGATATTTCATCTGAATGACAGTACCTCCAATAGTACAGCAGTGTCTTCATACTGCACTGGATGGTCAGCCTTCAGTGTCCACCTGATTCTATAACATCCTTTTGAATGTTGGAATATCCCGTTAAAGGACGTTTAGATTCCTTTAAAGGATAACACATGATTTGAAGAAACGGCATAATTTTCTACAGAGAACTACGTTCTGTCATTCTAAGATAAATGAATAAACCTGTGACTGTGCTCAGTTTGTTGTATAAACCCCATTATGTCTGTGTACTGTGCTGAGTGGAACAATAGCAATTTCAGTAATAGGTTTTGTGCTACATCAGTCTATCTTGATAACCAGGTCTGCATACATTCACTCATTACAATAATTGCAAAAAAAAGCTACTATGCAATTTAACTGTGTTTTCTTAAAACAAAACAATTTAATGTATAAAGCTCAAGATAATAGAAATGCAAAATGTTTTGCTACATGTCCCATGCAATAGAGAAATTCATTATTTTGAAAACAAATTCCTGTGTTTGGAATGAACTAGAATTTATTTCACTGGGACAGGAGCTGTCAGTTAAAAATAACTTGGTTGAAAATCTATCTAGTACATTTGCTGAATACGTACAATTTGTCATCGTTCCGAAATGGCCCCAATTCTAAAAAAGAACACCTCGACTTGGAATTCTTTTCCTTATAATAGCTATTGTGCACTTATTTACTTTGGGAACTTCCCTGAATTTTATCACAGTGAAATTGCTGCACTAATGATAAATGTTAGTCATGATTCATATTGCAAAATCATATCCACGCTTTTGAGATGTTTCACAAAATGGCTGAATATTACTCTGTGGGAGAGACTCACAAAATGGCTGCCACATTCAATGTGTCAACTTGCATGGGACTCTTGCCTGCACGTGATGATCAGTATTTGTCAACATTTCCACTTTAAGATACTTATGTTTCTTTGGTTAGAGTCTGATTATGAAATCAGGTAAGACTGTTACATGTTCAAAACAAAAGACAATTTGTCTCTATTGTTGGTTTCTGCTACTATCGCTGAACCCTCAGTATCAATTCAGTTATTGGTTTTAAATGTCCATTTTTTAACCTGAGCTAACAGCAAAGGTGATAATTGGAAAAACTGAAGTGCAATACAATTGTAGAGTATGAGAAAAGCTGAAGAGAATATTTTATTTATAGTGTATTTATGATGTCTCATGAATAACATTCAGAATAAAATTATCTTGGAGAGGTTTAGTTGTGAAACAAAGGTGCATGGAGTGAGTGAGCAGTGTAATTTTAGAACATCCTTAAGGTGGCTCAGTTGTATTAAGACATTGCCCTGAAAAGGGACCTTTTAGGGACCATTAAGTGGGACTTCACCAGGCCATCAGAAATGAGCTTGGAGACAGGTAATTAAAGAAAATACATTGAACTGATTGGCTAATCAGACTGTTCCTGCCTCCTATTATTTTTAGAGATGGAATGAATCTCACTATAATCAATTAGTTGGTAACCGCAGGAAGCTGGGGGATAATTATGGAATTAACAGCAATCTTCCAGCAAAATTGTACTTTCCCCAACATCACACCCTGCCTCAGGAAATGTCAGAACCTTAAGAACTCCGAGGAAGCAACTGCACAGCAAGAGGTCAGCATATCTCAACAGCTCAAGGCTTTTTTGAATCTCTATCAGCAAGATTGGGAAGGTCAATGTCTTCATTTGTCCATCAAGCTTGACACTATTCAAGACAAAGCAGACCAATTAATTGGCACATCAAGAAACGTTCAGTCCCTCCAAAACTCAGGAGCAGCAGTGTGTATCATCTCCAAGATGTGCTTTAGAAATTCACCAGGTCTCCTTTAGACAGCTCCTTTTAAAAAGCTCCATCTAAAAGGACAAAGGCAAATTCTGCAAGTTTCCCTCTAAAGCACTCACCATCCTAGCTTAGAAATATATCACTGTCCCTTTGATGTCGCTGGGTCAAAATCTTGGAATTCCTTTCCCGAGAGCATTGTGGGCCTACCTACAGTCCATGGACAAGAGTGGTTCAAGAAGGCAGCTCATCCCCACCTTCTCAATTAGGGATGGGCAATAAATGGAGGGCCCAGCCAGTGATGCCCAGGCGAAGGGAATAATGCAATAGGTTTCCTTCAGGAAGACAAAAAGGTGCTGGATTGTGGCAATCAGTCTTAGCAGCCAAAAACAGTCCCAAAAGTAGGTCCAGAAAATATTGTCCATTGCAGCAAGTCCCAAATGTGCTCAAGTCCCAAATTCACCCTTTCTACCCCAGGTTTAAACTGTTTAAAATAAACAGCTTAATGAATTGAAGAGTGGAAAGGCCATGTCATGTGTATATTTATGCTTGTATCATATGGATGGGTGCTTTGCCCAAAGACAGGTCCTTTGTCTAATTGTCATTTGATGCTTCACCCTGAGACATTTTCTTGCCTGTTTTAGTCATGGATGGTTTACCATTGCTTTCCGTTCTCAGCAGCAGAGAGACGAGGCATGTCCCAAGTCTACCCCAGCCAGAACATGAATTGTACCCCTGCTCTTGGCATTACTCTTCTGTGAGAACTTCAGTCTCTACCCATATCTGTTTATACACTATTATAGACTAATAGCTATGGAAAGTAATTTTCCTAGTGCCTAAGAGTTAGATGTAACAGCTTTTGTTTTGATATCTTTTCACAAAGTTTATGTTTCCATGTAATTCTGTCTTAAGCATTGCAGATTTGTTTCACAGGAGAACAGTTAGGAATAAGAAGCTTTATTATTAAGTTATTATTGCACAAAGAACTCATTGCAATGTTTCCTAAATGTCGATGGCAATGTGGGAAATGGGTGGAGACAGAAGTCTATGAAACAGAGAGATTGCATTACAGCACAATGACATGTGTTGGCACAGCTGTGAAGCAATGTGCAAAGTGCTGTGCTTAAAGCTAATCTGGTGCCCATGAGCAGGAATGGTGCCATAAGATTGACAGTAGTTGGATAGACCTGCGTTCGTCAATTTGTGATGAGTAGAGTCATCAAAAACAGTCAGTCAAAGAGACCCTTGTTTGCTATTTCTAATGCCTTTTCTACAATTTACATTAACAATTTTGCTGTAAACATCTGAGGAATTGTTGATCCCACCACAGACATCAGCCAAAGGAAGCAAGGAGCCAGGTCAAGATCAGCAAGGTGGGAATGGGTGGTTAGTTTTCATCATCTGACTTCTTGAAACATACACAGAACATAGTTAAAAATCACACAACACCAGGTTATAGTCCAACAGGTTTAATTGGAAGCACACTAGCTTTCAGAGCGATGCTTCATCACCTGATGAAGGAGCGTCGCTCCGAAAGCTAGTGTGCTTCCAATTAAACCTGTTGGACTATAACCTGGTGTTGTGTGATTTTTAACTTTGTACACCCCAGTCCAACACCGGCATCTCCAAATCATGACTACACAGAACATGACAGAGAGTAGTTGCAGAGAGATTGTTTCCTTGTGTAGGTGAGTCAAGGACCGGAGGCATTATCTCAGTATAAGGATCACAAATGTACAACAGAGATGAGGAGGAATTTCTTCTCTCAGAGGGAAGTGAATCTCTGGAATTTTCCACCATAAAGGGATGTCAATACCGAGTCATTAAGTACATTAAAGGCTGAGAGAGACAGAGTTTTAATCAGTAAAGGAATCCAGGTGTATGGAGAAAAGGCAGGAAAGTGGAGTTGACGATTATCAAAACATACATGGTCTCATTGATTGGCTGAACAGATTAGATGGGCTGAATGGCCTCTTTCTGCTCTTATGGTCTTATGCCTGCCCCTTGTAGAACCTCCTTGGTTTTTTTATCCAATGATGGGCTAAGGATGAGCATTAAAATAAGTATCACAATGTAATACTTCACTGCATCACATCATACAACTGGGGAAAAGCCAGTATTAAGGAGGAATCTTCACTGCTGGGGAAACTACACAGCTGTGATAATAACCAGCACCTCCCCTACCCACGATTTGTTTTGTTTTGTTGCATTATGTACGACCAACTTTACTGAAAAAAAATAATCTGTAACAATCACAAAAATGACAACAAAAATAAGACAGCCTCACTTACACAAGAACACGGTCAAGAATCATGGGCAAGGAGGAAAAAGATCCATCAAAGCTCACCCCTTCGCTGACTGACCATGGCTACAATAAAACATTCAGTGAGAGTTAAAAGTATGTCTAAACAAGTCACCAGAATGAATACAATTTGCTTATTTCTTTTCACATCCAAAAGATAAGACCAGTAACACATACCAGATTGGCTCTTATATGAAATCTTTTCGCTATCAGTCAACAGTTTCTATCAGGAAAGTTGCAGTAAAACAGATTACAGAGTTGTTTTTAATTTAACGAGGCAAGATTTAACCATGTAATGCAAATATCCATATCCATTTGATAAATACTAAAATGATGTATCCACTTGCACAAGATATGAGCACATCTTTGACATCAGATGGTAAAGGGCAGAAAGTGTGAAAATCTGCCTATTGTAACGGGGTTTCATGCATTTGCATTCCTGCTTGTTCTAAGTTTCTGAACAAAAGTTCCTCTGATAAATTAGCATCCTGGTAAATATTCATCCCTCGGTAAGCATTGCAAAGAGTTTATTTTTCTCTTCTACAGCATGTGAGTATTTCTGGTAAAGCCTGTTTTTGTTATTTACTCTAATCGTTTTTATTCTCTTGGGGTTCGTGAACACTGCTGGCTGCACCACCATTTATTGCACATCCCAAGAAGGTGGTGGTTAGCTGCCTGTTGAACTGCTGCAGTCCATGAGCTGTGGGTTGACCCCCAATGCCCTTGTGGAATTCCACGATTTTGACTCAGTGACAGTGAAGGCACAACGATATATTTCCTTGTCAGGATGGTGAGTGGCTTGGAGGGGAACTTGCAGGTAGTGATGTTCCCATGTGCCTACTGCCCTTATCCTTCAAAACGGAAGTGGTTATGGGCTTGGAAGGAGCTGTCAAAGGATCTTTGGTGAATTTCTGCAGTGCATTCTGCAGAGAGTACACACTGCTGCTCCTGAGCACTGGTGGTGATGGGAATGGATGCAGTGCAAATCAAGCGGGCTGCTTTGTCCTGGATGGTGTCAAGCTTCTTGAGTATTGTTGGAGCTGCCCCCATCCAGCCAAGTGGGGAGTATTCCAACACACTCAGCCTTGTGCCCTTGAAAGAAATGACTTGCTCAGCCATTTCAGAGTTAACTGTATTCCGAGAGCCCGGAGGCATACATCCTCCAGACCAGAAAAGGATGTCAGATTTCTTTCTCGGAAGGGCATTATTCAACCAGATTAGTTTCTATAACAATCAAAGATAGTTTAACATTGTATCCGTTGCTCCCGATGTGGTCTCCTCTACATTGGGGAGACTGGGCGCCTCCTAGCAGAGCACCTAAGGGAACATCTCCGGGACACCCGCACCAATCAACCACACCGCCCTGTGGCCCAACATTTCAACTCCCCCTCCCACTCTGCCGAGGACATGGAGGTCCTGGGCCTCCTTCACCGCTGCTCCCTCACCACTAGACGCCTGGAGGAAGAACGCCTCATCTTCTGCCTCGGATCACTTTAACCCCAGGGCATCAATGTAGACTTCAACAGTTTCCTCATTTCCCCTTCCCCCACCTCACCCTAGTTCCAAACTTCCAGCTCAGCACAGTCCCCATGACTTGTCCAGACCTGAACTGCTGTGCTCTTCCAGCACCACTAATCCAGAATCTGGTTTCCAGCATCTGCAGTCATTGTTTTTACCTTACTAAACCAGCTGTCTATTCCAGATTTGTTCATCTAGTTTGTCCACCTCAGTACAGCACCAGCACCTCCACGTCATCTCTCTCTCCACTGTTTCTGCCAGAACTGCTGAATTTCTCCTGCGTTCCTTCTGTTTGTTTCTGATTTCCAGCATCCGCAGGTGTCATTGGTTCATAATTACTTGTGGGATCTTGTTGTGCGCAGATTGGAAGCTCAATTTCCTACATTACAAGAGAGGTTACATTTCTCAGCCCGTAGCCTGCTTTGCGATGTTTGGTGTTTGTGGAAGGTGCTATATAAATGCAAGTCTTTTTGCTTGCTGGCCCATTTTTAACTTGAGACGTCCCTGCAGCTCCTTGCTTTCCCTTGGAGTTTGTCACAGTGCTGTTGTGTTACTGATTGCATGCAGACTGCGTGAAAAGAGCAAAGCATCCATATTGCTCAAAGACATTTCTTTCGGGTTTCCTACTCGATGATAATGAACTGCATTTGCAAAGTAAAGCATGAAGTTATAGATCAAAGACTTGATTCAGTCACACACCAACAGATGAAATAAATTGCCATAGAACATCGAAACTGGCTACCTTCAGATTAATGCATTTTCCTATTTAAATGATTATAGCTCAGAAACCTCCGAAGTCATGCTCAATGCCTGACATCCATCAGGGTGGAGATTATAGCTCACTCTGATCCCATCCCAAACTATAAGACCATAGGAGCAGAAATTAGGCCATTTGGTCCATCGTGTCTGCTCCACCATTCCATCCTGCTTTCTCCCCATAACCTTTGAACCCCTTGGCAATCAAGAACCTATCTATCTCTGTTTTAAATATACTCAATGACCTGGCCTCCACATCTTTCTGTGGCAATGAATCTCATAGATTCACCACTCTTCAGCCAAAGAAGTTTCTCCTTATCTCCATTCTAAAGGGTCTTCGCTTTACTCTAAAGCTGTGCCCTTGGGTCCTTGTCTCTCATGCAACTGGTAACATCTTCCCAACGTTTATTCTGTCCAGGCCATATAAGAAACCCTGGACTCACCGGTTCATATAGAAGGCTATGGCAATGGTAGAGTAATGGCTCCCTATAGAGTGAAAACTTTCAGGTGGGTTATTTTGGAAGGTTGAGTGGACGGGTTGTGTGTGTCAGTCATGATAAAATATGAAAATGCCATTCGATGTTCTGCCAGTGCCCTAAACTCCAAAAGTGGCCCTCAGTCCCTCTGGGTCAAACAGACATACATAGCCCTGGTGAAGTGCTGGGAACCAGTTTCCACGTGATCATGGCTGAGGAAGGTATGAGTGTAGGCAGCACGTCCCCAACTGCATCGTCACCTGAGGTCAAGTGAAGGAGCAGGTGCAGCAAACAGAGGCTCACCCCCAAAAGTTCCTCCTCGCGGCCATGTTATCTGTTCTTGTCAGTTCGAGTTCTAGGTGCTGTTAGTGGTGCACTCACTCATAGAGAAATAGCTAGACTCTTAGGTCTTCTCAAAAGCACTTGTTTATTTACACCATTATGTATATTATGCCTGAACTCAGAGCTGTTTCTCACTAGAATCTCCCAATCAGCCAGTGGCCTTCAATGCTTCTGATGTGAAATTATTCCCATCCTCAATGATGGGGAAGACCAGCACATCAGTGCAAAAGACAAGGCTGAAGTACTGACATCCATCTTCAGCCAGAAGTGCTGAGTGGATGAGCCATCTTGGCTTCGTCCAGAGGTTTCCAGCATCAGAGATGCAAGTCTTCAGCCAATTTGATTAATTCCATGTGATATCAAGTAATGGCTGAAGACACTAAAGGCTGGGGCCTTGGTAACATTCTGGTAATAGTACTGAAGGTTTGTACGCTGGAACTTGTTACTCCCCTAGCGACAATGTACCAACAATGTACCAACAATGGGGAAAATTGCCCAGGTATGTCCAATTCACAAAACCAGGGTAAACCCAACTATCCAATTACTGCCTCATCAGCATACTCTCATCATCAGAAAATTGATAGAAGAGGACATCAACAGTGCTTTTAAGCAACCTGCTGAATGATGCTCAGTTTGGGTTCCACCAAGACCACTTGACTCCTGACCTCAAACATAGACAAAAAAATGGAACTGCAGAGTTGAGGTGAAAGTGGTACCAAGGTAGCAATTAAACAAGTATGGAATCAGGATGCCACAGCAAAACTGAATCAATTAAAATTAAGGGGAAATTCTCAATTGGCTGGAGTCATACCTTTCACAAAGGAAGATGGTTATGTTTGTTGAGGTTGGTAACCTCAGCTCCAAGACATTCTGCAGGAGTACCTGAGGGTAGTGTTCTAGGCCCAACCATTTTCAGTTGCTTTATCAATGACCTTCCCTCCATCATAAGGTCAGAAGCAAGGATGTTTGGTGATAATTGCACAATGTTCAGCACTATTTGTGACTCCTCAAATACTGAAGCAGTCCATGTAAAATTATAACAAGACCTGGATAATATCACACACCTCTTCCTACTGCCCCCTCGACCACCTCTTCCTACTGCCCCCTCGACCATGACCCCACCCTCCATCACCAACCATCATCTCCCAGACCATACAGAACCTCATCACCTCAGGAGATCTCC
>NC_057732.1:49558739-49565842 GCF_004010195.1 Chiloscyllium plagiosum | reverse complement strand
AGGTGCCAGGATGGGAGGGTGGGTTGTAGGGGGGCGTGGACCTGACCAGGTAGTCACGGAGGGAACTGTAAAACCTGCGCCCACACCTCCTCCCTCACCTCTATCCAAGGCCCTAAAGGAGCCTTCCACATCCATCAAAGTTTTACCTGCACATCCACTAATATCCACTAACGTCGATTTCAAAGCTCCTTGGATGCTGCTTGAACTGCTGTGCTCTTCCAGCACCACTAATCCAGAATAATATCCAGGCTTGGGCTGACAAGTGACTGATAAGAGCCAAACAATGACTATCTCCAAAAAAGGAGAATCTAACCGTTATCCTTTGTCATTCAATGACATTTCCATCACTGGAACTCCCATTACCAACATACAGGATGTTACCATTGACCTAAAGCTGAACTGGACCAGAGAAATAGATAGTGGCTACAAGAGCAGTTCAGAGACTGGGAATCCTGCAGCCGGTAACTCACCTCCTGTCTCCCCAAAGCCTGTCCACCATCTCCAAGGTGCAAGTTGGTAGTTGATGGAATACACTGTATTTTCCCAGATGTTTGCAGTTCCAACAATATTCAAGAAGTTTGATACCATCCGGGATAAAGCAGTTCACTTGAGTGGCATGCTGACCACCATGTTCAGTGCTCACTTTCTCCACCATCAACCACCTTCTCCAGGCAATTTTGGATATGAAATAAATGTTCATCCAAATGGTGGCGCCCACTTCCCACGAATGAATAAAGAATATCCAAAAGCTAACCCTTCATAGGTACAAGGCATGGCAGAGAGTTTGGACCTGTAGTTATAAGATTATAAAATGCACAATCACTTGACTGACAGAAACATTTAAGCAAAGTTGGTGTAATCAAATTGAAAATACGAATTTCCTCTCGAAAATCAATTTGTAGAGGATGTTCAAATTTCAAGGCAATCTTCATGCACATCAGATGTCAGCTATTGGATAGAGTAACATTTTGCAGTCACTAATTTGACTGAAACAAATTCATTGTCTCCAATGGGAACACTGTGGACCATCAATGGCAACTGCCATGTCTCATTAGCTTTTCCTTTTCTACATGTGGTAAACATAATTTGCTGGCAATGCATCTGAGAGGTTAGGGGGGGATGGAGTCATGGTTCAGGAACTGGGGACTTGGCGGGAGTCAGTATTGCTAGAAAGAAGAGAACACACCCATAACCAGTGACAACCCAATGGAGTGACTGCTCCACTCATGCCCCAAACATGCTAAGTTCACTCTCATTCAAATGGAAGATTTGAGAACCAAAAATAAGTTCTGAATTCCAGTTCACCGCTAGGCCCTACTGGAGGAGGGAAAGCAAAGCCGAGTGGGGGGAGAGACCCCCAGAGCAGCAAGAGTATTTCACAGACTCAGGAGGATTTATCCTGCTCCTTCAGGCTCCAGATAAATGTCACTCACGAAGAAAATTCTGAATGGCCTCCAGCAGTTCCTACGAACAAGGCCTGTAGGCTTCAGATGTGGGCTGCATGACTCTGACATAATTTTCTGTGTCACCTTTGGAGAAAGAAGAGGCAAAGCCATCATTAAAACCATAATCTAAAGAACGCAGAGTTACAGGGCAATGGATGCCACTTAATGACATAAAATGAATGATTGATCCTATAGGATGAGTCGGAACAATACAAGAAGGATAATACTAAACGCAGCAACGCTGACCCCAAGCTTGACAGGTGGTGTCCAATTTCATCTCCCTCCAGTACTTCGGTGTACAACGAGTCATTGGGCTGGAAGGCAAGCATCTCAAACTCACTCACTAGAGATGCCTCATGCCATGCTGGTTGACTCCCTTCCATTATGTATCGCCTAATCCTGAAACAGAAATGGGAGAGGAGAATGATTATTTGACAAGAGGATTTTTCCTATTCACTGGATAGACATCAACTCAAAATGCAACACTATCGAAATAGCCACTACTCTTGACAGCCACAAATTCAGACATGTGACTTCCAGTAAATATCAGCAAGTAACTGAGGATATGTAGCTTCCAATAAATCATCCAAGCAGACTTTGGGATGGGCAACAATGCAAAGTGGCCAAGCAGAGGCTGATAACCAAGTTCGGTACCCATAGGGATGGCCTCAACCAGGATGTTGGGTTCATGTCACACTACAGGTGACCCCACTGCACTACAGACAGAGAGATACACACACACGCACACACACAAACATACACACACACCAACATGCACACATACTCATATAAGTTTGTGGGGTAAATTTGTACTTCTAGAATTGCATTTTATTTTGCTCAAAAACTGCATGAATCCATGTAAGATTCTGTAAATCCCTTATATAGATTAGAATCAGTCTGAACATTGGAGCACAGAGAGCCTCACACAGGGCACCTCACACCTTCAATGCAATATCTTGGCGGACATGGCACCTATTGTTAAAGTTCAGGTGCAAATGTAATTTTAAAAAGTTCTGTGATTTACATATGAAACAATTGAAACCAACATGGTCATTCTAAAAGATGAGAGACTTAACATACAATCCAGGTCTTTTTCAGTACATAATTTCATTACACCACACTGTAAACTTCTGCTAAAAATTCTGTGTCTTACGATCTCATACTCCACAACCACCTAATGAAGGTGCAATGTTCCGAAAGCTAATGCTACCAAATGAACCTGTTGGACTATAATGTAGTGTTGTGTGTTTTTTAGCTTCAATAAATCCAGCTGTTATCAGCCTTGAACAAAAACAGAAAATGCTGGACAATCTCAAAATGTCTGGCGGTAACTGTGGAGGGAACAACAGTGTTAACATTTCAAAGTAGAAACATGTGGCACCGGAAGAGCACAGCAGGTCAGGCAGCATCCAAGGAGCAGGACATTTCGGCATAAACCCTTCATCAGGAATGTGGTGGGGGGGGGGCGTGGGGTGTGGGTATGGGAACTGAGAGATAAATAGGGTTTAGCATTTGCTCCGAGTAGATGTGCAGCTGTGGGAGATAAAGAACAAAGTCCACAGAGTTGCAGTCGAATGAACAGCCAAGGACCCTGGTAATGGTTAATAATTCTGCATCTTCCAAATACTTCTCATCACAAACCTCTCAGCTATCTGTCCTGCTGAAATCATACAAACAACATACATTCCAAGTCTATTATGACTCATCTTCCAAGTCTTCTTTCCATAATTCACAGTATTTCGTGTTTATTTGAGTAATCAACCTTAATTCTTTACTTAACATAAACCATGTGACTTCTATTCAATAGCTTTTGAAAATAAGTATCTATTCAATTAACTGTTTAAACAGTAAGTTTGAGTGTCTTCCCACTACTCCAAATGAACTAATTTTCACAATGATAGATGTGAGTCTTCAGAAATATCAATAATGGAAGTGCCTTCATAACAGTATTGACATTGCATGTAATGTGCTAAGCAAAGGCATTGAAAGAAGAGTATGGTTTAGGATTAATATCTTTGGTTTAGGATTAATATCTTTAAAGACGTGACTGAAAGAACATATAAAATTGAAAGTTGTCATGAAAAATGCTTCTCATTCTCTAACAACTGTACATGGTAATTATTCAAATGCCTGTGAAAGAGCTTGAAGGAGACTAGTGTAAGAGTTGTTTCCTTACGCATGAGTTAAGTTCTATCTTCTGAAAATGAGGTCTTTTTGTCCTATCTGGTGTGATTAAATTGGAGAATGTTCCTAATATAATTAGGCTGAAAAAATATTATGTGGGCATGTGGGTCTCAAAATCAGGAACCATTTGAAATTGATATTTAAGAGATGATTAACTTCATTATTGGTCCAAATGATTGAGTGATAATTATTTTTTTTGTACTGTTGTTTGTATGATTTCAGCAAGACAGAAGGCTGAGAGGTTTGTGATGAGAAGTATTTGCAAGATGCAGAATTCTTGGCCATTATCCTTGGCCAGTAATTTAGATGCAACTCTGTGGACTTCTTTGTTTACCACAGCAGCACTTTGACTCGACGCACAATGGGGACAGTGGCGTCTGTGAGAGGTCTGTCCTCAAATAAGGACAGTATATAAGAGCCTCAGCACAATCAACGCAATTATAGAGCGAACAATTGGCCTTCTCAAGAGATTTTGCTGCCAAGACAGATCAGAAGGAGCTCTTCAGTGCAGGTCATCGATAGTGTCCTTGATGGTGTTAGTGTGCAATGCTCTTCCTAAGGATGAACTCCAGAGAGGTGATGTCTTAGTGGCTGAGGAGACAAGACAGAACCTTCATTCCTCTGATGAGGAGAAAGAAGAGGAAGTGGAAGACCCAGTGCTGGTTGATCTTCCAGGGTCCATCAGGGAGCTGTGGGCAGTTGAGAGACAGACAAGCTCTCAATCATCTGCATCTCATTCATCTAGCTCAGCCAACTGAGGCTTTCCCACATCCTACACTCTGTTCCCTTTTCTACCTCCAACCTTACCTGGAAGACAATCCCTCAAGTCACAATCACCACGAAGATGCAGCTGTCCTTACTGTAACTTAACAAATGACATTCATGGAATTCATCCACACTCGGTTTGGCACGCCAGAAACTAACCAGTGTTCTTCTCCTTGATGTGCAAGTGAAACATCAATAATTCATACATTGCCTCATAAGCAGAGCAACAATTTAAATTGTAAACTCACCCTTACACATGTACAATGTGACTAATAAGGGGTTCTTTCTGATTCTCTTCCAGGTGTCAGAATGGCACTGCCCCTTCCTCGATAGGTACAGTGGAGATGGATTGCTGACTCCTACCTTGGATGGCTTTGGCGACCATCCTCTGGCCAACTGAAGCTGTAAGTCCCCTTCTGTTAAACTCTGCCTATTCTGACAAGCAAATTGTCATCATACTTTGGTTTGGTGCATTTAGTTTATCGGTAATGTTCTTGTTAAGTGCCCTGGGATTGTTTTATTATAAAAATGTAGGTTGCTGTTAAGAAGAAGGCTTGGATCTGGGAACAATGAAAATCTGACAATCTGAACATATATTGATATATGCCTAAGCTTGGTTTAAATTAACTGAGGAGAGAATACAAATGCAATCTAAATATTAAAAGAAATCAGCATTAAGATGGCATTGTACATATTGGATTGTCATCTAGACTCTATGTAGCCTTTTACCAAACTTCATTCAGACATACTGCACAAGCTCAATGTAAAACGTACCGTTAGTCAGGGAAAGTCAGAACATTCCTGGAGAGTCATCAAATTTATTTTAGTATTTATTTGAGGTTTAAGATTCCAATGACATTTTTAAGGCAAGTCAGTCACATTATCTCCCTCAAGCATTCTGCAGAGCGATTGAATAATAAACTCATCCTGAGTCTTCCAGTGTTTTGCAGTAATATTGTGATGATAGTGGTACTAATCCAAAAAACTTGTTCTAACCATTGATTTTAATGAGGACTAGAGATAAAAGCATTTCAGGTTCAGCATTTCTGACAGACTCTCTATGGTTTGGATAGAGTAAGTAAAGGCAAAAAGCATTCACACAACAGTTTCCTGGAATACTGGCATATGCATCTTTCTTATGGTGCAGATTTACAGCAAATTCAGGCCCATTTAAAGTATTTTGTCTGGAAGAATATTCACCTCCCTTTTAAATTGATGGTCTCAGACAGCAATCTGCTGGCTTGCAGATGTAATTCATGTCAAGAACTGACAATTTTCATGATAAATGAACCACACAGCAGGTATTGTGCAGAAGCCAGACCTTTGCTATTACAACAGGTGCATTTCTAAACTCACCTGCCTGAGACGTCATTTGGCTTAGAACAAAAATAACACTCCTGTCTAGGAATAACTGCTGGGCCTCTTGCTGAGATATTTGTATCATCGATAGTTACAGGTGCGGTGCTGGAACACTGGAGGTCGGCTAATGTGATGTTACTGTTTAAGTAGGGTGGTAAGGACAAGCCAGCGGACTATAGACCTGACATAGGCGATGGGCAAGTTGTTGGAGGGAATCCTGAGGGACAGGATGTACATGTATTTGGAAAGGCAAGGACTGATTACTGATACTGCAGGAATTACAAAACCTGTGCCCACATCTCCTCCCTCATCTCCATCCAAGGCCCAAAAGGAGACTTCCACATCCATCAAAGATTTACCTTCACATCCACCAATGTCATTTATTGTATCTTTTGCTCCCGATGCGGTCTCCTCTATATTGGGGAGACTGGACGCCTCCTAGCAGCGCTATTTAGGGAACATCTCTGGGACATCCGCACCAATCAACCTGACCAGCCTGTGGCCCAACATTTCAACTCCCCCTCCCACTCTGCCGAGGACATGCAGGTCCTGGGCCTCCTTCACCGCCGCTCCCTCACCACCCGACACCTGGAGGAAGAATGTCTCATCTTCCGTCTCGGAGCACCTCAACCCCAGGGCATCAATGTGGACTTCATCAGTTTCCTCATTTCCCCTCCCCCCACCTTACCCCAGTTCCAAACTTCCAGCTCAGCACCATCCTCATGATCTGTCCTACCTGTCAATCTTCCTTCCCACCTATCCACTCCACCCTCCTCTCTGACCTATCACCTTCATCCTAACCCCCACCCACCCATTGTACTCAGAGGATTGATGAGGGCAGAGAGGCAGATGTGATCTATATGGACTTCAGTAAGGCATTCCACAAGACTGATTAGCAAGGTTAGATCTCATGGAATACAGGGAGAACTAGCAATTTGGATACAGAACTGGTTCAAATGTAGAAGACAGAGGGTGATGGTGGAGGGTTGTTTTTCAGACTGGAGGTCTGTGACCAGTGGAGTGCCACAAGGATCGGTGCTGGGTCCTCTACTTTTCATCATTTACATAAATGATTTGGATGTGAACATAGGAGGTATAGTTCGTAAATAATCAGAGGGAAATTGAGAAACAAACTTGTAAGGAGATCTCAGCTATCTGTAAGAATAATATGGTGGTTATGGTAGGGGATTTTAGCTTTCCAAACATTGACTGGGACTGCCATAGTGTTAAAGGTTTAGATGAAGTGGAATTTCTTAAGTGTGTACAAGACAATTTTCTGATTCAGTATGTGGATGTACCTACTAGAGAAGGTGCAAAACTTGACCTACTCTTGGGAAATAAGGCAGGGCA
>NC_057732.1:49497632-49557863 GCF_004010195.1 Chiloscyllium plagiosum | reverse complement strand
TGACCAGTGGAGTGCCACAAGGATCGTTGCTGGGTCCTCTACTTTTTGTCATTTACATAAATGATTTGGACGCGAGTATAAGAGGTACAGTTAGTAAGTTTGCAGATGAAACCAAAATTGGAGGTGTAATGGATAGCGAAGAGGGTTACCTCAGATTACAACAGGATCTTGACCAGATGGGCCAATGGGCTGAGAAGTGGCAGATGGAGTTTAATTCAGATAAATGCGAGGTGTTGCATTTTGGGAAAGCAAATCTTAGCAGAACGTATACACTTAATGGTAAGGTCCTATGGAGTATTGCTGAACAAAGAGACCTTGGAGTTCGGGTTCATAGCTCCTTAAAAGTGAAGTCGCAGGTAGATAGGATAGTGAAGGCGGCGTTTGGTATGCTTTGCTTTATTGGTCAGAGTATTGAGTACAGGAGTTGGGAGGTTATGTTGCGGCTGTACAGGACGTTGGTTAGGCCACTGTTGGAATATTGCATGCAATTCTGGTCCCCTTCCTATCGGAAAGATTGAATCAGAGAGTCATAGAGATGTACAGCATGGAAACAGACCCTTCAGTCCAACTCGTCCATGCTGACCAACAGGGTAGCTCTCTAGTCAAGCTCCATCTTCAATTTTCATTCATCTCCTTACTTTTGTGCTGGGAATGGGAAAGGAGGAGGAATGTCACAGAACCTTCCCTTAGGATTTTGAGCAAGTAGAATGGGTGATTAAACAGACCATACACACGCTGTAGAAAGAACAAAACCAATGAGATGAATTGAAAATTTCTTCTAATGACCTACAATGGGGATGATTGTAGCACAGGCAAAATCTGCAGGGATCCAAGTCACTCGTTAGAAAGTTAAAGAAACTTATTTGGCTCAACCATCATTAGTTTATCATGGTGTTGTAACAGAGAAAAGTACACCTCAGGGATAGAAAGGAAAAATGTACCAGGGCATTCGTTGGACACAATGAGTTGAAGGGTCTATTTTGATGATTGTAATTCAACAGCATCTGTTCATAATTTTACTTCTGTTCTGAAGAAGGGTCAATGGACTCAAAATTTCAATTCTGCCTTTTCACCACAGATACTGCCAGACCTGCTGAGTTTCTCCAGAAATTTCTGTTTTTGTTTCAAGTTTCCAGCATCAATAGGTCTTTGTTGTTTCTGTACTTGGCATCAAGTCTATCTTTCATTGAAACCTCAGAAACAAAGCAATCTCCCTCAACCGTGTAATAAAATTCCACTGCTTGACACTCTAAATCATCCGCACATACCCATATATTTCCTTTGCTTAACTCCTATTATTGATAAGCTCTTCTACTGCTACCTAATCTTTAACATGTTAACTTTTACACATTTGAGGCCCAGGAGGAAGTTACACCATTTCGAACCAAAGATTAGAATCCTGTAGAAACATTAATAAATAAATAATTACTCGGATCCATTTTCTTTGTAATGGAAAATCAATGTTTTCCATGAAATTATGTTTTCCTTTGGTGCAGTGTAAATAGGATTCATTACAAAAAAGCATTACACGCTCCTTATCTTAGTGAAGTCAACTTATTTAAATACAGCCATTACACAATTATGCAAAGCAAGGTCTTAAAAAGGGGTTGCTTAGCAACTGCGGAGTCTCTGATGAATCGGCCTTGTTTTGCACATATCTTTAAATTTTCTTCCTGAACACTCTCACACAAATATAAAAGAGAAACAGAAAAAATGTCACTGTATTCCCAAACTACAATCAAACTACTAACTAAACATACTTGATGTAACTGAAAAAAATTCTCTGCAACTTTCTTGCACCCAGCTCCATTAATTTCACTTGTGTGAAAACAGTTATGTTGATGAGACAAAACTAGAGATTATTCACCAAAAGCTGTTCAACAAATAGTTTTCATTTAAGCATCTTCATTCAAGTTCACATTATTGATAATTACAAAAGATTATTTAAAAAATTGTGAAAGCTCCCAGATAACTGAACATCACATAATTAAATGAACCTTTAAACTTATTTATGTGGGAGGTAGCATTCTAAATAAATATTTAGCTGTTTCCCGAGAGACATAGGCAGCAGTGACCTCCCTCTTATACACTTTTTAATCAACAGAATAAACTTATGCAAATAATCCACTAAGTGATACTTTGAATAGCAAAGATCAGATGCTGGTAAGATCGGCTATAAGATTGGAAGAAAGAGCCAGACCAGGCATAACAATGTGATATTTGTTCATAACAAATCCCTTATTGATTCATCCAATGAGAGAGTATGTATCATGCTGATTTCCCATCCCTGCTTAATTTGGATTAATTTAAATACATTTTCTAAACCCATATGCTTATTTGAATTTAGACAAAAATAGAACATGCTAGAATTTATTTTGGTTGCTGTTGTTCAAATATAAGAGATTTCTTAAGGAAAAGGATCCTTTTTATCCTTGCATCTTAGTATCTTGCTGCCAGTATTCCGGTATTTCACCAACTATTCATGTTTGAACTAGCCACACAGGTACACTCTCCAGAAATCATTGGATAGCAACTCAGGGCACAATCTTGATTGATGTGTTTTCTGTTGATCGGTGACCCAAGGTCAGATGTATGCCCTGACACCAGTTTCCCAGCTGTGACCAGTTAAAGCAGCACAGGTCAGAACTCAATACTTAATTTCCTGACCTTCAGAACTCCGTTCCATTCTTTATAAATGATCTGATTAGTTTGAATACCGATCTGACTTTTATTTTGAACTCTGTTGCTCTTTTTTTTTAATGATTTGCTCAAAGGGAGGTGGACATCACTGGTTATCATTTATTGCCCATCCCTGGAGAAGGTATCAGTGAATGGCCACCTTAAACCATGAAGACTGTTCAGGAAGAATTTCAGGGCTTTGTCCCAGCAACAGTGAAGGAGTGTTGCACTATAGCCAAATCAGAATGGTGTGTGACTTGTCAGGGTATCTATCAAGTGGTCATGTGTCTGCTGTCTTTGTCTGTAGTGTTTGGAGATGGCGAAGAAGCAATGGGAGATCCAGTAAGATGCGGCACTGCTGGCAGAGAGAGTAATTGCTGAAAGTGGTGGATAGGGTGCTGATTAAGTATAAAGCTTTGTCCGGGATAATGTCAGGCATATTGCATTTCATTGGAGCTGCAGACAACAGGCAATCCATCATGATTCTCGTTTGCACCTTGTAGCTGAGTTGAATTAATGCCACAACTGATTATTTAATTTTCTGTCTATTAAAAATTCTAATCAATTAAATAATTGATTATACTCAGTCAGTCAGCACAGCTGTACCTCTGTCCAAACAAAATGTTTACACCAGATATACTTCAATGTTTTTAAAGATCTACTATCTTCTATAAATTGTCATTGAATTATTGTACTCAAAGTCAATGTCTTTTGAACATGGTATCAGCTTGGGTCAGTGAACATAAATTAGAACTCATAATGTGCACATCATAAATTGAATCTACAGTATCCTGTGTTTGCACATCCTGTCCTTTGAAATAAATTTCACACGGGTTTCTTTCAGAGTGTAGTGTGAAAGAATCTGCAATGTTTCATTTCACAGATCAGTACAAGCAAAGCTGCCAGTTTCAACACAGTGGAGGTTTCCCAAAGTTTAATGTTTACGACAGCTGTCAAGTAGAAAGAGGAATTAAAGCACTTCTTAAAGAACAGATTACTTTGTAAATATGAAGGGTTAACAAACTTCTTACCTCAAACATTCTTTTTAAAATCCAAAATCACTCTCATCACTTTAATTCTACTATTTCTCATTTGATGACAGAATGGGAGGATGTACATGTGGATCATTAACACCAGGTTGGATGAGTTGGGCCAAATGGCCTGTTTTGTACTTTACATTCTATGCAATTCTGTGCATTAAACAACTGGCTGAGGCAGTGGGTTAAATGGAGCAACTTTCACCTGAGACACGGCTTGACATTCTATGACTAGATTAACAGAAAATTACAATGAGGCCCATCAAGCCTACAACTTCTCCTCATCAGTTCCACGAGAATCCTCTGAAACAGACAGAACAATTTACATTGTTGTGTTTTTTTAATTCAAAGAATGTGGGTGATGCTGGTAAGGCCAGCATTTATTGTCTGTCCCAATTATAGACCCTGAGAAGGTGCAATTTAGCCCCTTTCTCCAATACACCACTTGGTCCATTCAGAGGGCAATTCAGAGTCATATATAGGCCAGACCAAATCAATATGATGAATTTTCCCTCCTTGAGGAATGTTACTACATCAGTTGATGACATTGGTATATCAACAATGAGGAATCACTGATATTAATGTTTCCTCATAGATTTTATTTAAGTAATTGAATTAAAATTCCTCACCTGTCAATGTAGGATTGAAATGTATGACTCTGGATCAGAGGCTCGAAATCCTGAAACAATTAATTCACCTCCTGACTCCCCAAAGCCTGTCTACCATCTACAAGTCAGGAGTGTGATGGATAACTCCCCACTTGCCTGGATAGATGCAGCTCCAACAACATTCATAACTCTTGCAAATATTCTGATTCACTATTGATACTGCTGAGGGATGGGTTGACATCTTCTTCGATGTTCTAACAACCTGCATTCAAGAAGCCTCCCATCCCAGCCTTACCTATGTGAATCCCTCAAAGGTTGCAAAGAGCTACATCCACTCCCAGCCAGACAATTGCCAGAGGGAACAGAGGCAGTAGCTGCAGGGAGTAATGTTTTATTTAGATGAGACAAGGACAGGTTTAGAAGCCCATCTGAAAAGCCGCTGAAAATTGGCTCTGTTTCTGTCCTCAGCTCTCCAGGTCCTGGTAAACTCCTTTCTGCTCAAGGAGAATTGAGAGCTAACTTAAGCACAGTGTAAAAGCACCTCATAGGTCCTCCTAGTATCATTAGTATATCAATAATACCCACCTGCACACAATAAGGAAATTGCAAGTTCGCTTCTCGTGAGTATCCAAAAATACACCTCCATTGAATTCGATAATGGCCATTTTTAAGCTGGGTCATGCTACTATTTTCAAAATCAATTATTTATGTATTTTGACCCTCTCACTTGCTCCTGGCCCACAGAAGAAACAATTCAGCTCAATCACTCCATGCTCCACTCCTTCAATCTCTCGCAACTATTTCAATCAACATATCTATTTCCTTCTTTCACATTGTTTATCCAGCTTCCCTTTCAATGTGTCTATACTATACACTTCAAATCCTCCTGGTGGAAGCTATAACTGGTAAGAAAGGTTTCTTTTTCACTCTTTACAAAGAGGTAGAAAGAAAAACTATTTTTATAAATAACCATCCCATTCAATTGAAGCAATTACATCAATAATGGAAAGTTACTGTGGCTAAATTTATAAACTATGCACACTCAGTAATTGTGAGACTGTTTAATAAGCTTTTGCAATCTCATATACCTTCCACATTCCCCAGTGGTGCTCTCTTGGGAAAGACTAGGGAAATTATTTTCGGCAATTCAAAGAAATCTCTCAGAAATTGTGTTTTAACTTAAGTCAACAAAGCAAGACCTGGGAAATTTCATCTTATGGTTCAGCAAGACCATAACTAACCAATAATTCACAGCCGATAACTGATAATCTGGGCTGACACCACTTGTTAAAGTTTATCTGAGGATGTAACTTTTTAGAAGGTTTTGTGATTTACATATGAAAGAAGTGAAACTAACATGGTCATTCTAACAGTTGAGAGACTTAACAAACAATCAAGGTATTTTTCAATGTATAATTTCAGTTGCATCACACGTAAACATTTGCTATAAATTCTGTGTCTTACAATAGTGTACTCCACAACCATCTGATAAAGGAGCAGCGCTCCGAAAACTAGTGCTTCCAATTAAGACTGTGGGACTATAACTTGGTGTTGTGTGGGTTTTTTTTACTTTGAAAGCCTACAACTAGAAGTCTTATTTTCTCTCAGTGAGTTCACCTGTAAAAGATTGTGTCAGCTCCAGATTTCTCAGTAACCTCTACCTAGGTGGTGTCTAGGAGCTCAATGCTTCCTGTCATCTGACCAAATTATTTCCTAATACCTGTTTCTTTAAGAAGTTTACTCTCACCCTTCCATTCTCATCTATTTCAAAGAATACTTCTTCATTGAAACTCCCTTCAGTTACATTCCTTCTAACTTCAGGGTACGACTGAGTCCCTCTCATGAGGAAAAATTCACCATCCTGCTCAATTATTTCCATCCACTCCACAGCGCATAATTGTTATCTATGTAGACGTATCAAAAATTGTAACAGGACAAATTTGTTGAACTGAAGCTGTACTTGGTAGAAATCAACATTGTGCAATTGTATAGAATGTCAGATAGCAATTTAGCAACTGTCTTTGTAATTTTCTCTCGTTTTGCTTGCACTGACTTTAGAAAAAATGTGTCTGTTACATATTCAGTGCAAGTTTGTGAGGCCCAGGCACCTTCTGGTGATGGGAGTTTGTTAACCTCAGGCATGGGAAGTAACTTTATACTAGAAATCTATCAGATCTAGTCAAAGTCAAGAGGATTAGTGGCAGTATTCCTTCACTCACAAACGCCAGAGCAAACTTAATCTTTTTATCGCTTTAGTTTCTGCTGCTTCTCTCAGTCTAAGTTTTCAGCTTTTTAATCAACCACAGAAGCCATTTTTTTTTCTTTATTCATTCATGGTTTAAAAGCATCACTGTCTAGGCAGCATTTCTTGTCCATCCCTAATTGCCCAGAGGGCAATTGAGAGTCAACCAAATTGCTGTGGATCTGGAGTCACATGTAGGCCAGACCAGGTAAGGATGGCAGTTTCCTTCCCTGAAAGACATAAGTGAACCAGCTGGGTTTGTCCAAGAATTGACAATGGATTTATTTAATTATTAGATTCTTAATTGCAGATATTTATTGAATTCAAGTTCCACTATCTGTTGTGGTGGGATTTGAACCTAGGTCCCCAGAACATTACCTGGCTCTCTGGATTAACAGTCCAGCGATAATACTCAGTCATCAACTTCCCCGATTTTATTTACAAGTATCTATGTAATAAAATGTTCCAAGAATTATTGCTAACGAAGTGATGGTTAAGATTCAACTTTTACAACCACTATTCACTATTGACTGTCATAATCTAAACCAGAAAGCTTTTTTATCTCTATTCTCTACTCAAGCAAGAACCCACACCTTCTCTCTCATGAAAACGGTAACTAGGCTGCACGGTGACTCAGTGATTAGCTCTGTTGCCTCATAGTATCAGGAATGCAGGTTTGACTCTATCCTTAGGAATATGTGGAATATGCTTGTTCTTCCATATGTCTGCTTGGGTTTCTTTTGGGTGATCTGATTTCCTTCCACAGTCCAAAGACATGCAGGTTCGGTGGATTGGCTATGCTAACTGTCCACTGTGTTCAGGATTGGTGGACTAGTCATGTGAAACACAGGGTTACAGGGATGGGGTAGGTCTGGGTGGGATGTTCTTCTGAGGGTCAATGGGCCAAATGGTCTCCTTTCACACTGTAGAGGTCCTATGATAACCAACCTTTAGTCATGAAATGCCTCTTATGTTTTTGGTTTTGTCTGGTGAATTCTCTGTAAATTTTAGATAATCTAAAACTCTGCTGCATCATGTTCCATAGCAAGTGCCAATGTCCACAGCTTTAGAACACAGTTAGAAAGAAGCTATCTGGAACAGAGATCAGGACATGTACAAGAAGTGATGACCTAGCTCAGAAATCCAGGATATTGCAAAGAAGAAAGCATTTGTTTCCATTGTGCGGCTGTCATCCACGGTGGAACTTCACAAGACCAGACAAGCTGACTGGCAACTTGCTTTAGGAGAAATTCATCCTGAGAGAAGGACATCCAAGAAATAAAAGATCTTCCAATAAAGAGATACATTATAGACACAAGGTTGAAGCCAAGAACCAAATTTAACAGCCTTCAATCCAAAGACTACCAACTTTCTAAGTCTGAAAAAGGACTGTTTTGGAAGAATTATGAAACATTCAGATTCCTTGAATTTGTGAAGCCAGAGACTTGGATAGGGATGTGGTACTGATTAATGTAACGATAATCATCAATGTTCAAATGTTAATTCTGGAAAAATGCTTGAGGGTAGATGTTGTATAAGATTACTGTTCTGAACAGTTAATGTTGGATTCTTCAATAAGCTCCACACAATTTCAAGATGTTATACTGGTTTAGGTGGGGATAAGGCAGAGCATTCCAGGATACCACAGAGTGCAGACCTGTATCCACAGGTCTCTTGTTAAACTTACTAAGAATATAATATAGATTTTGAATCAATCCACTCAAAGTTGTTATTACACACTACTGGAGCGGATGAGACTTGAAGTTAAGTTCCCTGGTTCAGAGGTAAGAATACTACCACCAAAAGAGCCCTTTAAGAGTAAGAGATATTTTATAATCTATAATGTAATTCACCCGCCTATGCTGATCTGCTCTAGCTCCCAAAGAATCCTGCCTCTATTTTATGCCCGACTTCCTCAAACCAGTCATTAATGGCTGCGCCTTCAGATGCCCATGATGTGGCATTTTCTTCGAAAGTCCTTTCTGCTTTAAATACCCCAATTAAAACCAAGTGTATGAAAATACTTGTTATGGAGGTGCCGGTGTGAGACTGGGGTGAGCAAAGTTAAAAATCACACAACACCAGGCTATAATCTTCTAGGAGAAAGTGAGGACTGCAGATACTGGAGATCAGAGCTAAAAATGTGTTGCTGGAAAAGCGCAGCAGGTCAGGCAGCATCCAAGGAGCAGGAGAATCGACGTTTCAGACATGAGCCCTTCTTCAGACTATTGCAGACGGTTCTTTTTTCAAGGGGAGGTAGATAGGATCTAAATCGATGTGTCTTTGTTTCACCTTCCTAGGACATGTATGTTGTCCCAATCAAAGTGGTGTCCTTCTTTGTCTGTATTTAAAGAAACTAGTGATTAGATTATTTACAGTGTGGAAACAGGCCCTTTGGCCCAAGTCCACACCGACCCGCCTAAGCACACCCGCCCAGACCCATTCCCCTACATTTATCCCTTCACCTAGCACTACGGGCAATTTAGCATGGCCAATTCACTTGACCTGCACATTTATGGACAGTGGGAGGAAACCGGAGTACCTGGAGGAAACCCACGCAGACACAGGGAGAATGTGCAAACTCCACACAGACAGTCGCCTGAGGTGGGAATTGATCCCGGATCTCTGGCGCTGTGAGGCAGCAGTGCTAACCATTGTGCCACCGTGTCGCCCACAATCTAACCATACTTTTGCACTAATGAATGCTTATCACCTACCTGAAATTCATAAACCTTCATACAGTGGACTGGCAACCCTGGCCAATCTTTTTTCAGAGATGCTGCGGCTAATTGTAGCGCTCTAATGGGTACAGATCAAGGAGCAAACCTGTGGACTTGGTGCTAATTAAACCATAACACCATAGGAACAGAAATTAGGCCATTCAGCCCATTGACTTGCTCCACCATTCGATCATGGCTGATAGGTTTCTCAATCCATTTCCTGCTTTCTCCCCTTAACCTTTTATCCCCTTGATATAGATGAGGAGATGACGGCTTAGAGGTATCATCACTAGACTGTTAATCCAGAGATCCAGATAATGTTCCAGGAATCTGGATTCTAATCCCACCATGGCAGATGGTGAAATTTGAACACAATAATAAAGAAAAATCTGGATGACCATTGTCAATTGTCAGGACAAACTCATCCGGTTCTCTAATGTCCATTAGGGAAGGAAACTGTGATCCTTACCTGGTCTGGCCTACTTGTGACTCCAGACTCACAGCAATGTGATTGTTGCTCAACTGTCCTCTGGGCAATTGGAGATGGGCAATAGGCCTGGCCAGTGACATCCTCATCCCCTGAATGAAGAAAGGAAGAAAAATCCGTGCCTTGTCTATTAGTCTGCTCAGTTTAAATATTTCTGAATTTCTACATAAATGCAAGGTATAACATGTTACAGCTTGCTCCATACATGCAAATGGCAAACATGTCTGTAAGTCATAGCAAGTAGTTGTTAAATCAAAGGTTGTGATCATAGGAAAATTGTTTTTAAAATCAACATTAACACGTAGACACTTTCACGAGACAATATGCCCTTGGAATAGAAAGTAATTGCAGAAGTGTAACCAAACATTTCACGCATAAAACCAGATGACACTGTAGCAGTGACTGTTTCCTCGTAGAACAACCATGTATCTTTTAATAGCAGGCAATGACATTTCAAATATCCTGACTGTATATGGTCTGTGGCTCTGCTCAATGCCTCAAAAATAGAGCATGTTTTTCTGTGGAAGAATTTGCATGGGAGGCTTATTGGTGTGGTCTAAAGAAAACACAGAAATAAACCTACTGAATTGAAATGAAGGGTTTGGAAAAAATCTGTTGGCTTCTGGTATAAATCAATGGGATGAAGTTGAACTATGAGATATTAGTGTACAAGTACTTTAACATGACAAAGGAATTTCTCTGTCTGCCATTTTAATGAAGCAATGAGCAATGTGATTTAAATCCAAGAGCATATTGACTCTTAATCAATATTTAAAAGCCAAACACAGTTGCATTTAAAGTCAGTGTGTTAATGTGTCTTGCCATTGAGTGATTGCCATGCATTGTATTCCTGATTTCACGAGACTGCCATTGGACTGTGGCCAACAATCAAAGTGTTTGCACAAGAACAGAAGAATTAGGAGCTGGAGTAAGCCATTCAGCCCCTCAAGCCTGATTCGCTATTCAATAATGTCAAGGTGCCAGCTTCAGTATTGAGGGAAATAGCCACCTCAAATAAAACCTTAAATTAATGCCACAGCTATCATGAAGGAATCAGAGGAGCTTGAGTCATTGTGGGTGACAATATTTTATCCTCTGCCTGTGCCAGAACCGAACATATCCAGCAACAAAAGCACTCAGTACTCATTGGCCCCTTCCTATTATTATATTCTGACAAACACGTAACACTTAGAATATTAGGCAAAAGGTGACATGTGTAAACGTAAGGGGAACCATGGTGATAAAAAAAGTTAGATTACTCAGTGCGGTTTAGAATTTTCCACAATAAACTATCAGGTGCTTTCATATGAATGCAGGTTAGATTGACACTGGAACAGATCTGCTGCTGACATTATCATTCAGGGTGCTACTGAATGCTGAATTGAAGTCATATTGTGAAATAGATTGTGTGCTGAAGGAATTTAGCTTCATTGGCCAGTTGGAAGGATGCAGATTGTATTCCACAGAATAGGAGCATCCTGTGAATTATATGAGAGTGAAAGATTCTGAAAGGATTAATACTGAGGAGTGCTTTAAATATTACCCACTATGATATAGCTTTGGTGGTTTAGGATGTCAAAGGATTAAGATCTGTTAAAAATCACACAACACGAGGTTATAGTCCAACAGGTTTAATTGGAAGCACTAGCTTTCAGAGCACTGATCGTTTATCAGGTGGTTGTGGAGTACACGATTGTAGGACACAGAATTTATAGCAAAATTCTTTGCTATAAATTATTTATTTGCTATAAATTCTGTGTTCTACAATCGTGTCCTCCACAACCACCTGATGAAGGAGCGGCGCTCCGAAAGCTAGTGCTTCCAATTAAACCTGTTGGACTATAACCTGATGTTGTGCGATTTTTAACTTTATACACCCCAGTCCAACAACGGCATCTCCAAATCATGATTAAGATTTGGGTATTCCTCCGAGCTTCTGTGACAGTTTTTAATATAATCTGTAACTAGTTGCCAATATGCCAGATACTACTTCTTAACCAATACATGTGCCTCTTGTAATTAGATTGGTAAATGGTTTTCCTCAACCAGACAAGACCAAGCAGGTCCTGTCAGTCTCTCCACTTAAAGAGAGTGGTGACAGCATACCTACTTCCATGATGAAGTTTAGGTTCACGTTGTCAGCATTTAGAGCATGATGAGCAGCAGAGTGGATTCTATTCAGCTGCCTTATACAATATGATGAGTGGTGGTGGGGATCTTGTTCAGCTGCCTTATAAAACATGGTGTACAGTGGTGGTGCTCTGAAGATTTCCTTAAGCATCTGAATCCTCAGCTTTAAGTTACTCGGTGTTAAAGCTTGCCTGCAGCAGGGAAGAGCTGACAATTGAAGAACCCCCTGCAGACGACAATCTTGTGGCAAGATTCAACAAGGAAGAATCTACAGTCTGGGGCAAAATTATTTCAGAGCTGGTAAGAGATGCGTTGCAGTAGAGGAGTTCAGAACTCCCTGGGGACAATTGTACCAAAGGTGATATGGACTGCATCACATGGTGGTGGTCTGTAAGAGCAGACTCAAAATGGTTTCAATTCCATAGCACAAAAGAACAGAGATTAGATTCCCTACAGTGTGGAAACTGGCCCTTCAGCCCAACAAGTCCACACCAACACTCTGAAGAGTAACCCACCCAGACCCATTTCCTGCTGACTAATGCATCTAACACTATGGGCAATTTAGCATGGTCAATTCACCTGCACATCTTTAGACTGTGGGAGGAAACCGGAGCACCCAGAGGAAACCCACACAGACACGGGGAGAATGTGCAAACTCCACACAGACAGTCGCCCAAGGCTGGAACTGAATCTAGGTGCCTGGCGCTGTGAGGCAGCAGTGCTAACCACTGAGCCACTGTGCCACCCCTAAAGGGTTCCCAGAGTATTGTTAAAATCCCTAGTAGTCAAAGAAAGAAAAGGTGCATATTGCCAGATGAGAAAGCAAAACGTAAGGGAAGTACTGAGCTCAGATCATGTATCACTGGCAATTGGGCATGGCTAAAGGGAAATCAAGGACCTTGAAAGCAACTTAAACTGAGGTTGCAGACCCAGAGATGTCACAAAGTCATCACTGAAGTGACAAAGAGCTGATTAGAAACACAAGCAGCCTGGGTCTAAAAAAGATTAAAGTTAGAATACTTGATAAAGTCACAGACAAAGCAAGAGATGGTCCATCAACAAAGCATTAAAAGTAGGAAACTTCAATTTAAACCTCAGAGAGTAGGAATCATCCAGAAAGAAAAAAATGTCAATCAAGCGGGATTTACCCTTTTAAAAGGGGAGGCGATGGCATAGTTTTATTATAGCTGGATTATTAAATCAGAGACCCAGGTAATGTTCAGTGGACCAGGATTCGAATCCCAATGGTAGATGGTGGAATTTGAATTCAATAAAAAATAATCTGGAATTAGGAGTCTGATGATGACCATTAAACGATTGTCAGAAAAACCCATCTGGTTCATTAACATCCTTTAGAGAAGGAAACTGCCATCCTTACCAGGTCTGGACTACATGCGACTTCACAGCAATGTGGTTGACTCTTAACTGCCCTCTTGGCAATTAGGGGTGGGCAATAAAGGCTGACATAGCCAGCGATGTCCATATCCCATTAATGAATGCATTTTTAAAAAAGCAGGAGATATTTAATAAAACCGTGATTAGACAAGGCATTGTTTAATAAAGCTACGGGGAAATAGGATTCATGCAACAAAGATGTTAGAGAAATGACAATTTTTACTATGAAGGTTGTGAAACACAGATTTCACAGTAACAATGGGAATCATTACTTTTAACTGCAAGATGGTGAGGATTCTCCATTTTATCAGAAAAAACTTTCAGAAGAACAACAAAGAACAGCAGAACTGCTATTAAATTCAACTGAAAAGCCTTTTACACAAGAAGTAAATAAAAATACTGGGAAGACACAATACCAGAAATAATATGCCAGGAAAGTTTAATTTAAGAGTTTCAGCACAAAATAATAGATACCTTGGACAAAACAATTCTTGAGATACTGAGTATCCACAAGGACAAAAGTTGAATGAATTAATACATTTGTAGGGTTATAATTTGTCAAGGGGCAAAAGATGCAGTAGTTACCTTTGAAGAAGCGTTGATATCCTGATCGAATCACTTCATTTCTCAGAACAAATAGGATTCTTGGAAGAACAAGATTATAAAGAAGAGTTCAGCACTTAGAAGACCCAGTAAATAATTGCATTAATTATCACTACAAATTAATGGGGAAATGTAACTATGTTGATTCATATAAACAGGATTGTTTTATGAATTTCAGATGACTTTTTTGGATTTATTACAATCAAAGGAAGATTTGACTTGAGAGAAAGCCATTCAGATGGCAAATGAAGCAAAATCTAAAAGCTACACAGGTCAGTTGTCATGATTTGGAGATGCTGGTGTTGGACTGGAGTGTACAAAGTTAAAAATCACACAACACCAGGTTATAGTCAATCACCTGATGAAGGAGCGTCACTCCGAAAGCTAGTGTGCTTCCAATTAAACCTGTTGGACTATAACCTGGTGTTGTGTGATTTTTACCCAGATCAGTTATAGCAGTAACTATGGCATTGGAAACCAGCAAAATACATTCAGAACTAAAGATACAAAACCACAAAAGAAAAACATGAAAAATACAAGGTGTAGGGCAAGTGCCAGACACTGAAAGGATTTGTCAGTACTGTGGAGCTAAGATGCCTCACAGGCAAAGACATTGTCCTGCAATTAGATGTGAATTGTAAGGCAATAGGTCAGTGTTTTCAGAAAATATGCAGAACTCATGAGAAAATTACAGAAGAGCAAGAAGTCAAATTCTTACCCACACCGAGATTATGAGATAAAACAATCTATGATAAAAGGAAAACCTAAAATATTCTTCAGGGAAACAGGTGATCCAGACTTGGGTTTTGAAAAGAGGGAATTTATGTCAATGGCTGTCTCATACATTTCAAGTTAGATAGTGGACAAGTGGCAATGTATTATCAAATATTGAAGCACGTTTGAGAAAACACTGTCTACAGTGACAACAGTATAACTACATGGTCCAGGAGGTACATATGTTAAGATTGAATGTTAGGAGCAACTTTCCAATATAAGGAATATCAAAAGGTAGAAAACATGCACATAATTCACAATCAAGAATTCCCTCTTTTAAGTAGGAATGCAAGATTTTATCTCTACCTTCTTCAAATGGCTGGAGTTAAACCAGTTAAAGACAAGGAGTAACTGGTCAAAGGATAATCAAACAAAGATTTTCAGATGGTTTCCTAGACTTAATTATGTTAGCTCAGGAAATATGTTTCATGCTGTCAATAAAATGGAGTCCCAGACTATACTGGATTGACAGAAATGTTTTCCACTGCTATCAACACTGAAGAGAGTTTGAATTGCAAGGATGAGCAAAGTTTGCAAGAAAATACAAATGAGGAGATAGCCATAAAGTGATATACCTCACTTGAGTTAACTAATGAATCTCACCATGACGTATCTCAATGGGCAACACATCATGGTGAACCCACAATAATGACAGATTCAAGCCTGATGTTAGAATGTGAGGTGACTCAGAAGGGAAAAATCCAAGTGGAGAATTTTCTTATGTTCCCAGGTTGAGTCCATAAGGCTATCAGATGTGGGGTAGAAGTTGGCCATTCTGCGAATTGGGTCTACTCCACCAGTCAGTGTGATCATGCACACAAACTGATGTAGCCACCACTTAGGAGGGATAACCAACATCTAATAAATCAGGATTCCTAAAAGGCAATGTTTCCTGTTTGAACAGCTTTGGAAATCAACATTGAGACCAGAGGTCCTCCAGTTTAAGGAGACTTTCAGACCCCACCCTATCAGAAACAACATCAGAGTCTCCACCTTCAACCCAGAGGGCTAGCAATCTCCCAAATTTAAAGACGACACATTCAGGAGAAATAGTGAAAACTCCTGACTCCCCTGAATTTGTGAAGTCAGAGTTGTGGAGGGAAGTGGAGTAATGATGACTATCAAATATATACATAAATGGGTAATATTAATAATTGAAAACTATAGGTTAGGGCAGAATCATGTGTTAGGGTGTGACAGCTTGTGGACTTGTGGGACAAATAACTTTTATAAAGAAACAAGACCTAATCTCAGAATCCCCCCTCAATGTCCAGATAACCATGTCTAACAAGTTAATGTAGTATACAATGAATAGATCCAGTTCAATACAACAGTCTCTTCTAGTTAGACCAGGAAGTGGTTTTCATTGACCACATTAAACCAAGTAGGCCCTTTTCATCCCACACTTCAAGAGGATTTTGGCAGCAATTCTAACACTCTGTGAAATGCAAACACAGTTTGTTTGTGCATACAACATAGTGATGTCTTCTGACAGTAAGTTCCAATAAGAGTTAACAGGTATCATCGTTATGAATTATAACAGAACGTTGATGAGCAGATACAATGATTGAGGAGGCATTGGTAAGAGGAATTGTCCCTTATTTTAAATGTTAGTGAGATACCTTTTGTATTTCAAAGACAGCCTGGGAGTCTCAGTTGGGAAGTTTGAGCTGAACTGCAAGTCTGTCTGTCAATCAGCAGAGAAATTATAATGTGGTGACTCCACAAGATAACTTGTAAGTCTTGGTTGTATTAATCAACTCCATTCCCTTCTTTTTGGTCAATGGAACCCCACAGTCTCCCTCTAGATTTCTGCTACTAACTCTCCACCCAATTTCCACCCATTCTAATGATAAACAGCTGCTTCCCAGTCCCATGTCTATGTCCCATTTTGATGTTTCTAAGAGTTAGAATCTCACAGAGTGAACACATGGAATCTCACTGAGCCAATAGCCAGTCCACCTGCATGTTTTAATCAGTCAATGACGTAGATTGTTCAAGAAGAATTCCAGTTCATAGAGTCATAGAGATGTACAGTATGGAAACAGACCCTTCGGTCCAACCCATCCCTGCCGACCAGATATCCCAACCCAATCTAGTCCCACCTGCCAGCACCCGGCCCATATCCCTCCAAACCCTTCCTATTCATATACCCATCCAAATTCCTTTTAACTGTTGCAATTGTACCAGCCTCCACCACTTCCTTTGGCAGCTCATTCCATACACGTACCACCCTCTGTGTGAAAAAGTTGCCCCGTGGGTCTCTTTTATATTTTTCCCCTCTCACCCTAAACCTATTGTTCTGGACTCCCCAACCCCAGGGAAAAGACTTTGTCTGTTTATCCTATCCATGCCCCTCATAATTTTATAAACCTTTATAAGGTCACCCCTCAGCCTCCGAAAATCTATGTCAGAAGTTGGATTTTCTTCCTTCAATAATGTAGATAATTCTCTGTAGGAAACCTGATTACATGAACTGAAATGTTTATCTGTAATTTTCTATTTCACTTTTAGCTAAGGATATGCTTCAACAGTAACCAACGCATAAAGTTCAATGTTGATGTGAAATCCTGAGGGTACTTGACAGGGTGGATGTGGAAAGCATGTTGCCCCTTTTGTCACCATCTCGAACTTGGGGCTTGCAAATAGGACTCGCCTATTTATGACAAATCAGTAGAATTTCTTTCCTCTGTCAAAGTCTTTTAAACTCTCCTCATCCAAAGGTGGTGGAAGCAGTCTTTGAATATTTCAAAGGTGAGAGATGGATGGATTCTTGATAAGCAAGAGGGTGAAAGGTTGTCAGGGCTGGACTGAAATCTGGAGCCATGATCCTATTAAATGGTGGAGCAAACATGAGGAGCCAATGACCCTGACTTGCTCCAAACTCATTGTGTATTCATGGAAATGAGCTGAGTGGTTAATTTTGTGCATGTGTGCATCAATAAAAATAGAAAAATAAATGGTGGAGTCAAAGGTAGACAGAGTGGTGAAGAAGGCTGCTTGCTTTCATCAGTCAGAGTATGGAGTCTATTCCTGATGAAGGGCTTTTGCCCGAAACGTCGATTTTCCTGCTCTTCGGATGCTGCCCGAACTGCTGTGCTTTTCCAGCACCACCCTAATCTAAACTCTGGTTTCCAGCAACTGCAGTCTTTGTTTTTACCTAGGAGTTGAAATGTCTTGTTGTAGCTGTACAATATGTTGGTAAGGCCGCATGTAGTCCTCATTGCCTTACTACAGAAAGGGTATTATTAAACTTGAAAACGTGCAGCAAAGATTTACTAGGATGCTACCCGGACTGGAAGGTTTGAGTTATAAGAAGCAGCTGTTTATGCTGGGACTTTTTCCCCTGGAGTGTAGGAGACTGAGGGGTGTCCTTATAGAGGTCCATAAAATCATGAGAGTCATGGATAAGGTAGCCATGATGTGGAGGTGCCAGTGTTAGACTAGCGTCAACAAAGTTAAAAATTACACAACATCAGGTTATAGTCCAACAGGTTTATTTGGAAATACTAGCTTTCAGAGCACTGCTCCTTCAAAAGGGAACTAGTGGGGCAGGATCATAAGACTCAGAATTTATAGCAAAAGATAGCAAATTCTGTGTATTATGATCCAGCCCCACTGATTACCTGATGAAGGAAAATCCAGAAGAAAAGACATGAAAAAAAAACTGTCAGTTGGTTTGTTTACATTGAAAGAGCAAAGTAGACTAAACTCAGAGAACATTGATAAAATACACAACTAAATATCCTGCTGTTGAATTGAAAACAATTTACAAAGTAAATGAACACTTCACCGTTTCATGACTGAAAACAGGATACAATTACAATTCAGAGTATTTCATTTTGAAAAAAATCAATGTAGCGCAATGCTTCTTTCTTTCATCTGTGAAAATAATTTGAGAGAGGGAAAATATTCACATTTTCAAATATGAAACAAAGGTCAGCTGTAATTTTTGGTTCATGAACCTCAAACATAGAAAAGTCTCGAAGGCAGTCTAACAGTGTTTCCTGATAGCAATCAGCTGTTATTAACAGGGGATCTGAACTACCACAATTCAGGAAAAATGAAGAGGTTTCTGTTATTCATTGATTTATTTTCGTTTGTCCTGGAGAGGATTTCACATTTATTTGCCGCATTTAATTGAGGTTCATCTGAGTTCACAAATAAACACCAATACTTCAAAGAATTCATAGGTATGCCTGAAAAAATATTGAAGTTGGTCATTGTTGTATGAGATAATGGTCCTGAAGGGGTTAACATTCACATTAAATTAGCTCCATCTATATTTGTGATGTCACACACGGTGTGGTTAGAGACAAAGAATTCTACTGTAGCTTTTGGAGAGAGTACAAGAATCTGTACCAGCTACCTATAATCTGAGTAATTATACCTCACCAACTTGGTTATACCAAACCAAGTAACTATACCTAGCGTGTAATTGTTATCATGCAATAAATCTCCTTGCTATCTAAGAACTGTGTCTCTTCTACAAAATCCTCTACATTGCTACTTCTTTTAGACCAACTCATGGGGTTGGTCCAAGACAGAGCAGAGACAAAAGATTTTTCAGAAGAGATGCAAAGTTGAAACTTTTCATTTTGCTCTCATCAGGATTAGGATTCAAGAAAACAGACTTAACCGACAGCAATGTATGCAGCATGTGAAGAGAGTGCTAATGGGTGGAAGCATTGCTGGCAGTTTAGATTAGATTACTTACAGTGTGGAAATAGGCCCTTCGGCCCAACAAGTTCACACCGACCCTCCGAACAGCAACCCACCCAGACCCATTCCCCAATATTTACTCCTTCACCTAACATTATGGGCAATTTAACATGGCCAATTCACCTGTCCTGTACATCTTTGGACTGTGGGAGGAAACCGAAGCATCTGGAGGAAACCCACGCAGGAACGGGGGGAATGTGCAAACAGACAGTTGCCTGAGGCGGGAATGGAACCCAGGTCTCTGGTGCTGTGAGGCAGCAGTGCTAACCACTGTGCCACCATGCCACCCAATCTTCGTTCTGAGAATGGGTAAGTAGATTCTGATTAGTAAGAGTGTTGCCATGAGAATGAAGTGCAGGTTGGCAGTCTCTTTGACCCCTTTTCTTCCCAGTGAAAGAATAGGATTGAGATAGCTATGGATGTGTGCTAGCTTGTACTGAGACTGTCGACTAGATGTTAACTATCATTCCAGGGAAGAGATGGGAATGAGATGAATCATCCCACACTTGCCTGCCACATATCTCTGTTTGTACAGGGCGTTGCTTCTCTCTCATTCGCCGATTTGAATTGCTCTGCCAATCCTTATATCATCCGTTAAATCACTGCCTGAATTATATTACCATCTTTCTCCACAGTGGGAGTTCACTGTGTACAAATTGGTTGCCATGTTTTCTACGTACAAGAGCAACCACACCATAAAAGTATGTTATTAACTGAAAACTGCTTTCAAGATTCTTGTAAAATATGAAATGTTGTTACTTCACTGATCAGGGATCAGTTACCTAGATTGCAATGCTGAGTGATACTGCAGTATGGGTTCAATTTCTGAGTTTACCCTGAAGGGCTCTCCTTCCCAAACTCTCCCCTTGCCTGAGGCGTGGCGACCCTCAGATTAAACCACCACCAGTTATCTCCAGAACAGAACACAGGATTATAGCAAATTTACCTTTACTTTACCAATATAATTATTTTTCTTTTTACCAATCAGAGTTTTCTTTATTGTATTTGGTGAATTCTTTCTAACTTTTCCTTTTGTGGTATTGTCTGCCCAAGTGAATATTTTCTCTCCTCTTGCTCGTGACCTACAACCCTTGAAAACTTTGAAGAAGAGCTCAATAGCTGTCAAGCAGCCTAATTATTTTTTCCTCACTGACTTTATGCCACAAACAGAATGATGTCTTTGTCAGATTTGTGGCATCTTACTGAAAATGGAAGTGCAATTAGATGTATGGAATCATGACCACTTACACCAAGCAAGGATATACATTAGTCTTTGCAATACTACATTGTGTCTTTAATTATTTTGCTGAAAGATTGATTTAAAATGTATAATGACACAAAGTACTGAGAATGATGGGAATTTGAATTAATAATATGTAATACTATGAAAGGCTCCGCAGGTCAGACAGCATCAGTGGAGAGCAAAACAGAGTTAACGATTCCGATCAATAAATTTTCACAACTTGAAAAGTTATAAGTGTGGGAAATAAGTTGGACAAGGTTGAGATTCCTGTCTTGGTGGACACAGAGTGTCTGCGTATCAGAGATATTGGATTGAATGGATACATTTACAAAACATGTGTTGTTTCTTTAAATGATGCTTTGCCACTCTCTTTGTCCCTGCAACACTAACTCTTTTGACAGTTAACCTCTCCTAACTCTTGCCCTCTTTCATTATTTTTCTGTCGTCGCCTGCTTTAACTAAAAAAGCTAGAATTTTTAATGTCATAAAAACATAAATTGCTGAAGAAACTCATCAGCTCTGACAGCAGCATCTGTGGAGAGAAAATAGTTAATGTTTTGAGACAAGTGACCTTTCATCAGAACAATTCTAATGCTGTCCAGTTCTGAAAGCTTATTGACATGTTGCCTATCCTGCTGAATATTTCCAGTGTTCCATTTTTATTTCCAAGTCAGCAACAAGTATTCATAAAGTACCTGATGGATGAAATACAGGAGTGCAAATGAAAGGAGAATGGTGAGAGAGATATGGAAGTGTGGGAAACAATTAAAGAGGAAAATGTATTTAAAGGTGAGAGAGAATTTAAGAAAAATAAAGAAAATGCAATGGTCATGTGGTCATAATCTAAACAGAGCTGTAACTTAACTTGCAGTCAAAATCCTCCGAAATATCCCATGATGGAATAAAGATGTCAACTTGATAAAATTCCAGTGAAACTAATTCATAACTAATTCAGTAAAGAGTGGCTACTTCAGAATATCTTTGAATACTTTGACTGCCTACCTGTCTAGTTAGTTTAAAAGTTAAGTGAGAGGTCTGTCTTTGGCCTCATAATTATATTTCCCATTATAAGTATGATGAATTTTAAATATAACTTGACAGAGGGAAACTTGTGCAGTTTTTATACTGTGATAAATGGTGTCTGATATATTAACAACATTTTTAGAGATTGGATTTTAAACTGGTGGCAGATGTGTGCTGGCTACTTTTCCGAAGGATTTAACAAATAACTAGGTCAGTCAGTCTTTCCAGAACCATGATTTAATCCCATGTGTCAGAGAGCAGGTGACCCCCAGAGTGTTCATGGAACATTTTTAATTCTGTACTGGGTTTATGACTGGGTGTATAAATAGGTCATTAGCTTGTCTTTTTGTCCGTTTAGGATAATCAAGCATTGACTTTGGTTAAGAAATCAAGAGTTTGAAAAATATTTGAAAGAGACCTGACAGGAGTCGGAAGCACTGTATAATTTCTCTCTGAGAAATGAGTGCGCAACAGCTAAGGGAATAAGTTACCTTATAATAAGTGTAAATAATTTCCAGACCAGGAGTGGTTGGTTAGAAATTTGCAGATTTTTAAAAGACTGTGAATGTGTAAACTTTCAGCTTTTAGATGTTCATGTAAGAAAACTTCAAAGTTGACAGGAAACAACTGCAAATAAACTGGTGAGTCAAACTTAAAGATTTGAGCTCGGGGTTAATCTTTCTGGATTTGTTACTTTGATGGGAGTAGGGAATTGGTGAGAACATTGTCTTGCTGTGTGCTTTAAGATTTTTCAGAACCATTTTCCAGATTTAGATGATCCTTTAATGTAATAAACCTCATTAAAGAAAATTTGCAGCCCTTTGTGTGTTTATGTTTTTGTGAATGACTGACACAGTAAAATTAAGAAAAAACAATGCATACAGGATCAATCAAGTCAAGTTTAATTCTGGACTCTAGCTTGTCTAGCAGCTGGGAGTAAAACAGCACATCGCAGAAAATAGCCCTAATGTGCAGATATCTATATTCCAGCTGAGCTCTGCTGTTTCAGGCTTGTTAGAGCATTTCATGTGCAGCCCTGCAAAAACAAACCTCTTGTCTACAGCCAGTTCCTGTAAAATGTCACTAACCAGAAGCACTAACTGTTTCTTTCTCTCCACAGATGCAATCTGACCTGTTGTACATTTCCACAAATTTTCTTTATTTCACATTTCCAGAAGATGCAGCATTTTGCTTTTGTGATTTTACTCTAATTTATTTCAGAAAGAATGTTCTTTTAAAATCTTGAAATCTGCATATTAGGCAGGTACTCTGGACTACTTTGATATCTGCATCTTCATTGTCTGGTCCTACATGTATAAAGCAATTTCTTTTCTTTCCTGTCACCTTCACTAGGTTTGTGAGAGTTATTCAACATTGAAGATTTTGGTTGGTGCTGCAATTTTAACAAACCACTTATGATTAATTGTGCATCATAAATGGACAAGTCTGGCGGGGGCAGATTGTATGTATGGAAACAAAGCAAAAATTAGATGTGTTATTCTGACAAGCCTAGCATGTAGACAATCATTTGACTAACATCAGTCTTCAGTTAAAAGATACTTTTGTTGTGTTGCAAAGAAAAAGTACTAAAGAAGGGATTGTCAACTGGAAAAAATGGGAAAGTGGTTACAATGGGTGAAATTGACAATGCTAGATGGACAAAATGACAAATTAAACCATTGCTTTACAGTTGACTCTGCTATAACGCAGTCGTTCCATTCTCATGCAATCCTGTGTTATAAGAAAATTGTGTAATAACAGCACCATATAAACTAACAGGGCCGAAATCACGTTATAACTAATACAGAGGAACCTCGATTATCCAGCATTCGATTATCCGAATTTTGGATTACCTGGCAAGATCGCAAGGTCCTGATGCTCGGCTAAACTATGATATCCGGCATTCGATTATCGGGAATTCAATTAACTGAATGAAATATTCCCTGCCCATGTCCTTCGTCTAATCGAAGTTCCTCTGCGCATGCTTTAAGTTTGTGCTTTAGAAACAGCGCCCCCAATTCATCAATCACGCTATACTAAATTCATATTAATGAAACACGCATTATAGCAAAATGACCTGTATGTCAAGTGCCAAGTGACTTCAACAGAATGAGTGTCAGTCAGTTGTAAAACAGCAAGCAAAATGGTCTTAGTTTAAGGAAATGCAAACTCTCCTGAACTTACTGGTCTGGCAGTTTAAAGCTTAATTAAGCAAGTTACTCATGGTGGTAACATAAAAAGATACAGAGTAATCCAAATTGATGATTCACCTTATCATTTCATTCTGATGTCTTGATGTCTTGAGGTCTTGGTTGTAGGCAGATGTGGTCAGAGTTACAACTTTTACAGAAGCAAACTTCAAATCCCAAATTTCCCCAAGCACAAAATATACGGAAATAAAACTTGCCCTGCACAATTTGCTGACTGTGAGATAAAGCTCATCATCCTGAAATGGAGTCCATACCCCAAGGATCAAAAAACATGTATATAACATCTTTAAAGTAATAAAGTGTCCCAAGGTACTTACAGGATCATTGGAAATCAAAATTTGATCATAAGCCACATTTGGTATTATGGCATTAGCTATTAGGGCAATTCAAAAGCTTGGTTAGTGAATTTTTAAGAAGCTTCTGAAAGGAGAAAATAAAGCTGGGGAGGGTTAGGGAGGAAATTAGGGCTTGGGACCTTGGCAGTTGAAGATATAGCCATCAACGGTGCTGTGGTTAAAATTGGAAATGCTCAAGAGACCTGAAATAGACTTGAAGGTTGTCAGGGCTGGAAGAGATTATAGAGATAGAGAGGAGTGAAGTCACAGTGAATTTTAAATCAAACTAAAGAATTTTAGCATCAAAATGTTAACTGAGCAGAATTCAGGTCAGCGAGCCCAGGGGTGATGCAGAACGGTACTTGGTGGGATTACAAATGAGTTATTTGCTTAAATAAAATATTTTGGTACACCTCTCCACAAAACACACCGATTGCTGAATGTGTAGGAATGGTATGAAAACATCAAGGATGGTTTTGGGTGTTCAGAAAGTCAAATAAAACATGAATATTTATGAAAAGCATTGCAATCACAAGGGAGTGCAGTCCTTTGCTGTTCAGCTGAGCTCTTGCCTACCCTCCCAGATGGCTTTAAAAATCCTACTGCACTACTTCAGAGAAGAGCAGGAGAGTTCTGCTTGTGTTTGGACTAATCCTTACCGAGCAAAAACACAAAATCACTCATACAGATTTTCTGATCATTTATTCATTGCTGTTTGTGGAATATTGCTATATGAAGAATGGTTGCCAACATCACAGCAGTGCGCACAGTTCAATGGCAATTTATTGGCAATGGTGAGCGGAGGGACCTCATGACATTGTGAAAGGCGCTGTATAAATAGAATGGGCAATAAGTGCTGGCTGAACTGGCAATGCACACGTTTTGTGAACAAGTAATTTTTTACAAGTGTTTCTTTCAAAACTTTTCCAGGATTTCGTCCCAGACCGGAAGGAGTGTGATGGAACACTCCCCATGTGTCTGAATGACTGCAGCTCCAAAAGCACTCAAGAATCTTGATACCATCTGCTTCCCCTTTATCCACTACTTTAAACATTTACTCCCTCCACCACTGGCGTAGAGTGGTAGCAATGTGTAGCATCCGCAAGATGTGCCGCAGCAACTTCCAAACCTATGACCTCTACCATCTAGCAGGACTAGGCAACAGAGACATGGGAACACCATGACATGTTTCAAACCACACACCATCATGACTTTATCACCACACCTTAAATGTTGTTGGAGCAACGTCCTGAAATTCCTCCCTAAAAGCACTGTTGGTGTATCTACAACACATGGAGTGTAGCAGTTCAAGGATCTTAAGCACAAGTAGACATGGGCAATAAATCCTAAATGTCAGTGCCACTCACACTTAATGAAAAAATTTTTTAAAAGCTCAGTTTGGACAAAGGTACAGGTTTGAAATGTCAACCAATATTTCTCTTTCAGATGTTGACTAACATACAGTCATAAAGATGTACAGCATGGAAATAGACCCTTTGGTCCAACCCGTCCATGCCGACCAGCTTTCCCAACCCAATCTAGTCCCACCTGCCAGCACCCGGCCCATATCCCTCCAAACCCTTCCTATTCATATACCCATCAAAATGCCTCTTAAATGTTGCAATTGTACCAGCCTCCACCACTTCCTCTGACAGCTCATTCCATACACATACCACCCTCTGCATGAAAATGTTGTCCCTTAGGTCTCTTTTATATCTTTCCCCTCTCACCCTAAACCTATGCCCTCTAGTTCTGGACTCCCCGACCCCAGTGAAAAGACTTTGCCTATTTATCCTATCCATGCCCCTCATAATTTTGTAAACCTCTATAAGGTCACCCCTCAGCCTCCGACGCTCCAGGGAAAACAGCCCCAGCCTGTTCAGCCTCTCCCTATAGCTCAGATCCTCCAACCCTGGCAACATTCTTGTAAATCTTTTCTGAACCCTTTCAAGTTTCACAACATCTTTCCGATAGGAAGGAGACCAGAATTGCACGCAATATTCCAACAGTGGCCTAACCAGTGTTCTGTACAGCTGCAATCATATTGCATGTTGGCTACATTTTCTGTTCTTTATTTCAAGCCGGTGAAAATCATATGGTTTATATTCTGCTTGTGGCTCTGGTCTATATCAGAAATGCCCTTAGATAATTCCTGCAAACCGAGTCCAGATTTCAAAGCCCAAAATAGGGGAGCTCAGTCACTTAGCTTCACCGTTCCTTGCACACAGCATTAACAACATTTTCTCTAATCAGGTCAGTTGCTTTACTGGCAATGTCTGAAGTGAAATGTGAGTCTGGAGATTCAAATGTCACAAATCCAGAGCAGGCTACAGCAAAGTAATTCAGGGACATTGCTCGAGGTCTAATTGCAGTACTGCCACCTTATCACTTACTTGGCTTTCGAACTGACTCGGAAGTTCTGAAATGAATCATGGATTCACTTATCAGAAAAAAAGATTGACCTTCTGGGTCTCTTTCACTCTTGAAAAAGAAAGACTGACTGATGATTTATCTTTAAAATTATGAAAGGCTTTGATCACGAAGATGCAGAGAGAATGGCTCAGAAATTCCAACAGGGTGAAAATCATAGGAGCAGCAGTAGATTGGAGTCGTGTGTTGGGACCCTGCAGAAATCCTGAAGCAGTTGGCTCTGCTGGAATTGTCCTGCAAACGTAAACTCTTTGGGCCAACTAGCTAATTTTGGAACTGTTTGAAAATGTCACCAAGTTTGAGTTAGAGCTGACATTTCAAAGGTTTCCAACTTACTTTGCATTCACAGCGACTTGGAATAATTCAGAGAAATTAACAGCCGCCCTAACTCCTGGGCAATTATTGAACTGAACCCCTGCATCACCATTGAACCCCCAATCAAATTGCTACCCGATCCCTGACACTCCCTTACCCTGCACCCCTCACCTCCTAAACGAACATCCTCCACCCCATCCATATTGAAACTAGAGAAGCATGAGATTTGGGGGATTCGTTAGTAAATTTAGATAAACAAAGGTGGGGATGGGGGTGCTCAAGTGGAGCATTAGAGCCAGTATGGATGCATTGGGCTGAATGGCCTACTTCTGTGCTGTATATTTTTTTGAAATATTATGAAAAATCCTCAATTTTCTTATTTCATGTATCACCGAAGACTGAAAATTCAGTGCGAAAATGCAGTGCACGAGTGAAAGTTTGAAACATGCAGAAAATTTGAAGTAAGCGTCATACATAATTGTTTGGTTGTACAAACTTAGAATATTGCTGTGACAAAGAGACAATGTGTGTCTTTTCTCAACGCTACTTCAGCAACATAATTAACATCGTGCTGTGTACATTTGATGATTAAAAACTGAATTTTCACAGAAGCTAAATTCAGCAACCTTGAACTAAGGCAATAAATAATGAATAATTAATTACAAAGACCCATTTCCATTTATCAGTTACGTGATGGATAATGAAACAAATCATTCCGTTCCACTCGATTACCTCATGGAATTTATTGAATATTTCTATATGGTCACTGAATTCAATGAAGAAAGTAAACTTCCAGCTTCTTAAAAAGGCATGTTGACACCATCACAACGACACTTCATGTTAAAATATTGCTAATAGTTGTCTCTGTGTTTCTCTTCCTATCAGTCATGACATCAGAGCACATCTCTGTTCTTTAATTATTTCTCCAGTAGATCCTGCTCTGGGTGACTTCTGCAACAAAGATTCATTTTAAGTGGCTCAGTTGTTAATGTGACTTATGTACTTTACTAGGTGCCTACTCTATTACCATCGACTGTGAGCATCCTATTGTATTAAATGCAATACAATATACAATATATACAATATTCTTTTATTGTCAGACGTACTCCATTGTAGGCGTATAGTGAAAATAGTATAGTGAAAACCTCCACATAATAAGCTATTGGAGAAAATACGGTGGCATAGGATTGAGGGTGATTTAGCAGTTTGGATTAGAAACTGGTTTTCTGTAAGAAGGCAGCGAGTGGTGGTTGATGGAAAATATTCAGCCTGGGGTCCGGTTACTGGTGGTGTGCCATAAGGATCTGTTTTGGGACCACTGCTGTTTGTCATTTTTATAAACGACTTGGACGCAGGCATAAGTGGATGAATTAGTAAGTTTGCAGCAGACACTAAAATCTGTGGAGTGGTGGACAATGTAGAAAAATGTTGCAGGTCGCAGGGGGACTTGCATAAACTGCAGAATTGGGCTGAGAGGTGGCAAATGGAATTCAATGCAGATAAATGTGAGGTGATTCACTTTGGGAAGAATAACAGGAAGGCAGAATACTGGGACAATGGAAAGATCTTTGGTAATGTGGATGTGCAGAGGGATCTTGGTGTCCATGTACATAGATCCCTGAAAGTTGCCACCCAGGTTGATAATGCTGTTAAGAAGGTATACGGTGTTTTAGGTTTCATTGGTAGAGGAATTGAGTTTCAGAGCCATGATGTCATGCTGCAGCTGTACAAAATGCTAGTGTGACCTCACTTGGAATATTGTGCACAGTTCTGGCCGCCCCATTACAGGAAGGATGTTGAAGCAATGGAAAAGACGCAGAGGAGATTTACCAGAATGTTGCCTGGTCTGGAGGAAAGGTCTTATGAGGAAAGGCTGAGAGACTTGGGTCTGTTCTCATTGGAGAGAAGAAGGCTAAGAGGGGATTTAATAGAGATTTACAAGATGGTCAGAGGATTAGATAGGGTGGACAGTGAGAGCCTTTTTCCTCAATGATGACATTGGCTTATACGAAGGGCATAGCTGCAAATTGAGGGGTGATAGATTTAAGACAGATGTCAGAGGCAGGTTGTTTACTCAGGGAGTGGTAAGGGCGTGGAATGCCCTGCCTTCCAATGCAGTTAACCCAGCCACATTAGGGAGATTTAAACAGTCCTTGGATATGCATATGGATGATGATGGGATAGTGTAGGGGGATGGGCTTAGATTAGTTCACAGGTTGGTGCAACATCAAGGACCAAAGGGCCTGTTCTGCGCTGTATTGTTCAATGTTCTAAAAGCTTTTACGATGTCTGATTTCTTACAGCAACATCTTCGGTGTCAGTACCTAGGTATGATTCCTGGATACAGCAGAGGAATAAAAGTAGTTGCATTACTCAAAGAGTTGAAAAATATGCTAAAAATAGGACAGCGTTAAAGTGTTGACGTTACAGTAAGGCAGGAAATTTCAAATAGACATTACAGTGCAGAAGCTCAGCACAGGGCCTCCATAAGTGGTCCAAAAACCCTCGCCGGACACCAGTCCAACAGCCGTTCCCACTACACTCCAAGCCCCAGACCACTCCCTACTGGCTCTCAGCAGCTCCACTGCTCCAGGACTCAACCCCCACTCGCCGCTCTGGGTCTCGCCCCCCAACTCGCTGCTCTGGGACTCAACCCCCACTTGCTGTTCCAGGACTGTTTCCCCACTCACTGCTCCAGAACTCTCCCCCCTCCCACTCACTGCTCCAGAACTCACCCCCCCACTCACCGCTCCGGGACTCGTCCCCCACTCACTGCTCTGGGATTGATCCCCATGCTGTTCTAGGACTTGCTCCCCACTCACTGCACCGGGACCCATTCTCCATGAGCTGTACCAGGGCTCACTCTCTATGGTATTCTGGGGCTCGTAGTCCATGAGCTGTTCCAAGGACTTGCTGCAGCTGAGAACATGTTTCACACTGATCCAAACCTGTCTATCATTGAGGACTTTAATATTGAAGCCCAGAAGGTTTTGCCTCAGGCCCATCGGTATCGGTGAGAGAGTCTGGAGCAATCTTGTTTAAATATAACTGGTCGTGGAAAATTAAGGGATAGGAATGCTCTGCATGCCTTTACACAAAGTTAAACATCACACAACATCAGGTTATAGTCCAACAGGTTTCTGTGGAAGCACTTGCTTTCGGAGCGCTGTTCCTTCGTCAGGTAGCTATCCTTGATGCAGTTACAGTGGTGCTGGAAAAGCACAGCCAGTCAGGCAGCATCCAAGGAACAGGAGAGTCATCATTTCGAGCATAAGCCCTTTATCTGGAAAGAGGCAGGTGGGGGGGTGAAAGTAATAGGTTGGAGAGGAGGGTGGAGCAGATAGGTGGGAAGGAAAATAGGCAGGTAGGGCAGTTCAAGAGGGCAGTGCCGAGTTGGGAGGTTTGGACTGGGGGAAGGTGGGGGCAAGGGAAATGAGGAAACTGGTGAGATCCACATTGATCCTGTGTGATTGGAGGGTCCCAAGGCAGAAGATGAGGTGTTCTTCCTCCAGGCATCAGGTGATTAGGGTTTAGCGATGGACAAGGCCCAAGACCTGCACGTCCTTGGGAGGGGGAGTTAAAGTGTTCAGCATCTGCAGTCCTCACTTTCTCCTGCAGTTACAGTGGGTCTGATTTTACCTTATGCAAGTAGATGGCTTTGAGTGAGTTAATATTGTGCCCAGTTTGTATGCTGCAAGACTCTGTGTCAGTTACATTGCAATATCTCCAAAATCTGAATGTAACTTTGAACAGAAATGACTCATTCAAAGTGCACAAATTATATCACAGATCTGCAAGTGTTCACAGGATCTGACACTGAACACCTCAACAATTCATTTACATTATATCTGGTTTCGTATAGACTGAGCTGCCTTCATCTTACTCTTAATGTGGGTTGTCACCATGAATTATACAACTTCTTTTACATTGCAAGATATCAGTGTAATGCTAGACAGTAACTTTATGATTCACAGAATAGACTCAACTGTCATAAAACTAACCACAACAGAGACATGTAAGAGTCACCTTGATGTGCAGTTACCTCGACTCGTTGCTGTGAATTTCACTCTGATGTAATTGGCTGCTGCCTCCGTCTCAGTCACAGTAAGAGCTTTGAGTTATGCTCAAAGAAATGGGGGACCAATATGTCTCCTGCCTATTGAATTGTCAAGCACGCTGAAAATGAGTCATTGTTTAGTTATAATAGTTTTTTTTGCCTATGCCCACACAGCTGAAACATTTAATTACACTGCTGCCTGTACGACTTGTTTTAAAGAGTTCAGTACAGCTCTCAGTAATGCTCTACATCTTCATCACACTAAGAGCAGTCTGAGTTTGTATCACAGTTATCAAAATGATTATTGCTGAAGAAGGACTCGTTTTGTTGAAACTATTCATCATGCACCCATCAGGACTACTTGCAAGAATACCTATTCTGGGGGAAAACCAACATTTACTCAGCATAACAGGAGAGTGCTGATTGGTTGGCAAGTGGACTCTCATTGTGCTTTCAGAATGATCAGTGGGAATCAAACCATTGTGTCTTGAAGTGGATGGAGATGATTGTTTTCAAAACATGGTAATTTAATACAGTTAATCGTAACAATACTTCCATGTGCACCCCACTTTATAAGGTTAAGAATGCTCGACACATTTCGCTCATCCAATTATTTGACACGCAGTGACAATATTGTCTAAGCAATCTCAGCAGCTGTTCTATTCCAGCAACATCTCACAAAAAACAATAGAATCAGAGAGTTACTGAAAAATCAGAGCCCAGACGGAGACCATTCAGTCCATGGTGCCAATGCTAACTTTCCAACACATGGAGAGTCACCCCATTGTAAATGGACAAAACTGTGGCAGATAGAGTCAACATCAGCAAGAATGAGGTTATCGATTTTGGACTGGAAAAGGACAGATCTAGATACTTTTATCAATGTTATGAAGATAAATTCAATGGATGTTTCAGGTGCATAGGTCTAGCTCCTCAAGGAAGGAGAATGTAAGTAGCATAAAAATGAACTTGATTTGGTTGATAACGGAGATGCATATGCATGGAAATTAAATAGTCACCACTTAACATCAAATTCCTGAACTTGCTACCGAAGTCTTAATGGAAAATTGGGCATTTGTTTCTAGATATTAAGATTCAGATATTTTTTCCCTTCTCAGTGCACTTCTCAATTTTTATTTTGCGTTGTAGATACTTCTTAAGGATTTCCCCTTTTCATTCCAGTGTTTCATGTCGTTTTAACATGGCTCAGCCATGATTGAATGATGGAGCAGACACGATGTGCTGACTGGCCTAATTTCTGCTCCCATGTCTTATGGTCTTATAAACACTTTAGTTTTGGATTCTATGCCTTTACCTATAAAACCCAGGATGCCATTTGCTTCATCAACGATTCTCTCAAACTGTGCTGCCTCCTTCAATGATCTGTGCACACATTCGCCCAGGTCCCTCTGCTACTGCACCCCCTTTCAAATTATAAACATGGCACAGAAGATTGTTCGAAAAGTCTCATCAAAGAGTGGTATGGACCGTGCAAAATAATTTAAGAATGCACATCAGGAATGAATGGAATTGGAATCTTGACAGTCAGAAATTAATTTCTGATATTCCCTTTAAGGTTTAAATGGCAAGCCCTGAATCATGCGATTGACCTTATTTTCACATTTTTGCAAATTATTATCACATACGCATTGCATTAATCTATCATTTAGTGCTGGCTCTATTGATTAGAGTCAGAGATTTACATAGAGATTTACAGCATGGAAACAGGCCCTTCGGCCTAACTTGCCCATCCCGCCCAGATTATCATATATATGTTTTGTGACTGAATTAATTTGAAAATCTTATACATGGTCAGATTAGACAGTTTTATTCTCATTTGTAGGGAAGTCAAAATTGAAAGTTAAGGGATAAGTAATGCTGACGGCCCACTTAAAGCAATAAACCTCACCTTGTTATAACTTAAAACCAGAGGAAATAGGAGCAGGAGTAGGCCATCCAACTCCTTCATCCTGCTCCGTCATTCAATACGATCATGCACGATCTCATCTCGGCATCAACTCCTTTCCTGCCCATTCCTCATAACCCTTCAACCCATTACTAATAATAAATTGACTATCTGCTCCTTAAATTTAGGCAGCATCCTGGTGCCAATCACACTCTAAGGTAGTGAAAAAAAAGTTACCCTTTCACCTAGCTTCCATACAGAGGTCACAGACGTTCCTGATGAAGTGCTTATGCCCGAAACATCGATTGACCTGTTCCTCAGATGCTGCCTGACCGGCTGCGCTTTTCCAGAATCACACATTTCAACTCTGACTCTCCAGCATCTGCAGTCCTCACTTTCTCCTAGTCACTGTTCAGTGGTCAGGCCAAAACTAGAATATGAGGGAAGTCCTTTTGGATTGCAATCTTCTTTATCCTTGTGGCAGTTCATTGAAATATAACTTGTATATAGGTCTACCCTAAGTACAATATTGGAAAAGTTAATTATGTTATGGTGTCTTTGTCAAAAATATTTTAAAACAAAAAGCTTTATGTATTAAAAGTTTTATTATTGAGAAAAAATTGCATTTGATTTTGAATGGTTTGTTAGGGAAACATAACGATATGTCATCGAGTAAGGAGATAGATAATTCCTGGGGGTTTTATTTTGGTGGGATTGAGAGTTAGTTAGCTGGAAAGCCAATGTAATAGCAATCAGTTTGGGTTCATTTCCCACCCCAGCTGAAGTCACCATGAAGGATTCTCCTTCTCAACCTCTTCCCTTGCCTGAGGCATTGGGATCCTCACCAGTCATCTCTCTAAGATGACAAGAGCAACCCTATGGTGTGGTAAGAGTTTTTTTTTATTCTTTCACAGGATGAGAGCATTGCTGGCTAGGTCAAAATTTATTGCCCACCCTTAATTACTAGAGGACTGTTAAGAGTTAACCACATTGCTGTGGGTCTGGAGTTACAAGTAGGCCAGAAACTGCAAAGATGGCAGCTCCCTTCCCTAAATGACAGTAGTGAACCAGATAGGTTTTTGTCAGTGATTTCATGGTCACCATTAGATTCCAGATTTTTATCCTATTCAAATTCCACAACCTGCCAAGGTGGGATTTGAACCTGGGTCCCAAATTTTACCTGGAATAACAGTTCAGTGGCAAAACTACTCGCCTTCACATAGAGTATGGCAATTTTACTAGTTAAGAAAGGATTGTTGAGTGGGCATTGACAGAAATCTCAGTTCTTCTTCAAATCATGACATGGGATCTTTCATATCCAGTCTGAATCACTGGAACAGATGATTTATTGTATTACGCAGCTACTAATCGGTCAGTCACTTTGTTGTCTATTAATATGCATGAACATAGCAAGTTCATTTTTAGATTAGATTAGATTCCCTACAGCATGGAAACATACCTTTCAACAAATCCACACCGACCCTCCGAAGAGTAACCCACCCAGACCCAATCCTCTCCATTTTCCCCTGACTAATGCACCTATCACTACGGGCAATTTAGCATGGCCAATTCACCTGACCTGCGCATCTTTGGATGATGGGAGGAAACCGGAGGTCCTGGAGGAAACCCACAGGTACAATGTGCAAACTCCGGGTGGAATCGAACCCAGGTACCTGGTACTGTGAGGCAGCAGTGCTAACCACTGAGCCACCGTGCCGCCCCTAAGTTCACTGCTGCTACAGCTCAGACAATTAATAACAGTTAAAATGGGAATCGCTTTTCAAATATTTCCAAATATAAATTATTTTTTGTTCTACTTTTGTGGTCAATCTGAGGTCAGCCTATCCTCCAGAAGATAATGATGTCTCTCCCAACCAGTTTCAGCCCTAATTATAGAGACGGTTTTAATGAGCAGCTATTGAATCAATGTATCCAGCTCTCGTCCTATCTGATATCAACCATTGTGGCATAATGGAAACGTTCAAAGCAAGATGGACACTTGGCAATTTTGCCAGAGTATAATTCAGCAAAAAAGCATCAAGTCATTCATTTTCATGCGAAACAACAGTCATGACAATTCTGAGACCTAGACAGATGGTGAATCACGATAAATTCCACACAGACTGTCAAAACAATTCACCCTGAATTACTGGTCACACTATAAGATCTGTGCATCAGATCAGACTTTTACCAATTCACTGAACAGAAATATTTCTTGACCTTACCAATATTAAAAAAAATGAAAGAAAGACCCATTAATAATCTTCCCTAGCTTCCCACAAAGTTCTGGGAAGCCCCTGATCTGGTCCCAGAGATTTATCTACCTTTATGCATTTTTAAGACCTCCAGCATCTCCTCTTCTGTAATATGAACCCTTTCCAAACATCACTTTTTAATTCCCTACATTCCTTTGATTCCATGTCCTTCTCCACAGTAAATACTGACGTGAAATATTCTTTCACTATCTCTCCAGTGGTTCCACATAGACACATTAATCTTTAAGGAGCCCTATCCTCTCTCAAGTTACTCTTTTGCCCTTAATGTAAAAGAATCTCTTTGGATTCTCCTTAACTCTCTTTGTCAAAGCTATCGCATGTCTCCTTTTTGCCTGCCTGATTTCCCTCTTAAGTATACTCCTGCTGCCTTTAAATTCTTCTCGGGATTCACTTTATACATACCAGAATATACCAGTATATACCTGACATATGCCTAGCTTTTGTTTTAACCAGGATCTCAATTTCTCTAATCATCCATCATTCCCTACATCTACTAGCCTTGCCCTTCACACCAACAGGAACATATTGTCTAGGAACTCTTGCTAGGTCATTTTTAAAGGTCTCCAACTTCCCAACTGTCCTTTAACCTGCCAAAGAGCCTCCCCAATCAACTTTTGAAAGTTCCTGTCTAATACTGACAAAATTGGCCTAAGTCCATGCTGAGATGTTTGTATCTTTGACAGGTGAGGTGTTGGAAGACTGCCATTACTGAAGAAAAGTGGAAAGGAAACATCAGAGAACTATAGGCTGGTGAGCCTTATGTCAGTGATGGGTAAGTTGTAAGGGATGCTAAGGGATAGAATACTCAACATGGCTTTACATGGGAAATCATGTCTCAGCTACTTGATTGACTTTTTTGAAGAGTTAACAAAGAAGATTGGTGAAGGTAGAGCAGTAGACATTGTCTATATGGACATCAGCAAATCACTCAACAAGGTTCCACTTGGTAGACTGAATATAGTTAGCTTAGATCACAATGGATCCAGAGGGAGCAAGCCAACCGGATACAAATTTGGCTTGAAGGTACGAGACAGGGGATGGTGGTAGAGGGCTGCTTTTCGGACTGGAGGCCTGTGATCAGCGGGGTACCACAAGGATGGGTGCTGGGTCCACTGCTTTTTGTCATTTATTTAAATGATTTGAATGTGAACATAGGAGGTTTGGCAAATAGGTTTGCCGATGATGCTGAGATAGTAAGCCTCATGGACAGTGAAGAAGATTATCCCACAATACAATGGGACCTTGATCAGATGGGCCAATAGGCAAAGGAGTGGCATATGAAATTTATCATCATAGAATTTCTACAATGTGGGCCATTCGGCCCAACAACTCCAACACCGACTCTCCGAAGAGTATCCCTCACAGACCCATTCCCCTACCCTATTACTCTACATTTCCCATGACTAATGCACTTAACCTACACGTCCCTGAACACTATGGGCAATTTAACATGGCCAATTCACCTAACCTGCACATCTTTGGACTGTGGGAGGAAACTGGAGGAAACCCACGCAGACACGTGGAAAATGTGCAAACTCCACACAGACAGTTGCCTGAGGGTGGAATCAAACCTGGGTGCCTGGCACTGTGAGGCAGTAGTTCTAATCACTGAGCCATATGAGGTGTTGCATTTTGGTAAGGCACAACAGGGCAGGACTTATACAGTTAATAGTCAGGCCCTGGCAAGTGCTGTCGAACAAAGAGACCTAGGGGTGCAGGTGCATCATTCCTTGAAAGTGGAGTCGCATGTACACAGGGTGGTGAAGAAGACATTTGGCACACTTGCCTTTATATTGAGTATAGGAGTTGGGATGTCATGTTGTGGCTGAATTTGGTGAGGCCACGTTTAGAGTAATGCATAGAATTCTGATTGCCCTTCTATTGAAGAGGATGTAGAAAAGATTTACAAGGATGTTGCCAGGGTTGGAAGGTTTGAGCTATAGGGAGAGACTGAATAGGCTGGGGCTGTTTTTCCTGGAACATTGGAGGCTGAGAGGTGACCTTTTAGAAGTTTATAAAATCATGAGGGGCATGGATAGAGTGAACAGCCAAGGTCTTTTTCTAGGGTGGAGTGTCCAAAACTGCAGGACATATACTTAAGGTAAGAGGGGAATGGTTTAAAAAGGACCTAAAGGATAACATTTTCACACCAGAGGATGGTGCATGTGTGGAATGAGCTACAAGAGGAAATGGTGGAGATACAATTACAACATTTAAAAGGCATCTGGATGGGTATATAAATAGGAAGGGTTGGAGGGATATGGGCCAAGTGCTGGCAAATAGGACAAGGTCAGGTTGGGATGTCTGGTCAGCACAGACAAGTTGGACCGAAGGGTCTGTTTCTGTGGTGTATGACTCTATGACTGTAGGAATCTGCTGAATTTGAAGTTGACAAGTGATAGAAGGTAGAGGCAATGACCTGGACAGACTTGTTCTTCTGAAATTTGTTTAGGAAATCAGGCTATCCCGTTTCACAAAAACAAGGAACAACTTGCATTAATAAAGCAATTTCATTGGCACCAAACATCTCAACACTTTTTGTTGAGCCAATTAATTTTTTAAACAGGTTATTTAGTGTTGTCATGTCAGCAGGCTGTAGTTTACATCAATTTTTGACCTGGATTGGTGATTTTTTTAAAAATCCAGTTTCCAGAAACTAGCTTGTCACTCTTGAGTCCTTTCATCGAGAGATTGACCAAATAAAACATGCAGTAATGGTTAATTTTATTAGAGCTGGTTACTCAATATGCTAAATTAGACGAACATAAAACCTGTTTTTCACTGATAGAGTGGTTGAGGCAAAGATGACCTCAGAGTGAAACCATTTATATGGAGGATATATGCATTAAGGTTAACTACACATCTAACTCAGCGAGTTATTACCAGCACTGCTCTTGATTAATAAGGCATATGGCTTTTTATTTTAATAGACCAGCTCGAAGGAGTTGGCTGATAAACAAATGGAAGGATAAGGCAGGAGGAAATGGAAGATAATTACCTACTGAAGGATGAGACCTCTCAAGGGAATAAATATCTTAGTTATTGCCCCCTTATGCTGATTAGTCAGTGATATTCTTTCTAACCAGTTAGTGCTTTTAATTTGCCAGCTAGGAGCCAGCTCAAAAGGGGTCAAACCCAAATTCTCTGATGTTGTGGTTATTAACTTCAAATGATGAAACATGCATGTGGGCCACAGTTAAAAATTCATGTTACAAAATGTTGACAGCTCTGTGAAAATCTAATTTCGTTGAAGTTTACCAGATTAATCATTCTAAGAAATCTTCTGGAAATAAGCCATCATTCCTGGGTTTTGAGTGTCTCTACTATGGCCCAGCATTTATCAGAATGCCCTTGAGGGCAGGGAGATCTGTTGTCCTTATACGTCCATGTGGGAGCCCAGACCCCAGCAATGTGACTGACTCTTAATTCTTCTCTGGGTAACAAATGCTGGCCTACTCAGTGATAGACAAACAGGAGGCTGGAAGAACACAGCGAGCCTGGCAGCTCCAAAAGGTGGAGAAGTCAAACATTTCGGGTATAACCCTTCCTCGGGCCAGAAATGTCCATCTTGCCTGAATGATTAAGCAAAAAATAGATATAGTGTTGACAATCTAGTTTAAGGCAACTGATAAATCAACCCAACCAATTAGGGCAGTGACTGCCAATGCAACATGCCAGTCTCAAACTGATATCTCAGGTAAAATCCACACCAGGGGAAACATATGGCCTCACGGTCATTAGTTTGTCATCATGCTGTATAGAAACTGCAATATTCTGTTCCTTCATAATGCTTTGTTTTACACTGGTAATCTCAGGAATTTCTTTATTTGGTGAATCCCATACCCATCAAACAATCAATATGAATTCTCAGAACGAACCACTCTCTGTGTAAAAGAATTGCCACTCATGTCTTTTTGAGATCTTTCTTCTCTCACCTTAGAAATATACCCCCTAGTCTTTAAATCTCCCACCCAAGAAAAAAACACACCTGTCACCCACCTTATCTAAACCCCTTATTTTATAGACCTCTATAATTTCACCTCTCAACCTCCTACGCTTCAGTGAAAATCTTCCTAGACTGTCCAGCCTCTCCTTATAACTCAAACCCGCCATTCCCAGCAACATCCTGGTAAAGCTCTTCTGAGCTCTCTCCAACTTAATAGCATCCCTTTTATGACAGGGAAACCAGAACTGAGAGCAGTACACCAGAAGAGGCCTCACTAACATCCTGCATAGCCTCAACATAATCTCCCAACTCCTGGATACAAAGATCTGAGCAATGAAGGCAAGTGCACTAAATGCTTTCTTAACTAGTTCGATACCTCTAAAACTCTTTAAAACGAGTTTTTGTATAGTAGTGCACAGTGACTAATGGTTGGTACAGGAAGTTATCCTTCTGCTTTTCTGGTAGTCTTTGTTACTGACTTTTGTACACTCACTTTTCCTCAGTGTAAAATCACAGATCCTTTAGCAAAAAATAGATAAAATGTTAACATCAGAAATATAAATTTTCATAATGGGGATGGTTGTAGGACTGTAGTGCAATGTTGCTGACAGTTAATTGCAAGCTGGATATTCCTTTTAATGTCGGTCCCTTGAAATTTTGATGCAGAAATCTTTGTCTGCAGACAATGGTGGGAGAATAACTCATTCAAGTTCATTGAAGATAACATGGAAGACATAGATTCAAAGTGATGGAGAGTTAATTTACAAATGCTAAGATGACTGTGCTTTGCAAGGTCTCATCAAAGTTTGGAAGTTTCCGAGATTGAGCCAAAGCCAAGTTCCAGTTACTGGAAGTGCAACAGTAACTGAGTACAGGATCCATACAGCAGAACACGATGGAATGAATGGCTTCTCTTTGTATTGTTTCATTTAATGACTGCAAGAACCTGTACTTACAAATCCATGTGTCAGCAAAATTATATCTCATGGGATGGATGGGACAGCAGCAAAGATACAAACTTGGTTAAGACATAGAAACAGGGAATGGTTACTTTTCAAACTGGAGAGAAGTGTTTCCATGAATCAATGCATCTTTGATACGTGATATAGTTTGCAGAAAGCTGCAGAAGGTAGGAAGCTTGGAAAGGTAGTACAAACAAATGAGGCAGGTTGTAGAAGCATGATGAAATGAGCAGACACATTCAGACCACAGTTAACATGGAAAAGTGTGAAGTGGTGAACTTTAATCAGAACTACAAATTTTACTTGGCCCCTTCAGGGGGCAGTTAAGAGTCAACCACATTGCTATGGGTCTAGAGTCATATTTGTCCAGACAGACCAAGGACAGTAGCTTTTCTTTGCATCAAAATGATACAATCAAAACGTTACCGACCACATTCCCCTTTACAGTTATGATTAATTTGGTGGGAAACTTTTGTTGGTAGTTTTTCTCTGTATATGACACACTGCACTTTTTCAGGGCCGCCATCCCTCTTGAGATTCATAGATTCATGGGTGCAATGTTGCAAATTAAAAACTTTTTAAAAAACTACAAATTATCAGGGAACATTAAGATTTCAAAGACAGTAATTGATGCTTTAATCGTTTTAATTATGTATTTTGTTGGAGATTTTTATTATTCAGGAGATTCATTTTCAGAGGTCACTAGCCTGATATGTCAATGACATGCAGCTCAAATTAAATAAATGAAGTACCTTTGGTTAATAATAGCTGAAGGAATGCTATAATCAATATGTATAGTGATTACATAGTATACACTATGTTTTTAAAAATTAATTAATAATGTCTCCATTTAATGACAGAGAAAATTCTGAATGTGATGACGTTATTCCAATTTCATTCCATTTAGTGACAGTCACTGAAGTGTGGTCAATTAAAACAGAAACCCAGAGAGACCAGGCAGGGGAACACAAATTTGAAATATTTTAACAGCAAATCTTATGCATTATCTAAAGGACAATATAGTTTTATTTTCAACGTCTTTTGCAAAGTACAACAAAAAAGAAAATTACACTACATCATAGCTAGGACCTGAATGTATCTCCACTTTGTCAGAAGTCACATGACACCAGGTTATAGTCCAAAAACAGAAGTTGCTGGAAAAGCTCAGCAGGTCTGGCAGCATCTGTGCAGAGAAATCAGAGTTAACATTTCGAGTCCAGTGACCCTTCCAAGTTCATATGAAATCACAAACTTTTGGAGCACCATTCCTTCATCAGTTGAAGTATCACTTCAAATAAATTTTTCAAATCAAATGATTTCAAATAAACCTGTTGGTCTATAATCTGGTGTCGTGTGACTTATGACTTTGTCCAGCCCAGTCCAACACCAGTGCCTCTGCATCATATCTCCACTTCCACTGAAATCCATTTTCATTGAAAGAGGAATTGGACATGATATGAAAAGGTGGACAATGACAAAAGGGGGAAAAAAGCCCTTTTCCCACATATCCTGCTCCAAGTATCCTGTGTTTTGCACTGTATAGACTCTGTCCCATCCCCACCTGAACGCTGTGGAATCGCCTGAGGTTATGTTGAGCATTAGCATTCAAGGGGCAGATTTTTAACTTCTGCAGGAATACGATGCAGAGGAATGCTTGCCCTTCATGGAAGCCTTCCACATTTTCATTATCTCAATTTTAAAACATAAGCATAAAACGCAAGTTGGGGTTTGAGGATGGCACATGGCTCTGGAGGTTATAAGGTTAGCCCTGCCAGCCAACTGCAGGCAGAGTGAAACTGAAAATCTACGCCAACTCACCTCCACTTCCATAAAACCTTTGCAAGGTCCAATTTCAAGATTGTAATGTAGCAGCTTTTTTGTAAACATGCATTAAATACATCCATCTTCAAAGCTTATCAAGTAACAAGTAAGAGATCTTGTAACCTACCTGAAATGCAATGTATCTTTGCCACCTCAGTGGCAAATCCTACTTTGCTTTTCAAGAATCCTCGACTGTAATGTTAAAAGGCAATTATAACTGATGGACCTGTTTAAAATTTTAAAAGGAGTTTGGATGTTGAGAGATGCTTTAAGACTGATTTGGGAGAGAGAGTCTGAGAAGTAAAGGCTTTATGGAATAGATGAGTGTAGTGCTCTTTCTGAGTGCTTGTTAATCTCTGCTGTGCTCTGGTCTCGAGAGTGTTGGTCTGTTTCTGTCATTTATTTAAAACAGCAATCTTTCTCTCCATTACATTGGCCTTGGGATGATGTAAATCAATTTGTTCCAAATAAAAGGGATTTTCGATTTGAACTAGCTTTCTCCATTTTCATTAATCACGTCAGAAATGAAGATATGTCTTTAATTAGAAAATAAAATCAAATGTAGAGATATTTTAAAATAGTATTGAATTCTTATAAATTGCAAGATGCTTGCTTGAAAGAAAAAGATCTGATTTCCATTCTAACAGATTAATTAAAACAATTTAATTCCATTGTGACAAATTTTAACACCTATCGTGATTCAAAATGAAACCATTTTATGGTTTTGAAACCCATCTGGCTTCTGGGAAAACGTTCATTATTTCCTTCTTCAGATAGTGCAGTTAGATCTGTTCATGTTTGACACATAATAACGACTGCTGCATTACCTGTTGGGTAAGCTCACTTAATACTGCAGCACCCCACGCACGAGTTTTCAAAAGGAAAATTCACATTACTGTGATGGCTTATAAACCAAAAATCTAAATGTGCTCCAGCTACAATAATACTTTGAAGAGCAAGGCCATGCAGGAGTGAAAGTGGCTTCCATTTGTGCACAGTAAGAGTTGGCGGAAGAATGAACACATTTCTCTGCCTCTGCTACTGTTGGCTTCTGATCATTCTGGTTTCATCACTTACTAGAACCATTTTAGAGAAACTGAGGGTTAACCACATTTACGAATTAAATACGAACAAAATATACTCGATGATAAACAAAGGTGTGTTTGGAATCTGAAATTAAAAACACTCAGGGGAAAGTGATGGTTTGGTGGTAATATCCAATAATAATGAAATGGCCAAGCTCATGTTCTGGGGACATGGGAATGAATTTCTGGATTCATTTAAGAAAGAGTTGGATAGAGCTCTCAAAGATAGTGGAATCAAGGGTTATGGAGATAAGGCATATTAGGATTAGGAATGATCAGCCATGATTATGTTGAATGGCGGTGCAGGTTCGAAGGGCTGAATGGCCTACTCCTGCACCTATTGTCTATTGTCTATTGTCTAATCCCATGTATCTGTATTTTGTGCAATAGCCTACCATGGGGAACCCTATCAAATGCCTTACTGAAATCCATATACACCACATCAACCACTTTACCATCATCCATCTGTTTGGTCACTCGCTCAAAGAACTCAATAATGTTTGTGAGGCACAACCTACCCTTCACAAAACCATGATAACTATCCTTAATCAACTTATTCTTTTCTCAATGATTATAAATCCTGCCTCTTATAACCCTTTCCAACACTTTATCCACAACGAAAGTAAGGCTCACAGGTCTATAATTGCCAGGGTTGTCTCTACTCCCCTTCTTGAACAAGGGGACAACATTTGCTATCCTCCAGTCTTCTGGCACTATTCCTGTAGACAATGACGACATAAAGATCAAAGCCAAAGGCTCTGCAATCTTCTCCTTGGCTTCCCAGAGAATCCTGGGATAAATCTGTTTTATTGATATCCTTTGGGGAAGGACCATCTGGCTTAGATGTGACTTCAGATCCACAGCAGTATGGTTAACTCTTAACTGTCTTTTGGCAACAAATTCTGGAGGAGAAAGTGAGGACTGCAGATGCTGGAGATCAGAGCTGAAAATGTGTTGCTGGAAAAGCACAGCAGGTCAGGCAGCATCCAAGGAGCAGGAGAATCGATGTTTCGGGCATAGGCCTGAAAGAAGGGTTGACCTGCTGCGCTTTTCCAGCAACACATTTTCAGCTTTTGGCAACAAATCCTGGCCAACACCCACATCCTCAAACTGAATGCAATAAAATTACAATAAGTGTGGCAGCAAATATCAAGAGACAACAAGAATTCACATGAGTTTGTGACCTCTTATCAAGTTTTCAGCTTTCATTTTGCTTTAGGGTTTATGCACATTTAAATTCTTTGTTCGTTAAATGGACTTGCAAGAGATAGAACCATAAAAATTATATGGCACAGAAAGTGGTCATATAACCCATGCTGTCTGTACCAATGATTTACAAAAAGCCCCTCATTATAACCCCATTTACCAGCACCTTCTCTGTCGCCTTTATTGTGATCCCAGTGGATGAAAATACTAGAAACCAGAGTCAAACCTGAATTGATAGTTCACCAGATTTATTTTTGCAATTTGCTTACTGTGGTGGTCAGTCTCTGAATGTATACACAAGAGGATTCCAATGTACTTTTAACAAAATAACATAAAAATTTATTACACAACTCGGCAAGATGGCGGCGATTCTGTAGAACTGCTGTGGACAGCTCTGCCTAACAGCCAAGGCACATTGGTGTTTTTTGCCATCCCTGGCCAACTTATGTGGTGGAATTATTAGTTTAAAATCTTACAGAACACATATTTGTTAATATTTGGGAGTGGGAAGGATGCCAAAGGGAAAAGGAGTGAGCAAACAGCAGCAGGGAGGACACTCCCCTGCAGCACCTACAACACCAGAAACTGCAACAGGAGCAGCCTCTCCCGAACCCCCCGGGGACCTGACAGACTCACAGGAATTGGCTGCGGCGATGGAGAGACTTACCTTGAAAGTTGGGGCTGCGATTGAGGAAATCTGTGGGGAGATTTGTGCCCAGGTCCAACCTATCGCATCCATGCTGCAGAAGCATGAGCAGGAGATCCAGGGTCTTGGGAAGAGGCTGGAGGAGGTGGACGGTTGAACTAAGGCCTCGCAAGCTGCGATGGAGTCCTCATCCTGTTGGATCCAGGTGCTGGAGCGAGAGGTGCGGGCCTTGCAAAACCATATCGACGACCTTGAAAATCGAGGTCAGAGGATAAATCTCCGAATTGTCAGGCTCCCTGAAGGTGAGGAAGGTGAGCAGCCAGTCAGCTTCTTTGAAAACTGGCTGCCAAAGCTTTTGGGCCTTCACATGGAGTCCAGCAGGCTTCAGATTGAAAGGGCGTATCGGGTTACAGTACACAGGTCAGGGCCGGTGCAGCACCCCCGATTGGTCTTAGCGCACTTCCACTCAAGTAAGGACAAGCAAAGAGTCATAGAAGCTTCCAGATCCCTGGGAAAAGATCCGCAGGCACTACTGTATAAGGGGTCAAAAATCATCTTTTTCCAGGATTTCTCTGCAGCTGTAATACGAAAGAGGAAGTCCTTCGATGAAGTTAAAAACAGGCTAAGGAACCTGGGCATCCAGTACTCCATGAGATACCCCGCAGTGCTCCATTTCAGCCACGAGGACTCAGTTTATGTATTTGACTCAGCAGATAAGGCTAAAAACTTTGTGGACACTTCAAAATAGACGGATTTGCCTGAAGAATATGGTTAATGTTTGTTTTCTTTTCTATCTTTCCCCATGTCTTCCCCTCCTTTTTTTTATTCCTTTCTTTCTCCCGAATAATTTCGTTTTTGGAAAGGTGGGAAAGACCTTGGAATAAGTTGTTCCTATTTTTTTTTAATAACTGGATTTTCTGATGGGAAACTTTGTGGACGTTCTTTGTTGTCTTCCCCCTTTTTTTTTGTTTGTTCTTTTAGTCACAAGAGAAACATGAAGCCAGGGATGGGTGGAGTGCTCATCCTGACTTTGTCTTTTTTCTGTTGATTTAAGGATCATCTCCTTGTTTTTTTTTCTGGCCTAAGCCTGGAGCACAGTCCGGGTTTGAAGGAGCTGTGAAAGAGGGGAAGGGTAGGGTGAGTGCCCCCTATGGGCAGGGGGAAGAGTTTTCCATTCAAGGTTTTATAGTTGGTTTTCTTTGTAGTTTTTTGGTAGTAATAGTTGTTTATATTTATGATAGAGTAGTTTTTCGATTCTATGAGTCTTTATTTACTCAGCACTTTGTAAGCAGGGTTCTTCCTCCGAGGGGTTCAAGGGTCTCTGAAAGGGGATGTGGCTAAGTGTCTTATTAATGGTGCACCTGAAACATTAAGGGAAGTAATTCTCCTATTAAAAGAAAAAAGTGCTTTCTAGCCTTAAAAGGGTTGATATCGCTTTGTTGCAGGAAACCCATCTTGATGATGGGGAACACCTGAAATTACAACAGGGGGGTTATGACTGGGTATTCTTTTCGTCCTTTACTACTAAAAGTAGGGAAGTGGTGGTATTTATCCAGAAAAATCTTCCGTTCACATTATTAGAGCTGGTGAAAGATGGGCAAGGATGGTCCTCTTTAATAATATGGGGCAACACCCTTTCCAATATCAGCGCCAGGATCTTGGACAGAATCTTGAAATCTGAATTTAATAGAGAGATGGTCCTGTATGAGGCACAATCTTAAAGCCCTGATACATGGGGAGGAATATGCATTTTAAACATCTACTGTCCTCCAGCGCATCCCCTCAAATTTTTGATGCATGCTTTCTCTAAATTGAGTGCTTTTGGAATACGGCACATTATTATAGGGGGGGGATTTTAATTGTCTTTTTGTATCTAACAGTGGACGGGATGCCTTATGGGCCCCCAACTATTTCTTTGCAGGCCAAGCAGATGGTTGACTCATGCGAGGATTTGGGGCTGGTGGATATTTGGAGATGTCTTCACCCTACCGGCAGGGACTTCACCTTTTTTTCAAACCCACATAAATGTCACACAAGGATTGACCTCTTTCTGGCTCCCTCAGCCCTTCTGGAATCCATTATGGGTTGTAAAATTGGGAATATAGCTAGCTCTGATCACGCGGCAGTATACTTGGAGGTTAAGGCCAAGAGTGAAGGGCTAGGATAAAGGCACTGGCGTTTGGACCCTTTTCTCCTTAAGGATTCCAAATTTGTGGAATACTTTTTAAAGGTGTTTCCGGAATTCTTGATTATCAACTCAGGCACGGCTAGTAGTCTGTCTATGCTATGAGAGACTGCTAAGGCCTTTGCTAGGGGATTAGCTATTTCCTATTCAGGAAACGACAGAAGGAGGAACAGCAGCGTCTACTAGAGACGCAGTTGAAAGCCGCCGATGCGGCACATTTTGCACAGCCTTCGGTGACTAAGCTACAGCAGATCACGGCCCTCCGGACTGCCTTGAATTCAATACTGACACAAAACGCAAAGAAAGAATTTGCATTTGCTGGACAAAGGCTGTTCGAATATGGGAATAGGCCAGGGAAGTATTTAGTGTACCTGACTAGGAAAAAGCGTGCTCCCCAATCCATTACTGCAATCAGAGACAGCGCCGGGGTCCTTACATACGATGCTAAAAAGATTAATGAGGCTTTTTGGAGCTTTTACTCTGAATTGTATCGGTCTCAAGGTTGCGAGGATAGGAGGGCTAAAGTGGAGACCTTTTTTAAGAAACTGGACCTCCCAGGGGTAACTTTGGAACAGGCCTCTCTCCTTAATGCCCCCTTGACTGTTCAGGAAATACAGGAGGCAGCTAGGCAACTTCAGAGTGGGAAAGCATCTGGCCCTGATGGTCTCCCGGGTGAGTTTTATAAGGAGTTTATAGGGATTCTGTCAGGGCCGATGTTGGAGATGTACAATCACTCCTATATGCATGAATGCCTACCACCATCTTTGGGAGAAGCTAATATTTCCTTAATTCTTAAGAAGGGGAAGGTTCCTGAGGATTGTGCCTCATATAGGCCCATATCTCTATTAAATTCAGATTTCAAGATTCTGTCCAAGATCCTGGCGCTGAAATTGTAAAGGGTGTTGCCCCATGTTATTAAAGAGGACCAGACAGGCTTTATAAGGGGTCATAGGTCCTCTAATAATATTAGAAGGTTGCTGAATATGGTCCAAGTTTGTCAGCAACAATCAATTCAGAGGTTGGCGATTTCCTTAGATGCAGAGAAAGCATTTGACTGGGTGGAATGGCCATATCTTTTTTATGTCTTAGAACAGTTTGGGTTGGGTGGAGTCTTTGCTAGGTGGGTGGAGGTTTTATATTGCCACCCACTGGCGGCCCCTCATCAAACTTACTAAATTGCCTCAAGGAGGGGGAGAAGCTGATTTCCCAGACATCAGAAGGTATCAATTGAGTTCCCTGCTGTCCTTTGTCTGTGATTGGGTAGGTAATGATCCAAACTCAATATGGCTGGATATTGAGGCCTCCCAAGCAGAGTGCCCTCTTACTAACCTGTTGTTCATGGATAAGATGAGGACAGTTATGGACCACTGCTGGAACCCTATTGTCATTAGTACAGTCAGGGCATCGAGGGCGATTGGTCAGAGTGAGGGTTGTTTATCCAAGGTTTCACCACTTACACCTATAGATGCCATGCCAGGGTTCTGACAAGGGATGATGGACTCAGGGTTCAAACTATGGGCAGCGAGAGGAGTTTCTAGTTTGGGAGACTTGTTTGAGGGGGAGGTTATGATGTCTTTTGAACAATTGAGCTGCAAATACGGGTAACCCAGCAGAGATCTTTTCCGTTTTTTTCAGGTTAGGGATTTCATCCAGATAAAGACTACGCTTCTCACTAAGCCCTATAAGCCCGATACAGAGAGGTTGATGCTACGTTCCACAAGCACCTTTTCGGTTAGTGCCCTCTATCACCTGCTGGGTGGCAGGGCCTGGCAGGATATTAACTGGTTATGTGAAGTCTGGGAGCAAGAGCTAGGAGTGGAGATCTCTTCTGAAACATGGGAGAGCATATGGGAGAATACTCGAAAGATCTCAATCTGTAACAGGACATGCGCTACGCAGTTAAAAGTTCTGCACCGGGCTCAGCTGGTACCAGACCGTCTGGCGAAGTTTTAAAAAGGGGCATCTTCAGTGTGCCCCAAATGTTAAATAAGTGTAGGTACTCTTACCCATTGCTTCTGGACATGCCACAGGCTCCGTGTTTATTGGAGCACCGTGGCGGGAGAATTAGGGAGGGTATTGAGGACTGAAGTCAAAGCAGACCCGATATCTCTCCTCTTAGGTCTACCGAATTTACCATCTTTAGATGGGCATGGGAAGAAAGTATTTAATATTCTTGCATACTGTACACGGAAGAATATTCTGATGAATTGGGTGTCTGAGAACCCAATTGCTGGGATGGCAGAAATTAATTATGGAGCACATTCCCTTGGACTTTTTCACAAACATGGTGCACCACACAACAGATCATTTTTATAAAACATGGCAGCCCATGTTATTTGGATATAGATTTGTCAGTTATCTTAACCAGGAGGTTTGTTTAACCACGATTGTTAGATTTGTCAAGCCCTGGGCCCTGAAGGGGGTCTCTTGAGTTAATATGGGTATCTATACAATGCTCCCGTTTCTTTGTTTGGGAGCTTTGCGCCGAGCATAGCTGTTCTGTATTTTGTGGGGTTTATTTTTGCTTTTCTTTCTTTTTTTGGTGCTACTTTGCACAGTGTCAGGGTTTGTTTTGTATAATAGGGTAGGTGAATAGTTAGTAGACCGTAATTGTATTGTAATTTGTGGTTGTTTTGTTTTATTAAACTGATATTTGTTATTGATTGTATTTTTCAATAATTTTATGTTTGTAAAGTTAAAAAAATTTGCTAATAAATATATTTTCAAAAAATTTATTACACATAAAAGGAAGGAAAATAGAATATTTTATGTTATGTAAGAATTATTTGAAATGCTCTCATAACAAATAAAGATTTGGTCACTTTACCTCAACAACCACCTTGCAGATACTCAAACCACAGTGAATGGGTACCCTGTGTCCACTCTAAGATTCCTTGTTCATTTGGCTCAGCTGTGCTTGGTTTCTTTCTACCAAATGTCTATATCCATTCAATGTTATCTTATTTAATTAATAGTTTGAGGATGGTGTTCCTCTCAGACGCGCTGTTTTTGGAACTTTTCTCTTACCACCTCTTAAAGTCATTCTGGATTTATATTTTTTCTGTCCTGGCTGTTTTGGACAATACTAAACTGCACTGCTGATGTCTCAGGCCTTTTTCTCTCTGAATGACCAACCTCTCTCTCTGTAAGAAACCTGTCTACTCACTGACCTTCTGGATGGTTCTATCTCTCTTTCTAGAAGGAAGTTTATTTCTATCTCTTCCTCTTTGTGTCATGGAACACTTCGCTCCTGGGCAACTGCCTTTTTTCCCCCTTTTTTCTACCCATGCTTTCTAAAGCTCTTAACCTTTTACCTCAAGTGTTTTTTTAAGCACATAGACAAATTTTGAGACAACTTTGTTTCACTCAAAGAATTCAGAAATGAAACTAAAACTATGCCTTCCCTACTTAACATACACAATACTGAAATAAAAATGAAACTTAGAGCTATACATTGTTCTATCAGCTTTAGAACCTAAGTTTCCAAGCCATAATAATCTTCAATAAATCTTGCAGATCTTCTATCCGAAGACAAGCATTTAAAAATGGCAAGGAATGTAGTGTACACGGAAGCAAGTTGAACATACACAAAAATATTCTTTAATTGTTACATTTATCCAATTTATTCAAATAAACGACACCAGAAAATAACTGGGTAAATAAAAAATAATAAAGAAAATGTTCCTGTACTTGGTAAAATAACATCTTAAAAAATAGTTTGAAACATGAAGACAAATTTTATTTGGCTTTCAGTTCTGAACTGAATAAACACCAGAACAGAAATAATTTGCATGACTATGGGAGAATGCATTTTAAATCAGGTGGAGATTTTCCTGCACATCCATCCACCTCATCACTGTCAATGTCATCTCCTCTACAGCAGGGAGACAGGACATCAATTTGCAAAGCATTTCAGGGAACATCTCTGGGACACATGGACCAAACAACCCCACTGCCCTGTGGCCAACTTCCTCAACTTCCCCTCCCACTCCCTCAAGGATATGCAAGCCCTGGGCCTCCACCGCCAACCCAAACACAACACCAACTGGAGGAAGAACTCCTCATCATCTACCTCAAGACCCTCCAAACACACAATATCAGCATCAACTTCACTAATTTTCAAATCTCCCCTCCCCCCACCTCATCCCAGGTGTAACCTTCCAATTCGGCACTGCCCTCTTGATCTGTCTTACCTGTTCATCTTCCTTCCCACCCATCCACTCTCCCCCCCCCCCCAACCCCCACAATGACCTATCATAATTGTGTCCCACCTGCATCTACCTATCACCTTCCCCCACCCCACTATTTATCTCTCATATCCTACCCCACCCCACATTCCTGATGAAGGGCTTATGCCCGAAATGTCGATTCTTCTGCTCCTCAGATGCTGCCTGACCTGCTGTGCTTTTTCAGTGCCACACTTTTCAACTCTGACTCTCCAACATCTGCAGTCTTCACTTTCTCCCAGAATGCAGGGTAGAGGTCTAGGGTGACTAATGGATGAGATGGCATGCTGAATGGTCTCTTTCTGTGCTATGGCCATTCCATGATTGTATGATTGATGAAAAGATTCTTGTTTCATTTTAGCAATATTCCCGTTCTGCAGTACCATTCATGGTGTAATTTCATTCGTTCACTTGGTTATAGAGTCATAGAGATGTACAGCATGGAAACAGACCCTTCAGTCCAACCCGTCCATGCTGACCAGATATCCCAACCCAATCTAGTCCCACCTACCAGCATTCGGCCCATATCCCTCCAAACCCTTCCTAGTCATATACCCATCCAAATGCCTCTTAAATGTTGCAATTAGTTTATTTGCATTCAGTCATTCAGGATTATGCAGGAATATTAGAACACTTGAGCAACTCTCCTTTGCAGAAGATAAATTAAATCAAAAATGAATCAAGGACAGCAAATGGTCGCTTACATGCAGTTTGCCAGATCTTGAAATAAATTTGTAAAAATCATCCCACTCAAATACAGTGAAAGATTGTATGATTTGGCATCAAAATTAGGGAACAATGAGAAAAGGGGAAGGATCAGATAATTTCCCAGAGCTGGGATCAATAAGATCCTTTTAGTCAGTGTGTAAGCTAACTGCAATTTTTAAAGTCTTTCTTTAGTTTATTGAAGCTTCCTGCAAAGTACATCTCACAAACACCCCATCTAACATTATTTCTGTATTAACCTCTGAAGGTTAACTGTCCCTCTGAATCACATTTCTCAGCTATGCCATTCAGTTCTCCATCAATGTAAGTACCATGGAGGGTACTGTCATCCTCTCAGGTATATGCAGCTTGTCCTAGTAAAGCATCATCAATGCAATCCCTTAGGAGATGGGGGAAAAACACTAGAATGGAAATTTAAAAATCCCTGTTAACTTGCACACTGACTAGAAGGATCTTCTCAATCCCAGCCTTTGGGAAATCATCTGATCTCAGCGAGGTCAGCAGCTGGGTTGCTTTAATTACCTACTTAATTTCCTGAACATAATATGCACTTTTACTTCCATGAGTAAAATTTATTTTATCGCCCTATATAATGTGCAGCCAAATGTTTGCAAAGCCTATGATCAAAGTGACCTTTAATGACGAAGATCATTGGCAAATCCAATCAAGTTAGAGGATTTTACCATTGTATGCATTTGCATTGATAAAACAGTTTGAAAAATAATACATCAAAAAAATTCTTGGCAGAATGCAGGCTGTTGAAATGGTCAATTCAGCTGTGTCTAGACTACAAAATAATGAGAAGTTCAGATAAAGTTAATGGTAGTTGTCTTTTCCCTAGGATGGAGATTTCAAGACTAGGGGACATATTTTTAAGGTGAGTGGAGAGAGACTTAATTAAGGCAGGTGAGACTTTTTTTTAACTCAGTGGGTGGTTCTCATGTGGAATGAGCTTCCTGAGGAAGTGGTGGATGCGGATACAATTATAATGTTTAAAAGATATTTGGATAGATACATGAATAGGAGAGGTTTGGAGGGAGATGGCCAGGAATAGGCAAGTGAGACTAGTTTAGTTTGGAATTATGTTCAGCATGGACTGGTTGGACCGAAGAGTCTGTTCCCATGCTGTATGAGTCTATGACTCTATGGATCTATTTGCCAGAACCATTTTATGCAATGATTGCTTAGTGATGTCTCAATGAAATGGTCTTGATGTCAGTACAGGCAAAGCGATATTTGATAACTATGCAATAAAGGCAGGAAAATTAAATGCATCTTCTCATATAGTAAGTTTTCATAATCTGGAATCACATTCTGAAAGCAGATTCAGTGTTAACTTTCGGAAGGGGATGTATTTGAAAAGGAAATGTTTGCAGAGTTATGGGGAAAGATTTGGTGAATGGGACCAATGATCGTGTGCTTTCAAAGAGACACTATCGATCCAATTCCTTACCTTCTCCAATGTTATTTTTTACTCTTTGATTGTGGAATGAGGAATGATGAACATTTTCACTTTGAAATTCCTCTCGATGGGACTATTATCACATGTCTAGAAAAATTCTTTCTGACCCCTTGAAATCTCTCTCTTTAGATGAGGACTAATTTACAAATTTTAATAAATGCATTTGTGGATATTTTTGTGACAGAGTCAATAATCTTCAGCCTGGAGTTTAACATAGACATTGTTTCTGCTGTTCAGGTGTTTGATCTCACTGGTTATACCAGCCATAAACAGACTAAACCATTGGCAGGGTCTTAGCTTGGGCTTGAAGGGAGTGGAAATCTACGAGATCAGAGATTGTGTCAGCAACGCATCTGGAACCATTTGCTCTTCTTGGATCCTGCCATTGAAATTTGAATTCGGGAACACCTCAGGAATCTGAGGAATTTCACTGGGGCCAATGAGAGAAAGTTCAAGAACAATCAAAGTCTTTGTTAGCTCTATCAAGTTCAGAAGCCTCTGAAGATTTTCCTCCCTCTCGAATAAAGATACAGCTTAGAGTCTCCCAGCAAACTAGTTTAAAGTGGAAAAGTTAACATAATACTGTTCGGAAACCTAACTGCTTTAGGCAACATTTTTGCTGCATTGATAAAGTGGGAAAGGGTTTGTGCTTATTACCAACTCAGAATGATTGAACAACACTTTCACTGAGGAACTCATAACTTAGTTAGAGTGTGCTCCTATCAGACCCTGAGAGGATTGTATAAATTAACACAAGAAAACTCCATCGACACTTACCATTATGACAAGACACTTATCCTATAAGTTTTTTCTTGGATTTCAAATAATGCTTTGCCGGTTGAATTTTTAAAAAACAATATAACCGTCATTTACAGATTCCCTCTTGCAATTATTTAGTTTTATTTGCTGTGTTGACCTCAGCTGAAGGGTTTCACAGCCACTATAGCATAGCCTTGTACTCTCTTTCAAAACCCTGCTGGAGAATGGAAGACAAATGAGAAAACTACTGGAACTAATGTCTTTGATGCCTGCAAATGGAGCGTCATTAAATTATTGAAACGTACAAAACATACAGAGACCAAAGACATTAACTTATTCCTTTAAGGAGCAGAGATTAAAGACAAAAGTATCTCTCACGTTCGATTCACTGAGCACTCAGATGATGCAACATCCCAAAGTTCTAACTCCAAGTATCTGACCAATGCGTTTTATGTTGGGACTGCACTTGCACTGTAGATGTATTGACAAGGTGATTATTAAATAGGCTCTGAGTACTATCTCATTTTTGGAAATGTACCTGTAGATGTGGTTTGTTTGCCTTTTGCAGATGAGGATAGAGTGTCTGCTCTGTCTGCAATAATAACTTGGGTATGATTTACTCTCAAAATTGTTCTCATTTCCCAAATGCATATTCTTAAATAAAGTTTTTGGTCTTAACATGTGCTTTTTGTTAATGTCCAAGCTGCGCAGAGTTTTTAGAGGGTATTATGCCATGGGGCCTCGTGGGTTCCATGGTCCAATATGAATTGTTGCTTTATTTACCTCATCCCCATGGTGCCCATTACATCATATTCTGGCCCCATCTTACCACACACTATTCCCAAAACAATTACCACTCAGCAGGTATCTCCAGAAAGATTGGCAGCCCTTAAGCCCACATTATCTTCAAAAGGCCACCATGTACCCAGAGTGCATTGGCATTCTGAATCTGCACTGCTTGTTGATGGACCAGAAGGTGGCACCATGATTTTCCAACCTGGTGGACATGGCGGGACACAAGCAGAGGGCACCCCATCCTGGAGGACTGACAAAGGTGCCTGTGCCAACAGACTTTGGCAGAATGGCTCAAGGTCACTGACCATGTGCTCAGTCAGAGGGATAAAAAAGCACTTACTCACCTCACTCCAGGTGTTAGGACAGGGAACATGGGTCACGTTTCATGGCATGAGTCGAAGGCTCAGCCTAGTAATCCAGAGACCTCCACCAAATCTTCATTTCCCTTTCTTCCTTGCACTCCCTGTTGATCTCAACAGTTCTGAACTTTCACCCATTCACACCCAACTCTTTGTCCTCCCAGTATAACCCCCAGCAGTTCAGCCATGATAACTATCATGAACCATTGACCCTGGGCAACATTTATTCTTAAAGTAACATCCTAAAACAAATGATGAGGTCATCGACACATGGGTGCTTGTGGGATCTTGCTGTGTGTGAATTGCATGTTGTCTTCCCTACATTATAATAGTGGCTACTTTTCAGAAGCATACCATTGGACACATAGAGACAGTGAAGGGTGCTATGAAAATGCAGTTTACGGGGAAAGAATTTGGGACATTTTCACATGTTAACAGCTCTATTCGAGCACATGTATGTGGACTGTTGATACTCAAATAATATTCCAAACAAGCCCTGTAAATATTGCTGAATTTTTGTACAAATTCACTGCCACCTGCTGCTTCTGAATGATAAATTATCTTGCAGGAAATATAAATGAATGTGGAGATGAAAGATGATCTTAAAACAGAATTTAATCTCCTCAATGTTGATTTTCTGCTGTGTATTGTATTGAATTGAATGCATTTCAACAAAATTCATTTGCAATTTTAAATAAGCAAACCCCATGCTTGTTGTTCATTCTACAGAGGGCATTCAATCGAACTCTGAAGTATAATTTTGATTTCCAAAAGTCAGGCTGACTTAATAATGTGTTGATTCATTGAGAGCCACTGAGTCTTTCTTCTTTCTGAAGTTTCAAATATTAATTTAGAATCGCAAGTAAAGAGGCAGGTAAAACACATAATCAAGAAAGTACATAGAACATAGAACAGCTAGTGCAGAACAGGCCCTTCGACTCTCAATGTTGCGCTGACCTTATGAAGTAATCTAAGCCCATCCCCCTATACTATCCCATCATCATCCATGTGCTTATCCAAGGACTGTTTAAATCTCCCTAATGTGGCTGGGTTAACTGCATTGGCAGGCAGGGCATTCCATGCCTTACCACTCTCTGAGTAAAGAACCTGCCTCTGACATCTGTCTTAAATCTATCACCCCTCAATTTCCAGCTATGCCCCCTCGTACAAGCAGATGCCATCAGCCTAGGAAAAAAGACTGTCACTGTCCACTCTATCTAATCCTCTTATCATCTTGCATGTCTCTATTAAATCCCCTCTTAGCTTTCTTCTTTCCAATGAGAACAGAACCAAGTCCTTCAGCCTTTCCTGATAAGACCATTGTTTCAGACCAGGCAACATCCTGCATCTTTTCCAATGCTTCCACATCCTTCCTGCAATAGGACAACCAGAACTGTACACAGTTCTCCAAGTGAGGCCACACTAACGTTTTGTACAGTTGCAGCATGACATCACGGCTCCAGAACTCAATCCCTTTACCAATAAACCAAGCCCACTGCATGCCTTCTTAACAGCACTATCAACCTGGGTGGCAACTTTCAGGGATCTATGTACATGGACACCAAGATCCCTCTGCACATCCACACTACCAAGAATCTTTCCATTGTCCCAGTATTCTGCCTTCCTGTTATTCTTCCCAAAGTGAATCACCTCACATTTATTTGCATTGAACTCCATTTACCACCTCTCAGCCCAATTCTGCAGTTTATCCAAGTCCTCCTGCAACCTGCAACATTCCTCCACACTGTCCCTGACTCCACCGACTTTAATGTCATCTGCAAACTTACTAACCCATCCACTTATGCCTGCGTCCAAGTCACTTATAAAAATGACAAACAGCAGTGGTCCCATAACAGATCCTTGTGGCACATCACTAGTAACCGGACTCCAGGCTGAATACTTTCCATCAACCAGCTCTCATTGCTTTCTTACAGAAAACAGTTTCTAATCCAAACTGCTAAATCACCCTCATCCACATGCTTGGTTACCTTCTCAAAAAACTCAGTGAGGTTTATGAGACACAACCTGCCTTTGACGAATCCATGTTGACTATTTCCAATCAAATTGTTGCTTGCTAGATGTTCTATCTCTAATAATCCTTTCCAAAACTTTTCCTACAACAGGCGTAAGGCTCACTGGTCTATAATTACCTGGGTTATCTCTACTGCCCTTCTGAAACAAGGGCACAACATTTGCAATCCTCCAGTCCTCTGGTACTAAACTTGTAGATAATGACGACTCAAAGATCAAGGCCAAAGGCTCGGCCATCTCCTTCTTAGCTTCCCAGAGAATTATTGGAAAAATCCCATTCAGCCCAGGGGACTTGTCTACTTTTACACCTTCTAGAATGATAACACCTCCTCCTTACTAACCTCAATCCTTTCAAGACTAATAGCCTGTATCTCAGTCTTCTCCTCGACAATATTCTCCTTTTAGGTAAAAACAATGACTGCAGATGCTGGAAACCAGACTCTAGATTAGAGTGGTACTGGAAAAGCACAGCAGTTCAGGCAGACATCCGAGGAGCAGTAAAATCGACGTTTCGGACAAAAGCCCTTCATCAGGATTCCTGATGAAGGGCTTTTGCCCGAAACATCGATTTTACTGCTCCTCAGATGTCTGCCTGAACTGCTGTGCTTTTCCAGCACCAGTCTCATCAATATTTTCCTTTTCTTGAGTGAAAACTGATGAGAAGTATTCATTTAGCTCCTCTCCGACCCCCACAAGTCCACACACAACTTCCCACTTCTGTCTTTGACAGGCCCTTTTGCTATCCTCACCATCCTTTTATTCCTCACATCCCTAGAGAAAGCTTTAGGGTTCTCTTTTATTCTACCTGCTAAAGACTGCTGATGTCCCCTCCTCGCTCTTCTTAGCTCTCAACCTTACATCCCTTCTAGCTACTCTGTAATTCTCCATCGCCTCATCTGAACCTCAACGTCACATAAGCCTCCCTCTTCTGCTTAACAAGAGGTACAATTTCTTCAGTAAACCACGGTTTCCTAACCTTAACACTTCCTCCTTGCCTGACAGGGACATACCTATCAAAGATATGCAATATGTGTTCCTTAAACCAGCTCCACATTTCCATTGTAACCGTCCCATACATTTTGCAGCCCCATTCTATGCCTCCTAAGTCTTGCCTAATCACATTATAATTGCCCTTTCTCCATCTATAATTCTTCTCCTGTGGCATGTACCTAGACCTTTCCATCACTAAACTAAACGTAACCAAATTATGGACACTCTGTCCAAAGTGCACACTTATCACTAAATCATTACCAAGTACCAGATCCAGTACCAGATACCTCCCCTCTTGTCGGCCCTTCAACATATTGTGTCAGGAAACCCTCCTGCACACATTGGACAAAAACTGATCCATCCGATGTACTAGAGTTATAGCATTTCCAGTCAATGTGGAAATTTAACTTCCCCATAATGACCACTCTGTTCCTTTCACTCCTGCCCAGAATTGATTTGCCAATCCTCTCCTCCACATCCCTGGTACTCTGTGGAGGCCTATAGAAACTTCTCAGCAGTATGACCTCTTCTCTCCTGTTTCTAACCTCAGCCCATACCACCTCAGTAGACAAGTCCTCGTCAAATGTTCTTTCAGCCACCATTATATCATCTTTGACTAACAAAGCCACACCTCATCCTGTTTTACCACCTTCCCTGATCTTAATGAAAGATCTAAACCCTGGAACCTGCAACATCCATTCCTGACCTTGCTCTATCCATGTCCTAGGAATGGCCACAACATCGAAGTCCCAGGTACCTATCCACGCTGCAAACTCACCTACCATATTTCGGATACTTCTGACGTTGAAGTAGACACACTTCAAACCAGCTTGCTGTTTGCCAGCACATTCCTGTGACTATGAAATCCTGTCCCTGTTCTCCCTACTCACATCCTCCTGTATACTGGAAATGCACCTCAGATTCCCATCCCCTTGCTGAGTTAGTTTAAACCCAACCAAATAGTACTAGCAAATTTCCCACCCAGGATATTAGTCCCCCTCTGGTTCAAGTGAAGACTGTCCTGTTTGTAGAGGTTCCTCCTTCCCCAGAATGAGCCCCAATTATCCATAAACCTGAAACCCTCCCTCCTGCACTACTCTGCAGCCACGTGTTCAGCTGATATCTGTCCCTGTTCTTCGCCTCACTATCACGTGGCACAGGTAACAATTCAGATGGAGGATGGGAAAAATTTCTGGCTGTAAAGTTGAGAGCTAAGAAGAGCGAGAAGGGGACATCAGCAGTTTTTTTTAATGTATTTCAGGTATTAGAGGTAATTTCCTCGAATTCCAGGAGCAGCAAATACTGTTTTATATGCTGTTGCATTGTTTTGGAACTTTGGAAAAATAAAGTCAAACCAACAGCAGTTTAAAAGGGAGAAGAGCAGACAAAGGAAGCACATGGTGAGGACAGTGCAGGAGAGAGAGAGAGAGAGAACCTGCACAGTTACTGCCTTTGCTGTTTGAATTCGTGTATCGCTGGACATCAGAGTGCATCTGGGAAAATTAACAAACAGTGAAATTCACAACTAATCTTGGAGGAACTGTTGGGCGAAGTTCACAGCACAGAATCAGATAAGTTAATTGTTGTTTTAAGTCTGTCCAAGAGAAAGGCTGCACTAGTGGGTACAGTGGATTCTTTCTTCATTATATGTTTTTGGGGATAAGTCTCTTGATTAAACTTAAAATATAAGCCATAGCGATTAATTTGACCTGGGGCAGTATTTGCAGTATTTCTGGGTCTGTAGATTGTGAAGGAGCAAAAATGACCTTTGCAGTGATATGTACTTCTTGTCAGATATGGGAGTTTAAAGAGAGTTTAAGGGTTACTGCAGATTATATCT
>NC_057732.1:49412192-49494931 GCF_004010195.1 Chiloscyllium plagiosum | reverse complement strand
TTTGGTATGCTTTCCTTTATTGGTCAGAGTATTGAGTACAGGTGTTGGGAGGTCATGTTTCGGCTGTACAGGACATTGGTTAGGCCACTGTTGTTATATTGCGTGCAATTCTGGTCTCCTTCCTATCGGAAAGATGTTGTGAAACTTGAAAGGGTTCAGAAAAGATTTACAAGGATGTTGCCAGGGTTGGAGGATCTGAGCTACAGGGAGAGGCTGAACAGGCTGGGGCTGTTTTCCTGGAGCGTCGGAGGCTGACAGGTGACCTTATAGAGGTTTACAAAATTATGAGGGTCATGGATCGGGTAAATAGACAAAGTCTTTTCCCTGGGGTTGAGGAGTCCAGGACTAGAGGCATAGGTTTAGGGTGAGAGGGGAAAGATATAAAAGAGACCTAAGGGGCACCTTTTTCACGCAGAGGGTGGTACGTGTATGGAATGAGCTGCCAGAGAATGCGGTGGAGGCTGGTACAATTGCAATTTTTAAGAGGCATTTGGATGGGGATATGAATGGGAAGGGTTTGGAGGGATATGGGCCGGGTGCTGGCAGGTGAGACTAGATTGGGTTGGGATATCTGGTCGGCATGGACGGGTTGGACCGAAGGGTCTGTTTTCATGCTGTACATCTCTATGACTCTATGACTCTATCTGTACCAGCTCAGCTTCCACCCAAGCTCCCTGAAATCCTGCCTTACATCCCTATCCCTCTTTCTACTTATGCCGATGGTACCTACGTAGATCTCGACGTAGGGCTGGTCACCAAAGACAAGATCCGAGACATCAGAGACCCTGGTTCCTGGGAGCCAGCACACCAACCATGAGTCTTTTTTGTTCCAAACATACCTTCTATTTGACCCTCTCACTGTTTTGTCCCCAATAACTAACACTCTCCTCCTTATCCCCCTTCTCTTCTGTACAACAAGGACAGACTCTGTGCCAGAGACCTGCACCCTAATGTGTCTCCCAGGTAAGTTGTCCTCCCCAACAGTATCCAAAATGGCATACTTTCTTTTCAGGGGAACGACCACAGGGGATCCCTGCACTGACTGTTTTTTCTACCTTCTAACAGTTACCCAGCTTTCTCCGTGCGTAGGAGTAACTACTTCTCTGTCACTCTTATCTATCACAGACTCTGCCTCCCAAATGATCCGAAGTTCATCCAGCTCCAGTTCCCTAACACGGTCTTGGAGGAGCAAGAGTTGGGTGCACTTCCTGCAGATGTACTTTGATGGGACACTAATGGCGCCCCTCACCTCAAACATCATCAGGAGGAACATTGCTCTCCCTGCACTGCCATCCCTGCTAGTCCCTTTATCACAAAGTAAAAAAAAAGAAGAGAAGTTTGCCTGATGTGTTCCTGGTGCTTAAGGTTAGAGGAGGTGGATGGGTGGGAGGGTCTACAAAGGTAGGGTCTCAGGTTTAGAGAACACTCACTGAGATAGCTGAGACGGGAGAAAAGAGTCCCACCTTTCCCAGAAACCTCTGCTCTCTGAGGCTCTGCTGCTGCTGACGCTTTAGGTAAGCATTTAAAGTTTTAAATCAGTGACTCACCTTTCCTGACAGACCCCTGGTCCAAGCTCTCATTCTTCCTGCTGCTAGCTACTCAGTAGTTCAGAATATTGTTTAAAATTATGCTAAGGATTGTGTCGTCAGGTTACAAACTATTCAATAGGTGCAAACAATGTGAAAAAATATATATCTGAGAAGCTTTCTGAGTCCTTCAGGTTGACAGGCAGGAGTCTGGAAGAATACAGCAAGCCAGGTAGCTTGCAGAGGCAGAGAAGTCAACATTTCAGCTTTTCTGAGCTCTGAAAGCAATGGATGCAGAAGACAGCATTACTATCCAAGCCATCACTCGAACTGAGGCAAGTATTTAGGTACAAATAGAAATCACATATTGATTGAATGGTCCTTTCTCACTCCTAAATTTATTTTCCAAATCTTTCAGTAGTAATCTTGACATCAGAATAAATCTTGGCGATAGGAGCAGAGGTACGCCTCACCTTCCACCCCACCAACCTCCGTATACATCACATCATCCTCCGCCATTTCTGCCACCTATAAACGGACCCCATCACCAGAGATATATTTCCCTCCCCTCCCCTATCTGCTTTCCGTAAAGACTGTTCCCTCTGCGACCCTCTTGTCAGGTCCACGCGCCCCCATCGACCCGCCCTCCCTCCAGGCACCTTCTCCTGTCACCGCAGGAATTGTAAAACCTGCGCCCACATCTCCCCCCTCTCCTCCTTCCAAGGCCCCATAGGAGCCTTCTACATCCATCAAAGTTTCGCCTGCATTTCCACACATGTCAGTTAGTTGAAACTTTATTGCTGGAACAGCACAGCAGGTCAGGCAGCATCCAGGGAACAGGAGATTCGACGTTTCGGGCACAGGCCCTTCTTCAGGAACTGACACATGTCAGTTACTCCTGCTCCTGATGCGGTCTCCTCTACATTGGGGAGATAGGACGCCTACTCGCAGAGCGCTTCAGAGAACATCTCTGGGACACCCGCACCAACCAACCCCAATGCCCCATGGTCGAACACTTCAACTCCCCCTCCCCCTCCACCGAGGACATGCAGGTCCTGGGCCTCCTCGATCGCCACTCCCTTGCCACCCAACGCCTGGAGGAAGAAAGCCTCATCTTCCGCCTCGAGACCCTCCAACCCCATGGCATCAATGTGGATTGCACCAGTTTCCTCATTTCCCCTCCCACCACCTTATCCCAGTTCCAACCTTGCAATTTGGCACTGCCCTCATGACCTGTCCTACCTGTCCATCTTCCTTCCCATCTATGTGCTTTTCCAGCAACACAAGTTACAACCTACATTCAGCTCACTGAGTCTGTGCTGCCATTCAATGAGAACTTGGATGATCTGATCATCCTCAAGTCCACTTTCCTGCCTTTACCCCATAAGTCTTGATTCCTTTACTGACGAAGGATCTATCTCCATCTTGATTATATTTATTACCCAGCCTCGACAGCCCTTTGTGGTAAAGGATTCCACAGATTCATTACCCTCTGAGAGAAGAATTTCCTCCTCAGCTCTTTTTTAAATGTGTCACCCCTCACACAGCAATTATGCCATCTGGTTCTAGACTTTCCCATGACAGGAAACAGTTGCCTGCAACCACCCTGTCAAGACCCCCTAAGAAAAACCTTCAATGCTTCATTAAACTTGCCCCTGATTACTCACCCCCTCTCCTTCCATTGGATTCATCAACAAGCCTGCTCCTGCGAAGTCAGAAAGGATGTGACTTTCTATTCTACTTATGGGGCGTCAAGAAAATCAGCCATTTTCCACAGTCCTGATTACTTCGATACAGCAAGGTAGATAACCATGACTAATGTTGGCTTGAGAAGGAAAGGCGGTAGGTTTAGGGAGACAAAAGTCATCACCATATATTTCCATAACTCGGCCAAAACCCTGAGGTAGGGATGCTATCTGCATCCTAATAGGCACAGGCCAGTTCTTGAATGAAAAGCCGATTAATGGCCAGAGGGTAAGAGCAGTTTCTGAGAATTACAATGGTAGACAAGAACATACAATGATTTGATTCGACATTATAATCAGATTTGAATACAATTGAATAATTTAATCACATGTATTCGCTTGGAGTCAGCACAGAATGAACGCCGTTGGTTTGAAATAAGAGAATGGGTGATCTTTTTATTGGAAAGCTGCCACCTGTGAAAACAAAACACACCTGGAAGGTGTATCTGGGGAGGGAGGAAGTAAATGGGCAGATGTTACACCTTCCATAAAGGCATGGAAAGGTGCCATGCGGCTGTGAGGAGGTGTTGGGAGTGAAGGAAGAGTGGACCAAGGTGTACCAGAGTGATGTGCAATGACCTGGGCTTTAAACACAGCCCCAGAGACCTGAACAGCAAAGGTTCTGGGCAGTGCTGGGTGTTGTCAGCTCCCCACCTCACGATTAGAACATAGAACATAGAAAAGCACAGCACAGAACAGGCCCTTTGTCCCACGATGTTGTGCTGACCTACACACCCCTCAATTCACGGCTGTCCATGTGCATGTCCAGCAGGCGCTTAAATGCCCTAATGACTCTGCTTCCACCATCACCGCTGGCAACACATTCCATGCATTCACAACTCTCTGCGTAAAGAACCTACCTCTGATGTGTCCTCTATTACCTTCCTCCTAATACCTTAAAACTATGACCCCACATGGGAGTCAATCCTACCCTGGAGAAAAGTCTCCAGCTATTGACTCTATCCATGCCTCTCATTACCTTGTATGCCTCGATAAGGTCACCTCTTTTCCTCCTCCTCTCCAGAGAGGGAAGTCCGGGCTTAGTCAACTCTCTTCGTAAGACAAGCCCTTCAGTCCAGGCAGCATCCTGGTAAACATTCTTTGCACCCTCTCCAAAGCCCTCTCTTTTCCTATAGTAGGGGAACCAGAACTGGACACAATATTCCAAGTGTGGTCTCACCAGGGTTTTGTAGAGCTGCAGCAAAACCTCGTGGCTCTTAAACTCGATCCCTCTGTTAATGAAAGCCAAAACACCATAATCTTTCTTAACAACCCTATTCACTTGGGTGGCAACTTTGAGGGATCAATGCACTTGAACACCAAGATCCTGCTGTTCCTCCACACTGCCAAGAATCCTGTCTTTAATTCTATATTCAGCAGTCAAGTTCAACCTTTCAAAATGTATCACTTCGCATTTATCCAGGTTGAGCTCCACCTGCCATTTCTCAGCCCAGCTCTGCATCCTGTCTATGTCGCACTGCATGCTGCAATAGCCCTCGATACTACCAACAGAATCTCCAATCTTTGTGTCATCGGCAAATTTACTAACCCACCCCTCAACCTCCTCATCTAAGTCATTTATAAAACCTACAAAGGGCAGATGCCCAAGAACAGAGCCCTGCGGGACACCACTCACCACTGACCTCCAGGCAGAATACGTTCCATCTTCAACCACTCTGTACCTTCTGTCAGCCAGCCAATTCTGAATCCAGATAGCCAAATCTCCCTGTATTCAATACCTCCTGACTTTATGAATGAGTCTACCATGGGGAACTTTATCAAATGCCTTGCTGAAATCCATGTACATCACATCCACTGCTTGACCTTCATCGACCTGTCTCATCACCTCCTCAAAGAACTCAATAATATTTGTGAGGCATGACCTGCCCCTCACAAAGCCATGCTGACTGCCTTTAATCACGCTATGCTTTTCCAAATAGTCATAAATCCTATCCCTCAGAATTCTTTCCAAAATCTTGCTGAGCACAGACGTAAGACAGACTGGTCTGTAAATGCCAGGGATTTCCCTATTATCCTTCGTGAAAAAAGGAACAACATTCACCTCCCTCCAATCCTCCAGTATGACTTCCGTGGAGAGTGAGGAAGCAAAGATCTTCGCCAGAGGTTTAGCAACCTCCTTTCTCCCTTCCCGGAGCAGCCTAGGACAAATCTGGTCTAGCCCTGGGGACTTATCAATCTTAATGTTTGCCAAAATTTTCAGCACATTAACTTCATAAATCTTGATTTGTTAAAGCCTATTTCCCAGCTCCTCAAATGTCTCATTCACAGGATTTTCCAAGAAAAATATTGATGAGCCCATTAACATCACTATTGAGGGAAGAATAAAGGTTTGTGTGAGAAAGATCACTCCGTGAAATCACTTGCACAAAACACTTCAGATGTAAATCATAAAATTATAGGTGGGTCCAGCATAGAATTATAAAGATGTACATCATGGAAACAGACCCTTCAGTCCAACTTGTCTGCACTGAAAAGATATCCTAAATTAATCTAGTCCCATTTGCCAGCATTTGGCCCATGTCCCTATAAACCCTTCCTATTCATATAACCATTCTTTTAAGTGTTTTAATTGTACCAGCCCCCACCACTTCCGCTGGCAGCTCAGTTCATACACACAACATCCTTTGCTTGAATATTTTGCCCCTTAGGTCATTTTTAATTTTTTCCTCTCATCCTAAATCCGTGCCCCAAAGTTCTGGACTCCATCCCAAAGACCTTATCTATTTACCCCATACTTGCCCCTCATGATTTTATAAACCTCTATAAGGTCACCCCTCAGCCTCTGACACTCCAGGGAAAACAGTCCCAGCCTAAACAGCTCAAACAAACAAAAAAATTCCCAGAGACAGCAATTCAAAGAATGTGCAGACAATTTACTTTTTGTGATGTTGATTGAGTGATAGATTTTGACTAATTCACCTGCATTGTCTTCCCTGCTTTTCTCTGATGTAGTTCCCTGCTTGCCAGGCAGCACCTCCACACTGTCACCTCTGAAAGACAGTGTCTCCACTAGGCCTTCATTCCTGATGAAGGGTTTTTGCCTGAAACATCGATTTTCCAGCTCCTCGGAAGCTGCCTGACCGGCTGTGCTTTTCCAGCACCACTCTAATCGCGACTCTGATTTCCAGCATCTGCAGTCCTCCCTTTAGCCTGGTATTTCCACTACTGCAGCTCTCCCTCAGTAATACATTCGAGTGTCAGGCTAGACTGTTGTGTTCAAATCCTGGAAGCACATGCTGCAGTCAACCTATAGATCCAGAGGTAGGGTGGCAAAAGGAGAGTAAAAGAGTTTCTGAGAATCACTGTAGTAGATATGAACATGCAATGATTTGATTTGACATTATAATCAGATTTGAATGCAAGTGAATAATTTAATCACGTGTACTCACTTGGAATTAACACGGAGTAAACGCCATTGGTTAGAAATGAGTATATAAATTGGTGAGCTTTTTGTTGGAAAGTTGTTACCTGTGAAAAAACAATATAACAATCCACCTTAAAGGTGTATCTGGGGTCTTAGATAGTGAAGAGGGAGGAAGTTAATGTGTAGGTGTTACACTTCCCACAATGGCATGGAAAGGTGCCAAGGGGCTGAGGAGAGGTTTTGGGAGTGAAGGAATAGTGGACCAAGGTGTCCTGGAGGGAATGGTCCCTGTGGAAGTTTGACAAGTGAGGGGAAGGGAACATGTGTCTAGTAGTGGCATCTCATCCGAGGTCACAGAAATGGCAGCTGACAATCCTCTGGATATGGACGCTGATGGGGTGCTGAGGGAAGGTCAGGGGCCCCTAACAGTGTTGTGGAAGGGTGGGAAGCGTTGAGGGCAGAAATGTGGGAGATGGGTCAGACACAGCTGAGGGCCCTGTCAACCACAGTGAGAAGGAGGCGGCTGGAGCACATGAACTGGAAATCCTGAAACTAACATAAAGCATCTGAAGAACCACAATGTTAAGTGGGAAGGGACTGGAGAAGGGGAGAAAGAAAATGATGTCACGGTAGGAAGAGATGAGTTTTGTGGAGCAGGAGCAGGCAGAAACAATGGGTCTACCCGGGCAGTCCTGTTTGTGGATTTTGAGAAGGAGGTGGAAATGGCCTGTGTGGGGCGAGGGTTTGGAGATGCTGGGGGTGGGGTGGGGGGACGGGGGTAGTAGGGTGGGAGATTGAAGGAGGGAGATAGAAGGAGGTGTCTGAGAGCTGGCATTTAGCCTCCACAATGTAGAGGTCAGTCCACCAGACAATGACAGCACCACCCTCGTCAGCAGGCTTCATTACAATGGCAGTGTTGGATCTGAGAGCAGGGAGTGCAGTCAGTTCAGGGGGAGATATGTTCAAATGGTTGACGATGATACAGGAATTGAGGTAAACATCACGGTGACAATTCTTGATGAACAAGGTCAATGGTCAGAGGGAGGGGTCCAGATGGAGTAAGAGTCTTGGAACTGGATGAAGGGGACTGTGGGACGGCAAGAGGACTCTTGTCCAAAGAAATGGGCATGAAGGTGAAGGCGACAGAAGCAGAGTTCAACGTCATGTCATTCCCAAATTTCACTGAGGTGGGGATGCAGACCTTGGCTGAGTACAGAACATTCAGCATCAGAGAGTGGAAAGTCATAAAGGATAATAAATACATGACAGGTGGTAGGGTTAGGAAGGGATAGAGTCAGAGGGAAGGGGAGGGATGGAATGTTCCAGAGAGGCATGTTTATCTCTGAATTGTAACATCTTGCTTTTTTTAATGCCTGAAAGGGGCAGAAAACGTTTCCTGGTAGGACATCGACGAAGTTGGTGCAGGGCAGCTCTGAGCCAGCAGATGCTGGAGATCTGAAACAAACAGAAAGAGAAATTGCTGAAGAGACTCAGTGGAACTAACAGTTCTGACAATTGGTCTGTCTGTTCTGAAGGGTCATTGGGCTCAAAATATTAACTCTTTCTTTCCACAGATGATGCCAGACCAACTGAGTTTCTTCAGCAACTTTTGTTTTTGTGTTGGATTAAATGAGTTGGTTTTTCAGAGATCTGATCCAGACACAATGAGCCAAATAATCTGCTTGTCTGGCTTAACCATCCTACCATACTTTGGCACATAATACTGATAATTATAAACATGATGCAATAAATTGGCACAAAGCTACACACCACTAAGTTACACGACAAACTCATAAATACATTTCTAACAAAATGACTTTAAATTGCACTGTAAATATTGTTCACTAAATTATATTATACATACACACGAAACTGTAATGAAAATGCAGTACATAAAATTTCAATACTGATGCACTTCAACAAATGTAAAATACATTAAATTAATTTAAAATAACACTTATTTGCATAAGCATAATAGTATAAATTATAATAGCAAGAACATTAGAAATAATACAAATAAGACATAGCAAATGATATTGCAGATTCAGTATATTAAATGAAACTGCCAATACATCACCATAGTGGAATATAAATATACTGCATTGAATTATAATACAAATCTAAATTAAAATGCAAATACAGCACCATAAATTACATGTGGAGTTTCAATTGTAAATCAAAATTCAGCAAATTTGATGCAGGATGATAAATTATACACAAACACAATGCAATAATGCCTAGAACAATAAATTATGTTACAAATACAGTAGACTAAATAGCTAAGGCATAAATTGTCATTTACTCAGAAGTTGTTATGCCAACTCTATATTCATGCCATCCCATTCTCTCATGTGTAGGTTAGGTGTATTAGCCATGGAAAATACAGGGTTACAGGGATAGGGCAAGGGAGTGAGTCTGATGGGGTGCTCTTTGGGAGGTCAGTGTGGACTTGTTGTGCTGAATGGCCGGTTTCCACACTGTACAGATTCTATGATTCAATGATCTCATCTTCTGCTCTCTCTCCATCTAAGCCCTTTAACATCCACCTGAATCCTTTGTGCTGCTTTACGTTTTCCTTATCGATCCAGTATTCTTATCTCATCAATAGTTTGATAGAAAGTGGGAAAAGAAAGCAAGAGAGAGAGGTAGAAAGAGGTGTAAGGGTGATAGAGTTGTGGGATATGGTATCAGCCATGAACATATTGAATAATGAGTCAATGGTCTGAATGACCTACTCCTGACCTACTTGCCTAAAGAAAACTTGGAAAATGAATAGAAAAACTGAGGCTGCAAAAAAGGGAGGTTAGAAAGTAAATGAGTTCTTACTATTTGCAACAGCAGTAAGACTGGCCTGTATCCATTGGTGTAACATTGTCCAATTTCACCCATCTTGGCTTAGCACCTGCTGAAACCCTCACAGAGTCATTTATTATCTATAGATGTGAGCATTTGGGGTGGTGTGATGGCTCAGTGGTTAGCACTACTGCTAACAGCTGATTCCAGCCTTGGGTGACTGTCTGGGTGGGTGTCCTCCCACAGTCCAAAGATGTGCAGGTTAGCGTGGATTGGCCATGTTAAATTGCCCATAGTGTTCAGGGATGTGTAGGATAGGCACATTAGACAGGGGTGAATGTAAGTGAATGGACTTGGGTGGGATACTCTTTCGAGGGTTGGTGTGGACTTGTTGGGCCAAAGGGCCTGTTTCCACATTGTAAGGATTCTACAATTCTATTTTAATGCTGTCCTACTTAGCCTTCTGAGGTGGTTGGTCCTTAAACGTGAAGTAAACCAAAACTCTGCTGCCTCAGTCTTAACTCACATCTAATCCCATTCACTCATCACCCCTGTACTCATTGACCTACATTGGTTCGGAGTGATTTAAAAATCCCATCCTTACTTATGCCAATCCCTTCAGGTCATCACAAACCACACCACCACAAACCCCCCTCAACTACCACTATAATCTTCTTCAGTCCCGGGACACTATCCACACCCTCCACTTCCTCCATGACTTTTATTTCCCCTGCTCCCAACACCCCATCTTCACCATGGATATCCAGTTTTGGTGCACGTCCGTCCACCATGACAAAGCCCTCCAGGCCCTCAATTTCTTACGCAGACCCAATCAATACCATTCCACCAACACACTCATTCAATTAACAGAACTGGTCCTCACCCTCAACAATTTCTCCTTTGAATCCTCCCACTTCCTTCAGACAAAAGGTGTAGCCATGGGCACCTGCATGGGCCCCAGCTATGCCTATCTTTTGTCAGCTACATGGAACCGTCCATCTTCCGTAGCTACACTGGCTACATGGAACCGTCCATCTTCCGTAGCTACACTGGCACCATTCCCCACCTTTTCCTCCATTATATTGATGACTGTATCGACGCCACTTCATCCTCCCACAAGGAGGTTGAACTATTCATTAATTTCACAAATACCTTCCACCCTGACCACAAGTTCACCTGGACCATCTCAGACACATCCCTCCCCTTCCTGGACCTCTCCATCTCCATCTCTGGTGGCCGACTGGATTACACCTCTTCCCACCCCATCTCCTGCAAAAATGCCATCCCGTATTCTCAATTCCTCTGCCTCCGTCATATCTGCTCCCAGGAGGACCAATTCCACCACAGAACATCCCAGATGGTCATCTACTTCAAGAACTGCAATTTCTACTCCCACATGGTCGATGATGCCCTCCAGCATATTTCCTCCACTTCCTGAACCTCTGCCCTTAAACCCCACCCCTCCAACCGCAACAAGGATAGAGCACTGCGGTCCTCACCTTCAACCCCTCTAATCTCCGGATATAGCGTATTATCCTCCACCATTTCCGCCAGCTACAGTCAGATCCCACGACCAGGGATATATTTCCCTCCCCACCCCTATCAGCATTCCGCAGAGACCAGTGACTTGCTTGTCAGGTCCACGCCCCCCACCAACCCAACCTCCACTCCCAGCACCATCGCCTGCCACCACAAGAGGTGTAAAACCTTCACCCACACTTCCCTCCTCACCTCTGTCCAATGCCCCAAAGGATCCTTTCACATCCAGCAGAGATTTTCCTGCACATCCAAACACCTCATCTACCGTGTCTGTTGCTCTCAATGTAATCTCCTCTACATTGGGGAGACAGAATGCCAACTTGCGGAACGTTTCAGAGAACATCTCTGGGACACATGTATTAAACAGTCCCACCGCCCCTTGGCCTACCACATCAACTGTCCCTCCCACTCCGCCAAGGACATGCAAATCCTGGGCCTCCTCCAGCGCTAAATCCAAGCCACTCAATGCCTGGTGGAAGAACGCCTCATCTTCTGCCTTGGGACCCTCCAGCCACACGGGATCAGTGTCGATTTCACCAGTTTCCTCATCTCCCCTCCCCCCCCACCTCATCCCAGATTCAACCCTCCAACTCAGCACTGCCCTCTTTAACTGTCCTACCTGTCCATCTTCCTTCCCACCTCTCCATTCCACCCTCCTCTCCGACCTTTCTCCATCAGCCCCCAACTGCATCTACCTATCACCTTCCCAGCTTCCTCACCCCCACCCTCTTAATTATGTCTCAGCCCCCTTCCCCCCACAACTCCCACATTCCTGATGAACGGCTTATGCCCAAAACATCACCTCTCCTGCTCCTCGGATGTTGCCTAACCTGCTGTGCTTTTCCAGCACCACAACCTCCAAGGTATCTGCACTCCTCTAGCTCCAGCCTCTTGAGTTTCCTTGATTTTGATGACTGTGGCTTCATCTGCTCAGGACCGAAGCTTTGCAATTCCCTCTCTTCCCTTCTCGATCCCTTCTATTTTATGGTCCATAGAACCCATCTCTTTGACAAAGCGTTGGGTCATCTGACCTAATATTCCTTTAGTCCTTCATTATTTTGTATTGATGCATCTTACAATCTTAATCTTAAACAAAAACAGAGAATAGTAGGGACATGGTACGCACTGCCTGCAACTTTAAGGGCATTTAAATGGTCTTTGGATAAACAAATGGATGAAAATGAAATGGTCTAGGATAGATAGACTTCAGATTGGTTCCACAGGGTCAAAAGGCCTGCACTGCACTGTAATGTTCTATGTTCTACGTTCTAGAGGGAAAATCACTGGACTTTAAATGAAAACAATGGTTTCCCTCCACAGATACTGCCAGACCTGCTGAGTTTCTCCAACAATTTCAGTTTAATTTATGTTAAATAAACATAAATTATTATTTTATGCACCTACTTCTCTCTTTGGTTAATAAATGGGAATATAATTTCTCAAAATCACTTATCTCTGGTGGCATATTTTCATGGATTTGATTTTTCTGTGATGTTATTGAGGTGGCATTTCTTATTAAAGGAGAGTAATTAGTCAGAAGCACTAATGAGCTGTTATCACAGAATAAAGATAAATGTTGTTTGTGTCATATTCGTCTCTCAGATTAATTGCTGTTCAAAACAGCTTCAACACTGACACCTAGTAACTGGCCATATGATAACCAGCAGACTTAGGATCATTGGTAAGCAATTAGCATTGGCTAATATGCAAACATTGAATAATTAACTTCTTCGCAAAAGCACCAAAAGAATTTTATGATGTAGTGGTAGTGTCCCTACCTCTGAGTCATGATGCCTGGATTCAAGCCCAGAGGTGTCTCATAACAGATAGTATATACAAACATAGTGAGCAAGCTTTTGTGAATGTAGATTACGCTGGAGAAATAAAGAGAATCTTGGGAACATTGCAGCATAGAGGTAATGTAAGAGATAGTGAGGATTGTAGATGCTGGAGAAGTCGGTGTCGATAGAGTGTGGCACTGGCAAAAGCACAGCAGGTCAGGCTGCATCCGAGGAGCAAGAGAGTCGACATTTCGGGCATAATGATGTAGGGTTATGCCCGAAACGTCAACTGTCTTGCTCCTCAGATGCTGTGCTTTTTCCAGCATTGAGGTTTATAATCCGGAACTCCAGGCTAATATTCTGGGGACATGTGTTTGAATCCCACCATGGTAGACCATGAAAAGTGAATTAGTTAAAAAGCTAGTCTAATGGTGACCATATAACCCATTGTCAACGGTCATAAAAAAAATCTGATAACCATCGCTTAGTTCAACCAAACAGCAATATGATTGACTCTTAACAGCCCTCTGGGCGATTAGGAATGAACAATAAATGTTGGTCCAGCCAGTCACACCCACATAGCATAAATGAATAAAAGAATGATTATATTGACATCATTTAGCTCAGTAGCAGCTCAAAAACCTGGTGAAATCACCAAGCAATAAGGTTTTATTGACATCACTCACTCATAGTAACCTACACCATTGTATTGGAGACAGATGAAATTGCTCCAATGATGGGATATCTGGTCGGCATGGACAGGTTGGACCGAAGGGTCTGTTTCAGTGCTGTACATCTCTATGACTCTATGATGCTATGATTACTGACTGCAAACTCACTGCAGGTCATTTCCAAATGCATGTGCAATATCAAACCAATCGTTATAAATTAAAATGTGATATATTTGCTAAAATAAGCAGTCCCATAATAAAAATAAAGCGTGAAACAAGGTGGTAGAATTAGTATTTGAAAGAGGAACATGTGCACTATTAGTGACAGCCCCAAAAATATATTTATTCAAAAGTGGCAAATGCAACTTAATGAAAAAATATCTGGTGAGAGAAATCAAGTGATAAACAATGCAGAATTTTTATTTTCATTTTTAAAAATTGGCTTAACATTGTGTATGTGCAGTCAGCAATCATTATCCGATTGTTGATGTCAGCAAACATATTGTTTTTATCCATGATCATGGTTGTCAACCATTGTGGTTGACAAAGACCTCAACTGCATCCAACCTATTACCTGTGCTTCTGCGCTTGCCCCTTCCTATCACTCACAGCAGCATGATTGGGTCCCCCTTGTCTTCACTTTCCATCCCACCAGCCTCTGTATTCAAAGGAACACTCTCCAACATTTCAGACAACTCCAGCAGAATACCACCACCAAACATATCTTCCCCTCAATCTTCTATCTGCATTTCACAGGGATCGTTCTCTCCAGGACACCTTGGTCCACTCCACAACCACCAACACCAAACCCCCCTCCCCCCAATATTTTGCCATGTACCTGCAGAAGGTGCAACACCTGCCCCTTCCCCTCCTCCTTGCTCACCATCCAAGGACCTGAACAGTTTTTCCAGTGAAGCAGTATTTCACCTGTACCTCCTCCAATCTTGTGTATTGCATTCATTCCAGCCAATGTAGCCTACTCTACATCAGATACACCAAACACAGACTGGGTGACCATTGTGCAGAACATCTCCGATCTGTGCGCAGGTGTTACCCTGACCTTCCTGTAGCCGGTCATTTCAACACAGCGTCCTGCTCACATGCCCATGTGTCTGACCTCAGCATGCTGCAGTATTCCAGTGAATTCCAGCGCTAACTGGAAGAACAACATCTCATCTTCAGACTGGGCACTTTAAAGCCCTCTGGACTTAACACTGAGTTCACCACCTTCAAATTGTGAACACACTCCCATTCCTTCCCTTTCTTTTATCTTGTAACATTCTGCTATCATGTTGTCTCTCCCCTCCCCCCCACCCCAATGGGACTGTCTGTCCTTTCAAATGAGGAAACTGGTGAAATCCACATTGATGCCAAGGGGTTGGAGGGTCCCGAGGTAGCTGTCTGATGATGGAGCAGTGCTCTGAAAGCTAGTGCATCCAAATAAACCTGTTGGACTATAACCTGGTGTTGATTTTTTACTTAGACTCGAAACATTAGCTTACTCTCTCTCCATGGATGCTGCCTGACCCTCTGTGATCTCCAGCATTTATTGTTTTCAGTACAGATTGCGGCATCTGCAGTAATTTTCATTAACTCATATACTCTTCCATAAATTTTTTTCATTATTATGTATCTGTTAGGTATATGCCGCCCTTCTTTAATTACATTTATAGAAATCCCTGCTAATGTGCATGCTTGGAGGAGATACTAGCCTTTTGCACAACACAACAATTGTGGCAAATTATGAATTCTATCTTTTTTCAAGATAAACACGAGTGATTAACGTTCCTCATTTCCTCTTTCTTCATTCCTTTTCTGAAGGTCGTAGTATTTAGATTCAGTTTTGCATCAAGTAATAACTATCTTCTCGTACCTCATTTAAGTGACTAGTATACATCAGAAAATCAAGAAAACAAAAAAAATTAAGAGACAAGCAACAATCAAACAAATGTTTACATCAATCAAAAGCAAGTTGACATGTAAAAGGCCTCACCTATCAAAGCAGTTTCATTAATATCCAGGGAGCCATACCTTTCCTGACAGTCACCCATCTGTCTGACAGATCCTGCAGTGTAAACACTTCCCTAAATCTACTAGTCATCATACTCAGTGTCTCTCGAATGCCCACTGTGACATTAATCCTAAAAAGAAGAAGCTCTCAATAGCACTTTATATATAAAATTAATCTACCTTTCCTTCCCCACAGATTGAATATTAAACATGCAAAAAAAGGAAAAAAATTAAAAAGAAATCAAACAGCTGAACAAATGAAAAAACAACAAATAATCCAACATTCAGCGTTCAATCTCCAGATTTAAAAAGAACTGTCTCCAGAACCATCTACATGTAGGCCTCTCTGCACGCTCCGTATATAAACAATCTCTCCTTCTCTGCGTATTTATTAACCTAAATTTTTTTGTAAAAAAAAAATTCCTCTGCAGATCAAAACTTGACAAACACAAATCCGTTAATAAAAGATCTGTTCAAAAATGTCCCTCCTTCACATTGTAAAAGAAACTCTCCTTCACATTTTTTGTTTTTTTTAAATGCTTTTTTAAGACATTAATTTTAGAAATATAAAATTTTAAAACAAAGAGAGAAAAACACCTGTCTAAAGATTGATACTTGACAAACATGTGAAGGCCCTGCTCATATAAATGCTGTTTTAAAAAAATCTCTACTTCTTCATTTTTTTTTGTAATTATTTGGACGACAAGCATTCTTACCTTATAACTCGGAAATAAAAATACCATAAGAATCATATAAGAAAGCCTGCAACTCAGAAGTAGATGCAATATCCATGTTTCTCTCCGTCCACCATTTTTACAACCACTCATTCACAAAATATATCTTCAACCCAAACATCTTCAGCTGCCTCCATCGTAAGGACAGTAGTGTGAATGATCACCTATTGTTCAGGGCCATTCACAACTCCTGAAGCAGTCCATATTCAAATGCAGCAAGATCTTGACAATAAAGGAAAACGCAGCATAGTCCCAGAGGACCACTCTCTTATTGTCAAGAGAGAGAGAGACAGTGGTGGTTTAACCTGAGGGTCACCACGCCTCAGAGAAGGGGCAAGGTGAAGAAGGTGGGACTGAAATCAGACAAGACCCTTGCAGCATATAAAGAAAGCAGGGAAGAACTTAAACAAGGAATTAGGATGGCTAAAACAGGTCATGAAACATCCTTTGCAAATAAGAATAAGAAGAATCCAAGGCATTTTATATGTATTAGCAATTTTTGAGAAGATTTGTAGCTCAGATTGAGGTTCTGAATGTAGGCTTGCTCGCTGAGCTGGAAGGTTCATTTTCAGATGTTTCGTCACCATGCTAGGTAACATCAGTGAGCCTCCAGTGAAGAGTTGGTGTTATGTCCTGTTTTCTATTTATGTGTCCTGGTTTCTTAAAGTGGGTAATATCATTTCTGGTTCTTTTTCTCAGAGAATGATAGATGGGGTCCAATTTGATGTGTTTATGATGGAGTTCCGGTTTGAATGCCAGGCCTCTCGGAATTCCCATGTGTGTCTCTGTTTAGCCTGTCCCAGGATGGATGTGTTGTCCCAGTCGAAGTGATGTCCTTTTCATCTGTATGTAAGGATACTAGTGATAGTGGGTCATGTCTTTTGGTGGCTAGTTGGTGTTCGTGTATATTGGTGGCAAGTTTCTATTGGATTCTTTTGGTTCATTACTTCAATGAAATTACTTAGGTTCAAATACTTAACTACAGAAGCAATCATCCCAACACCGACAATCAGAGCTGCATCAGGACATTGTTTCAACAAGCCACAACACACTGCAGCATCCAAGAACTACAAACAGTAGAAGAAAGATACCTATACAGCGTATTCAATAAGAACGGCCACCCAATAAACACAGTCCGCTGATTTCTCAACAACAAACCCAAACAAACAGCTCACCACCACCTTCTCACAGGTGGGCCGGGATGTGTGATAAATGCGGGTGCAGCCAGTAATGCCCTCATCCTACAAATGAAATTTAAGGAAGCACAGAAACAAATCCACATACACATGTACACAAACGGAGACAGATAATGTTGCTGTCTCATTAGAGGAAGAGGGAGAGTGAGAGAGAGAGAGAGAGAGAAGGAGAGAAGGAGAGATGGTTGGTGGTGGGTTTGACACAAGGGTCAACACAACTCAGACGAAGGGCAGGATTGAGAAGGCAGGATCTTTATGGTGACCGCAGCTGGCTTGGGAATCAAACCCACACTGCTGAAGTTATTGTGCATCACAAAGCAGCTATCCAGCCAAATGAGTTGGCCAACTTCCTACACAGGTGCAAATATACACACATATGTAGAAAACACACAAATACAGATATAAAGGGTTGTATTTTATTCCTTACCTCATGACAAACTTGAAAATCAGGAGAGGATTTAATGGAAAAATATGTTGAGAGGTGAAGCCTCCACCTCCTTCCCACTTCCATCTCAGTCAGACACATGTTCAGAAAGTCCATAAGGCTGGATTTCCCACTCTGCACCTGCACCAACTGAGGTCCTTCAGTTGAGAATTAATGCCCAATTACATACCATTCACTATAGAAACACACACAATCAAGCCTTAAAACCTCAGGACTTACTAAAGTTGACACCAAGAAGAGCTGAATTATTATTGGGATGAACAGTTTCAGCACCAGCAGCTGCCCAGAGTCTGTGCTACATGTACTTTGTAACTTGTTTGTAATAATTTGTAACTTGATACACTTATTATAAAGTCGACTCTTCAGTCTGGTGATCGCTCATGTCACTACCAATAGAATACATTTCTGAATTCAATTACATTTGTACTTCTATGTAAATATGACATGGACCATGTTTGCTTGTACTTGTTGATCAATATATGGAGGCCTGAACTCTGAAAACACACCATATCAATTTTTCATCTCTCATAATAGTTTTCCTTTTTGTCTTTCAGGGATTAAATATTCAACAAAGAATCATTTTCTGAAATCAAATAGTAATGAGTTGCACTGTGGTTGCTAGGTAACCTGCCTTAAGTCCTTCCTTGTATTTCAGTCAAGGACATCTTGCTTTTCATATTACACTTCCCTTTTCTATTTCTATTGATTTCTATAGACAATGATGTTTATTTTGTTGAGTTGATCTGTCTTAACTAAAAGTTCTTTTGTTGTTTTATATTCCACACTTCCTCCCTTAACTAACAAGCCCCAATCAATGCATCATACATTTTGTATTAAACTGCCTGATTTCTCCTTCAAGCTGTGTAACAGCATCCAAATTCCACTTCTTTCTTCGGTCAGCATGGTCAATCAATGTCTTGTAGCAACTGTAATTCAATGGATAGCATGTTTGCCTTTACATCTGGGGTTTATGAGTTCAGGTCCAATTGCAGAGACTTGAAGGCAAAAATATTTAGGCTGCCACTCTCCCAGAGATTAAAATAAAACAATGACATTTAGAAATGAACAAATAGCAGCTCCATTCTAAAGTGTACAAGATGCGTCTGATCATTGCTTGTCTTTTGCCAATTTGACTTCTCCTTCTTTCTGGGCCAGTGCAGCACCGAGGGAGTGCTTCACTGTTCACGGTGCTGTCTTTTAGATGGGAAAGCAACCTCCTCCCCTCTCAGGAGATCGAAAGATCCCATCCCCTAGTTGGGTGAACACCAGAGGAGTTCTCACTGATTATGAGACCCTAATCCATTCCTGCTTGTGAGTCCCTGATGTGCTTGCATTACAACACTTCAGAAAAAAGAACTAATTAGCTGTTCAGAGATTTGTGCTGTCCAACGGATGTGAAGGGCGCTGAATAAATGTAAGGTGTTCTTTTCTCTATTTGATGATGGAAGCTGCCTCAGCTGAACAAATCCTAATCTCGCCATGCAGAATGTCTCATTAAGGAATATCACGGTCCGGATTTAAAATTACATCAGCTTTCTTGCCCTCTAGTTCTCACAAACTGGAGCTGTGTCTCGCTTCAGTGGAGGAGACTCGATCGAGTTAAGGCCAGATTCAGGTCTTCCTGTGGATTTTGGCCTCAGGTGGTGGGAATCAGTCTTCCAAGAGGTACCAATCAATCAGATGTCAGCAATCCTCCATTGCTAGCAGCACCACTGGGACTTGTGGCTGTGATTGGTAATGCTCCAGTCAATTAATTAGAGATGGGATCACTGGCCTGGTAAGGTAAGGCCACATTTGGAACACTGCAAACAATTCTGGTTGCCATAATATAGAAAGGATGATATTAAACTAGAAAGAGTGCAGAAAAGATTGACTAGGATGCTACCTGACTGGAAGGTTTGAGATATGAGGAGAGACTGGATACGGCTGGGACTTTTTCCCTGGAGACTGAGGGGTGACCTTATAGAGGTTCGTAAAATCGTGAGATAACATTGATAAGCTGGATAGCCAACAGCTTTTCCCCATGGTAGGGGAGTCTAAAACTAGAGGGCATAGGTTTAAGGTGAGAGGGGAGAGATACAAAAGGGCCCAGAGGGGCAATCATTTCACACAAAAGGTGGAAAATATCTGGAACAGGTTGCCAGAGATAGTGGTGGACGAGAGTACGACTTAGAAAGGGATATGGACCAAATGCAAGCAAATGGGACTAGATTAACTGTGAAAACAGGGCGGCATTGCCCTCTTCCTACCTTCAACTATTACGGTTAGTTATCCCATTGCCAACTGACATAATGATGTAGACCTAGGGATGATGTTCCTCACCACAATGGTCTGGATTAAATTCTATCCCAGGGTGTGCACTTTTATTATCTTGAATTAATTAAGGCACTAAAACGTATTGTACATTTCCCCCAGCTGCAGTTAAACCAGCACAAATACAGAGTTAGTCCTTTTGAAATGTTTGGGTTTGCCAACGACAGCAAGTTCACAGCTGAGGACTGGGGGAGTCCCTTAGAGTCATGATCTATCAAATGGGAGGTTTGTTCTGATTTCTACCTCGAAGGCAGGAACTTTATTGTCATTGATAAATCCCAACTGTGATCGATGTAGGAGATCTGTCAGATCCAGTACGACATATCCCTGATAATAATGAATATCTCATTATACTGCATGAAATACACATGATTCTTGGAGCCTAACATATTATTATAATTTGAAACATTAACAGCATAATCATCAGAATATTAAATTATTTAATGCATTCCTTTCCTGCCATTGAAAATTCCAGGGAATAGCTGATTGCTCTGATAAGTGAGCCTTTGTGCCAGGATCCCAAGTTTATAAAATTATCCTGATTTAGAGATGCCGGTGTTGGACTGGGGTGGACAAAGTTAAAAATCACACAACATCAGGTTATAGTCCAACAGATTTAATTGGAAGCACACTAGCCTTTGGAGCATCGCTCCTTCATCAGGTGATAGTGGAAGACACAATTGTAAGGCACAGAATTTATAGCAAAAAATTTAGTGTGATATAACTGAAATTATGCACTGAAAAATACCTTGATTGTCTATTGAGTCTGTTAGAATACCATGATAGTTTCACTTCTTTCATGTGTAAATCACAAAACCTTTTTTTAAAAGTTGCATTCTCAGGTTAACTGTAACAATTGGTGTTAGCTAGACAATATGTTGAAGGTGTTAGCCTCCTGTGTTCTCTGTCTATGCCATGATGTTTAGATTGATTCTAATCTAAAAAGTGAGATAACCAAGGTTTACATAAAATTATCCCTTTACTTCATCACATCACACTCACTTTAGCTACTGCAAATAGTTGCCAGCCTAGCTCGTGACACCCACATCCCGTGAATGAATAAAGAAAGAAAAATCATAACCATGACACTGTTGGATTGTAATAAAAATTAATTTGGTCCACCAATGGTCTTAAGAAATAGGTTATCTCAGTGTAAGCAACTTAGTTTAAAGGTTCCAGACTTGAAGTGATTGATTTCAAACTCGAATGGAGTTCTTTGAAGCTGAGAAAGTCTAAGCATAGTTGTAGGAGGCTATCAGATTGTCAAGACTGGGAATTGAAGACACAGTTAAATTATGCCCAATGGATGTGAAAGAGAAGGGAATTCTCTCTGGTGTGTGTAATATAAACGTGTGTTGTTGAGCTTAATGGGATAATGTTTCACTACATGTTTCAAATTAGGTAAATTTATGCTGTGTGTAAATAATTTGATTTGTTCTACTTTATCCTCATTCAATTTCTGTTTCGCAATTAAAAACAAATCTGCAGCACTGCATGCACCTGTTTCAGTGAAAGCCCACCTCGTTAAAAGCAAACCAAAGCAAACTATGATCTATCAAATCAGATTTCAGTCTGGGATCAGACTCATCCTGCAATAACATCAGCAGGGATCATGACAGTATACCTTTTAAGAGACATGTCCATTATACCTTCACTGTATCATAGCATCTGACCTGATGATATGAAGATTGCAGACTCCATCTTAACTGAGGTCACTTGAAGCATGACAAGCTATTGGAAGCATCCTACTATTTGTAACTGAATTGCTTAATGTTGGACACAGAGTGCCAGTGGAATTTACCAGGCAAGATCCTAGTAAATCTCCTCTGCACCCTTTCCAAAGCTTCCACATCTTTCTTATAATGCAGTGACCAGAACTGTACACAATACTCCAAGTGTGGCTGTAGCAGAGCCAATCATTTCTACAATGATGGAGAAAAGAGCTCTTGTGGTGGAGTGATAGTGTCCCTAACTCAGAGTCAGGAGACCTTGGTTCAAATCCCACCTGCTCCACATGTGTGTAATAATACCTGTGAAAATGTCTACAATTAGGTCTCGATCAACCAGGCCACATTTAGTGAAAGTAGCTCTTTTGGCACAATGATAGTATCCCAACCTCTGGGCTAGAAGACTGGGTTCAAATCCCAACTGATTATAGCCTGTAACACATCTGAACAGGGTGTTTAAAAATATCTACATTAAGCAGGAGCTGTACACAGTGAGAAAGTTCTGTAGAAATTGATTGTCACAGCAACAAAGATTCATGACGCACTCTTGTAGCAGAGTTGGCAGCATCCCATCTCTGAGCTATAAAAGGCTGAGTCCCCCAAGTGCCACCTGTGCCAGATATGTGCCTGAACATGTCTGAACAAATTGATTAACAAACATACAAAGTGAGAAAAAAATGACTTTTGTAATACTAGTGTCCCTACCTCTGAGCTAGGAGGTCTAGCTTCAACACTGCCTGCTCCAAAGGTCGGTCAACCACATCTGAACAGGTTAGTTCAAAATATCTGTATTGGTGGAGAATAAACCATGAGATGTTATCACGTCAACTCTTCAAACAGTTTGTCACATGGTAGCAATCAGGTACTATTGGCATGATAAATATTGTTACTCAGGTGAGGCACACTCCCCAAGATTGCAAGATGTTCTGTATGGCAGATTATCAGATTGGGTGGAGCTTCATGCATTTTCCAACATTAACCCTTTCAGAACTATTCCCTTATTCCGCACCAACCTGCCAGCCCTTTGCAAATAGCAAAACAAAATGAAAGATCCTGAGACGAACTCTAAATCCTGCCCACACCCAGTCCTTTGAAACAGATCCTCGGATTCAGATCAAAGATGCTCTTAGATTTTGAGCATGAATTCATGGATGAGTTATATTCACTTGTTTCAGGTTAATCTGTTTTTATTCTCAGTTCTATTGTTGTGTTGTGTACCTTTAATCAAAAGCAATCAACTCAATATCAGTTTATGTCGGATTCCATAAGGAACAGATATATAACAGAGATTACATTGATAATACAGACAGTGGTTGTAAAGCATTCCATGGAATGGAATGATTCCTGTATTTCCAGGATTGTCTGCACAGGGCAATGTCCAGGATTGTCAGAATTGACATTGTTACCTGGTTATTGTATGAGCTGTGTTGACGGAGTCATTAATGGGGGTTAGTGTGAGCTGGCTGGTTGTGAAGGTGAGATGGGTTAGTGAGGAAGAGACTTTGAAAACCATCATGAAGCAGAAGTCTTCAAATGAATTCAACTCAATCATCTTCTGAGACAGTGCATCCCTGACCCAAACAGCTCACTGTGTTTTTGTATTGCTTCTTTTTATATCTGGGGGTGTGAGTTTGTGATCCAAGTGTGAGGTGGATTTGTGATAAGGGTTTGTGTGCCTGTGTATGAGTTTGTGTTTGTGTGCATGTTTGTGACAGCGACTGTATTTACACGTGTGCGTGTGAGTACTTTTGTGCGTGAGTTTGTGTGCATGTGAGGAATGTAAATTTTTGTGCATTAGCGTGAAGAGTGTTTGCATGTCTGAGTCTGTTTGCATGGTGGCAGTGAATGTGAATGAAGTGTGTGTGTATGTGTTTGTGTGTGTGTGCTGCTGGTTTTGGCTCAGTTCTGTTGACCACTACCATAGGAAAAAAAATAATTATTAAGGGTAGCATGTTGGCTCAGTGGTTAGCACTGCCGCCTCACAGCATCAGGGACCCAGGTTCAATTCCAACTTCAGGCGACTGTCTGTGTGGAGTTTGCATGTTCTCCCCATGTCTGCGTGGGTTTCCTCTGGGTGTTCCAGTTTCCTCTCACAGTCCAAATATGTGCAGGTTAGGTGGATTGGCCATGCTCAATTGCCCATAGTGTTCAGGGATGTGCAGGCTTGGTGGATTACCCATGAGAATTGTGGAGTTATCCGGATAGGGTGGGGCTGGGTGGAATGTTCTTTGGAGGTCTGTGTGGACCTGATGGGCTGAATAACCTGCTTCTACACTGTAGGGATCCTACTAGAGTATCTACCATAATCCTTCCTGCAAGGTCAAAGCAGAACTATCGAGAACAAATTGCATGCATGAACACAAGCCATCATTTTATTTGTCCTTTCAGGACAGTGACTGGCACACACAGTGTAAAGAAAAAAAATGAAAGAATTGCGAATGCTGTAAATCTAAACAAAAACAGAAATGGCTGGAAAAAACACTCAGTAAAACTGGCAGCATCTGGGGAGCGAAAACACATTTTACGTCTTAGGCCTAATGACCCTTCCTCATAACAACAGATACAACATACCCTGCAGTATGGTGGCAGCACTGAGTCAAGCAGCGACTGCATTCTTCAGAGTTAAGAGCAATGTCTTCTTGAATTTGCTCCAAGCCTTTTGCACAGTAACCCCTATTTTTTAAAATGTTCTGTTCAAATTTCCATCCTTTCCAGTGATGAAGCTTTGGACAGTGAAGCAATTAAAATGATGCAACATGAGAGTTAGCCTTACTGGCATCAGGCCAATCTGACGAGCTCGTTCCCCAACCACAGCCCAACCGTAAAGGTGGAGGAAGTAAATGCCATTCACATTGAACCCTGACAAAGGCAGATCAAATAAAACCTGCTTTTAGTTTTACATCAGACCCTCTGCATTCTGTACATGTTCTTATCACTATGCGCAAAAAAAAGACCTTAAGTTTCAGAAACCTGTAATTCTGTATAACGATGTTCCTTTAAGCATTTGATAAAAAGAGTAATTACTATTGAGAAACAACATTGCTCTCTACCCCTCTATATTCATGGGTACAGATTAACATGGAACTGAAGAAAAGGCATCAATATTTCCACAGAATTTTATGTGTAGCAGGAAAGAAATGAAGGAGTATCATTGCAAACCAATAGCATTTCAATGGAATACAAGGAAAGCTCCATTTGCTTTGGGGTCAATATTAAGATTTTTCCAACACTCATCCTCCTCCTTGAATAATGGTCTCTCACTCTCTTTAGTTGTGTAGCAGAAACTATTGACACACATAGACACATTAATGTTACCAAATACAGATCTCTCATGTAGAGTCTCACTCTTGTTCCACTGCAGGCCTCTTTCTGGCCTGTTCTTCTGCTCTGCCAATGTCAGGTTAACATAATCAGTTACATTATGATATGTACACAATCATATCCCATTATAGAATAGAACATTCAGTCTGCTCATTGTGGTTTTGAAGAATGAACAGTGATCTTATTCTGAAGGGATTTGATGATGTAAATGCTGACAGATTGTTTTTGAGGAGGTTTCTCAAACAAGAGGCACAATTTCAAAATAAGGGAGGTCTCCTTTTAAGAAGGAGATGAGGAAGAATTTCTCCTCTCCTGGGCTGAATTTCCTGTTACATCATCTTCTAGACCTCTCTGAAAAATCAGTACGAGAGTGCTTTAAAAAAATGAGATGAGGAGAGAATTTTTTTCTCTCATTCACAGAATGAGGGCATCACTGGCTGGGCCAGCATTTATTATCCATCTCTAATTGCCCAGAAGGCAGTTAAGAGTCAACCACATTGCTGTGGGTCTGGAGGCACAGGCAGATCAGACCAGGTAAGAATGATGAATTCCTTCCCTAAAGGACATGAGTGAACCAGATGGACTTTCCCAAAATTGGCAATGGATTCATGGTCATCTTTAAGAATCTTAATTCTAGATTGTCGTTTTCTTGAATTTAAATTCCACCATCATCCATGGCAGGATTTGAACCCAGCTCCCCAGAACATTATTGGGGTCGCTAAATTAACAGTTCAGAGATAATACCACTCGGCTATAACACCCCCACCCCCTCTAAGGATGTGACCATTTTTACAATCCTTAATTACAATAGGCAACTACACTTCAAAAGTATGTCTTTGGCTGTTTTGGATCATTCTGTGTTTGGAAAAGGTATTTGACAAATATGAATCTTTCTCTTTTCCTTTATGGACAAGCCCAAATAATGTTTGTGAGAATGTTATTAGGCGTCGATGTCAATAGAACTGGCCTAGGTTACTTTCTCTTTCTCTCACACCCACTCTCTGTCCCTCTCTCTTTCCCAATGCAGCTGAAGTCAACTGCGTTTGTGCGAAGATTTGTAGCTCGGGTGCTCGTTGTTGTGGTTCTGTGCGCCGAGCTGGAAGTTTTTGTTGCAAACGTTTCGTCCCCTGGCTAGGCGACATCATCAGTGCTTGGGAGCCTCCTGCGAAGCGCTTCTTTGATGTTTCCTCCGGTGTTTATAGTGGTCTGTCCCTGCCTCTTCCGGTTGTCAGTTTCAGCTGTCTGCTGTAGTGGTTGGTATATTGGGTCCAGGTCGATGTGTTTGTTGATGGAGTTTGTGGATGAATGCCCTATGATAGTAGTGTTATCCCAGTCGAATTCATGTTGCTTGTTGTCTGCGTGTGTGGCTACTAAGGATAGCTGGTCGTGTCGTTTCGTGGCTAGTTGATGTTCATGTATGCGGATTGTTAGCTGTCTTCCTGTTTGTCCTATATAGTGTTTTGTCCAGTCCTTGTATGGTATTTTGTACACTACATTAGTTTTGCTCATGTTGGGTATCAGGTCCTTCGTTCTGGTGAGTTGTTGTCTGAGAGTGGCTGGTCGGTGGAAGGGTACTGGGTGGTACGGCGGGAAAGGAAGAAGCGGAGTGCTTTGAGTCCTTCGTGATGGGGGATGGAGGTGTACAGGGACTGGATGTCCATGGTGAAGATGAGGCGTTGGGGACCGGGGAAGCGGAAATCCTAGAGGAGGTGGAGGGCGTGGGTGGTGTCACGAACATAGGTGGGGAGTTCTTGGACTAATGGGCACGAACGTAGGTGGGGAGTTCTTGGACTAATGGGCACGAACGTAGGTGGGGAGTTCTTGGACTAATGGGCACGAACGTAGGTGGGGAGTTCTTGGACTAATGGGCACGAACGTAGGTGGGGAGTTCTTGGACTAATGGGCACGAACGTAGGTGGGGAGTTCTTGGACTAATGGGGTTCTGTTCGCCGAGCTGGAATTTTTTGTTGCAAACGTTTCGTCCCCTGACTAGGCGACATATCAGTGCTTGGGAGCCTCCTTCGAAGCGCTTCTTTGGTGTTTCCTCCGGTGTTTATAGTGGTGTGTCCCTGCCGCTTCCGGTTGTCAGTTTCAGCTGTCCGCTGTAGTGGTTGGTATATTGGGTCCAGGTCGATGTGTTTGTTGTTGGAGTTTGTGGATGAATGCCATGCCTCTAGCAACATGAATTCGACTGGGACAACACTACTATCATAGGGCAAGTCAGACAGAGAACAGCCAGGGAATTCCTAGAGGCATGGCATTCATCCACAAACTCCATCAACAAACACATCGACCTGGACCCAATATACCAACCACTACAGCGGACAGCTGAAACTGACAACCGGAAGCGGCAGGGACAGACCACTATAAACACCGGAGGAAACATCAAAGAAGCGCTTCGCAGGAGGCTCCCAAGCACTGACGATGTCGCCTAGCCAGGGGACGAAACATTTGAAGTCAACTAACTCACAAAGACTGGAGATAACATCTGCATACTGCTTTCTTCTGTCTGAGTTCCACACTGTACAATGTACTGGCAAACCAATCTGACAAGTTGTTAGCATTTGTTTATGGACTGTACAATTGATATTCCCCAATCAGCAGGGTAGTGAATTGTACATTCACTCAAGAACAGTACACAGAGATTAGCAGATTAAGTACAAGATGAGCCAAAGACTAAATATACAACAGAAAATGGAGAGTACATTAACAAATGCAATTTGACCTCTGTTGCATCTGATTGTTAACTTGAAAAGATTCTGCAGACTTTAGTGTCCAATGTGAAAAATTACTAAATAACTAAGGTTACAGAAAACAACTTTTGTAACTGCTACATTTGATTGTTTTCAAATTACAGACACACCCTTTGGGGGAAGCCCATCCCCTCCTCAGCGGTCAACCATTGGAACAACTAATTGCTTCCTTTTCAATCTGCTCGTCTTCTCTTTGACATCAAGAGATCTGACAGTTCATGATGGGATTATTGGAGCTCTGCTATCTAATCAATTGACTCTTCAATCACATGGGTAGAGAGAAGCTTTTGCAGCTCATGTGAGGTATTTGTGCTTGCCAGTTGGTTTAAATTCATAGCAAGGCTTTTGCCTGCAAACCATGCAGTAATGAGATAAAAAATCTGACCTTATTGTGGAAGGCGAGCTCTCCCACTGGAAAAAGGTAGTTTGAGTATTCAGCCAAGGATCCATTACATAGGCGGATGGCTGTTGTGGTACAGAGATCATGTCCCTACCTCTAAACCAACAGGTTCAAGTCTCAGCTGCTCCAGTGGCATCTAATAACAAATCTGAACATGTTAATGAGGAGAACATTGCTCCAGTATGTCAGACATGCAACTGTGTCAGAGGTAAATAGATTCTTGATCAGTAGAGGAGTCAAGGAATATGGGGAAAGGACAGGACAGCGGACATGAGGAATGTTGGATCACCCTTGATTCTATTCAATGGCAGCATCGGTTCAAAGCCCCAAATATCATCTTCCTGTTTCGAAGTTAGAGGTACTGTCTTTAGAGACAAAATTAACTTGATGCCCTATCTTTCCTCTCAATTTTAAAAATTATTATTCACTCATGGGATGTTGGCATTGTGGACTGGGCCAGCATTTGGGGCACATCTCTCATTGTCCTTGAGAAGGGGTGTAAGCTGCCTCTTATAAGAACTGTTGCAGTTGTTGGGATGTAGGGACACTCTGCTGATAGGAAGGAGCTGCAAATTTTAACACAGTGACAGAGATACATTTCTAAGTCAGGATGATGCGTGACTTGGAGAGGAACTTACAGCCAGTGGCATTCCCAGCTACTGGCTGCTTAATCCTTGCAGATGGAAAAGATTGCAGATTTGTAAGGAACTGCCAAGAAGTTGTTGTGAGTTAGTGCGGTGCACCTTATAGATGATACACACTGTTTCTTGAATGTTGTTGGAACTGCACCCATCCAGGCAAATCGGGAATGTTCCATCACACTCCTGACTTGTGCCTTGTGGATAGTAGAAAGGTTTTAGGGAGTCGGGAGATGAGTTAATTCCTGCAGAATCCCAGCTTCTACCCGGCTCTTGTAGCCACTATAATTATATAGTGAGTCCAGTTCTGTTTCTGATCAATGCTAGCACTTAGGATGTTGATAGTGGGGGATTCAATGATGATAATGCCATTGAATGTCAAGGGAATATGGTTATATTGTCTCCTTTTGGATATGGTCTTTGCGTAGCACTTATGGAAATGGTTCTATGGAATTACTTGGAACAGCCATATCTATTGATCGATTTTTTTTGTTGCCTGGCGTCCTGGTCAATATTTATAACCACATCTGCTCAGTTACTTTATTGTTGATTATGTTAGCTTGTTGTGTGCAAATCAACTACTGTGTCTCTTTATTACAACAACAATTTCGCTTCAAAGTAGTTCTGTAGTTTTGCAGCTATTCTGGGATATCCTGAGGTCTTAAAAGATGCAACATAAATGCGAAAGAAGGCATTTGATATGCTTTCCTTTACTGGTCAGAGCATTGAGTACAGGAGTTGGGAGGTCATGCTGAGGCTGTGTAGGACATTAATTAGGCCATTTTCAGAATATTGTGTGCAGTTCTGGTCTCCCTCCTATCGGAAGGATGTTGTGAATCTTGAAAAGGTTCAGAAAAGATTCACAAGGATGTTGCCAGGGTTGGAGGATTTGAGATATAGGGAGAGGGTGAATAGGCTGGAGCTATTTTCCCTGGAGCATTAGAGGCTGAGGGGTGACTTTACAGAGGGTTATAAAATCATGAGGAGCATAGATAGACAAGGTTTTTTTCCCTGGGCTGGAGCAGTCCAGAACTAGAGGGCATAGGCTTATGGTGAGAGGGAAAAGATATACAGAGGAACTGCGATTATCCACATGACATGGGCGGGAAGTATTTTGTTCGGATAATCGAAATTTGGATAATTGAATGCCGGGTAACACAGTTTAGCCAAACATCAGGACCTTGCAATCTTGCCGAATAATCTGAAGTTCATTTAATCAAATGCTGGATAATCGAAGTTCCTCTGTAAAAGAGACCTAAGGGCAATTTTTTCACACAGAGCGTGGTGCATGTATGGAATGAGCTGCCAGAGGAAGTGATGGAGGCTGGTACAATTACAGCATTTAAAAGGCATCTGGATGGGTACATGAATAGGAAGGGTTTCAAAGAATATGGGCCAAATGCTGGCCAATGAGAGTAGATTAGGTTAGGATATTTGGTCGACATTGACAAGTTGGACCATGTCTCTATGTCTCGCTGACTCTATAAACTGAACTTGCTGGGATCTGCTTCACAATCTCCTTGTCACTGATGCTTTTCCAGATCACAAACTACTCAAGTATCTTGACCTTTTTTCTACTTAATTGATCTTCAAACTTTTTTGGGATTGAGGAATTGGGAATGAAGGAATGTTATTTTCTGGCCTTCCCCCAGCCCCTAAAGATGATTACTTTCCGATAATGTGACTCAGAAATTCAGGCAAACGTTCTTCAAGATTTTCCATTGAAGATAATCGAAGGTGATGTTTTCTAATGGTTTCACCAATCAGAGGGGTAATGATATTTCATCAACAATTGCAATGTTTTGTGGTGTGAGTGTTGGAATAAAATTCTGTTTAGAAACGTGTATCCCTGGATTCGGTCTAACCAATGTTTAAATTCTGGTAATAGAGAACTGAATCAGTTAGGTTGAGTAGTGTAGCGTTTGGAATGACTGTAATCTTGTCCCTGAAACACATAATTTCAAGCATGACGGCAAAAAACTAACTGTAAGGAAATAGCAATAAAAATTAAAGACAATTTAGAAACAAAATAAAAATAGAAATTGCTGGAGAGACTCAGCAGATCTGGCAACATCTGTGGAGAGAGAGCTCCACTCACCCCCACCCCCACCCACCCCCATCCTGAAGAAGGGTTACATCCAAAATGTTGACTTCTCCACCTCCTGATGCTGCCTGGCTTGCTGTGTTCTTCCAGCCTCCTGCTTGGCTACTTTGGATTCCAGCATCTGCAGTTTTCTTGTCTCTAACCAGATTTGCCTGTGTATCAAGAAACAATTTGCAGGGAGCTGCTGTAGGTGGTGGTGGTGGGGACAGAAAGAGGGCTCGCATCTTCAACTATTCCCTCAAGCCACAGCAAATTGTCTTTGTCTGTCTCATCTTACGCAGGATTCAGATTTCTCTCTTGCACTGGAGTGAAAGTAAATGAGCCATTGTCATTTGGAGCACATTTTTGTCGACTGTTTTTTCTCGATAGGTATGCTTTAACATGTAAACATAAGAATAAACTGAATAATACAACCCCTAGATCAATAGAACATCAAGAACAAAATGCAACAAATGCCTACAATACAACAGAGTTTGTATTGTGTGGCTTGATAAATCCTCTCTCCATTTCAAATCTCATTGATGTACACAAAAGCTACCTAGTCATTTATTTGAATCATAACAAGGAATATTTCAGAATATGTAAGATCCTCAGCAGTCAACTGGCAAATCATTAATCGACTGGCCGAAAACAAGAAAATGAAATGTAAGCAACAGCTTGGATTCAGATGTAAGGACTTCTGAATGTAATTGGTTGGTTCTATAAACACTTTTGAATTGGATTTCAACTTTGGCAGAATTCCATCATTTTATCATCTGCTGAACACTGCAAGAAGAAATGACTTCTTTTTTATTCTATCTGCCGCAGTTATTTCATCGTGAAACATTGCAGTTCTTGGCTTGGATATTCATTCTCAGGCATCTACTTCTATCTAAGACATGAACTGTATTCCCACTGATGTTGGATGAACAACATGTTTAAAGGTGGAAGTTTCATAACTGCACTGTCACATTTGAAAGATTACAGCTTGGAGTGACAGCCTTCTGTCTTGCAAAACCATGGTTTGCATTATGGTCTCAACAATATATTAAACATCTCCTTGTTTGGCTCAGGAGACCCAGTCTCTTGTCCAATGTCTGCTCCATTTGATGCAGAGGAAGACAACAGGTGGGCACCCTTGTTTCTCTGGCCTCGGTTCACACTGGACCCCTCTTTTTAGTCAGCTGAACCTTTTCATTCCTAATCACCCCTTTCGATCCCAACTAAACTGCAGTGGAGATGATGATGTAGACGTAGCATCATTTGTAATTCAGAGGTCTGGGCTATTTCTCTGCAGTCCTGGGTTCAAATCTCACCAAGGCAGCTAATGGAATTTCACAAAATCATAGAGTTGCTGCTGTGCAGAAGATGGCCATCCACCATGATGACTCGAAGCAGCAGAAAGCTAGAATAGGAATGTGTATATAAACTACACTGTAACGGCAAGTTAGCAGGTGGTCTGATAACTAAACCTGTCGGAGATTTTCAAACAAGTTAAATCTACATGATTTACCTATCTGGTAATACAACAGTAATTCGATGTTATGGAACACCATATAAAAATACAACATTCTCAAACTCCTTTTTCTTCTTGAACACTGACATCGTTCCTGATGAAGGGCTTTTGCCCAAAATGTTGGTTCTCCTGCTCCTCGAATGCTGCCTGACCTGCTGTGCTTTTCCAGCACCATTCTCTCCTTACTGACATCTGTCCTAATATCCTCTTACTGCAGCTCATTGTTAATTCTCACTTATAACTCTCCTTAAAGACAGTTTACTATACTATAATAAGTGTAAAGTTGCCATAACTCCACTCTCATTAGAAGGAGGAACACTGGTGGCTTAATCTGAAGTCAACCAACCCTCAGATGAGGGTAGAGATTAGGAAGGAGAGATGCTCATAGTAACCGCAACCAATGTGGGAAATGAACTCAAGCTGTTGCTGTCACTCCATGTGGAGTAAGCCAGCCATCTAAGTTAGGCAACTCCATTATAATAAAGGGAAGCAAGCTAACGTTTCGAGGCTAGATGGTTCTTCATCAGAGCTTGAGACTAGACTCGAAATGTTAGCCTGCTTTCTCTCCATAGCTGCTGCCTGTCCTGTTTTGATCTCCAGCATTTGTTGTTTTCAGTACAGATTCCAGCGCCTGCAGTAATATGTTCCTCCACCATAATAAACACAGGTTACTGTTGCTGCATAATGTTTTTAATGATCAGGATGATAACAGTAAACCAATGAATACCCAATGAAAAATACCACTTTAACTGTAAAATACTTTGAGAATGTGTTAAGGTAGTATATGAATGTAAGTTCTTTGTAAAACATTTTTAAATGCAGTGAGTAACTGTTTACTCTGCAAATTACAAAAAGAAACATTTTAGATTTCACTGTTTCTTCCTGATCAGCAACATATCAATTTGATTCCAGTTGAATTGCACAATACATTCAGACTCTATAATAGCCCCAGTGTATATTTGTGATAATTTGAAGCACCAATTTAGACAAGTTACCAAAATCAGAACTTTGATAATGCTAGTCGAACAATAAAGCTACATTAAATTCAATCATGCTCCAACAATATAAGTCTGTAAGTATGACTGAGTGCAGAAAAGGGAAACCAGACTTTTTCTCACTCAGCTCCATCTGTGCAGGACATTGGAAAATAGGAACAGGAGTAAGGCCACTCGGCCCTTTGAGCCTGCTCTGCCAATCAATGTGATCATGGCCAATCATTCATCTTAGTCTCCTGTTCCAATTTTCACCCCATGTTCTTTGATTCCTCTAGTTCTAAGAAATATATCTGATTTCTTCTTGAAAACATTCAATGTTTTGGCCTCATCAGCTTTTTCTGTGGCAGATAATTCCACTCACTGGAGGAACAAATTTCTCCTCATCCCAGTCCTAAATGGCCTAGTCCAATACATCGGGCTGTAACTACTGTGTCTGGATTCCCTGGTCATCAGGAACACACTTCCTGCATTTACCCTGTCTAGTCCCGTTAGAATTTCATAGGTTTCTATGAGGTGCCCTGTCTAAACACCAGTGAATATATTCCTAATCGCTGCAGTCTCTACTCATGGCATGGTGGCTCAGTGGTTAGGACTGTTTTTCACAACGTCAGAGACCCACCCTTGGGTGACTGTGTGCAGCTTGCACATTCCCCCTATGTCTGCTTGGGTTTTCTCTAGGTGCTCTGGTATCGTCGCCGGTGTTCAATGATATGCAAATTAGGTGGATTGGCCATGCTAAATTGTTCCATAGTGTGCAGACTAGGTGGATTAACCATGGGAAATATGGGGTTAGGATTTGAGGCCCTTTGGAGGGCCAGTGTGGACTCAATGGATTGGATGCTTTCTATTTAGGTATGGGGATTCCATGATTCATACATTTGTCTTATTATCCCAGGAATCAGTCTGACCTGTACAGCTGTTCTGGAAGTGTGAGTGCTAGAGTTTATAGACCATCACTAGCAATAAAACTGCTTTAAGATATGCAAGGTTCGAGGATCCAATGCACAAATATTCCACTTTGAGATCTTTCTTTTCAAACAGGCTTTATAGCCTCCTCATTTAAGTCATCTGCATTAATTAATGACACTCTGATCTGAGAGCTGTACCTGAAACTGGCGTAATCTAGGTCTTGACTGATTTTGGAGCTGACTACTGTTTAATTAACACGACTGAACATTATTGTTTCGAGTGGCTCAGGGATCAATAACAAGGGCAGAGATTTAACTCGATTGACAAATGGAACCCGGCCAGCGGCATATGAGGAAAAGCCTTTTACACAAGCAGCTATTAGGATTTGGAATGCGCTGCTTGATGACATGGTGAATATTGATTCAATTGTAGCCTTCAACAGGGAATTGGATAAATACTGAAAGGAGAATAAATTTGAGGGAACATGTGGAAATGACAGGGGTGTTGGTGTCTGAAAAAAATCAGTGCAGAATTAATGGATTTGATTTTGGTTTTACTGACATTCCCAGTAAAACATTTTGGCAAGTTTACATTGCTGTTACAGTTGAAAGTTAACCCCATTCCAGACATGATGCTTTTTGTCCTGTGTTATAACAGTGGCATTTCAGAAGATACTTAATCAGTTGCAAAGCACTTTGAAAGGTCACGAGGTCACAAAAGATGCTATGTAAAGGACATCTTCTGATTTTTAAAAACGTGTAGGGAGCATAACTATTTATTTATATAAATGTTAAAATGAACCTAAAGGGTATATAATGGCCCCTAAACATCTCCAGCTGTTTTCTGAATCCTTGCTACAATTTCATATTGCCTCTCATGACATGATAGAGAGGAACTGTTAAGCTTCCTGAATGTGGCTGTTTTACTGTCTCTCAGCTAATTTCTATGAAGAAGTAGAAATTTCTGCTGATACCTCTGTAAAGTGTCTCTGGCCAAATGTCCGTGGGGTGAGTTGTGAAAGCTGTTCCTTAGGCATGAAAAGAAACTATGCCAAGCTTCCTGGCTTTGTGTCTGCGCCTTAATGGAAAGGCAAACAGCAGTAACATGGGCCCGGTATCTCTGGCTTAGGGGCAAAGCTCAAAAAAGCAATGCAAGGTGATGCTATGAGTATCTAGGTAGGCTCAGAGTGGGTGTGTTGTATAGGAATAAGTGAAGAGCCTGGAGATACCTCTTGAGGGAGAAAGCATAGCAGTTTTGGTCAAAGTCCTTGAAGAAGTGATGGTTCCTGAATTAGAATCTATATGTGGTTAGAAGCAGGAAGTGAGCAGTGACCCCTTATTGGATATTTATTAGAGACCTCTAATTAGTGGGGGGGCAGTAGAAGAGAGCATTTGTAGGCAGATAGTGGGAATCTGCAAGGCAAGTGATTACAATTACCCTAGGGTAGAGTGGGATAAAGGTAGAGTGTGGAGCATGGAAGTGAAGAAATTCTTGCAACGTGTCAGGAGAACTTTCTCGAACAGTACATTTCTAGTCCTACTCCCAGGGAGGGAGCTGTGCTGGAACTGGATCTGGAATGGGAGACAGGCCAAGTGGGGAATTCCAGAGTGGGGCTATAAGGTTCATAGACTCATACAGCATGGAAACAAACCCTTTGGTCCAACCATAATCCCAAACCAAACCAATCCCACCTGCCTGCTCCTGGCCCATATCTGTCCAAACCCTTTCCTATTCATGTATTTATCCAAATGTCTTTGTAATTGTACCCACATTCACCACTTCCTCTGGAAATTCATTCCACACACGATCCACCCTCTGTGCCCCTCATGTCTTTTTAAAAAATCTTTCCTCTCTTACCTTAAAAATATGCCCCCTTCTCTTGAAATCCCTCACTTTAGGGAAACAACACCCGCTATTTACCTTATCTATACCCCTCACGATTTTATAAATCTCTATGAGGTCACCCTTCAACTTCCTACGCGCTGGTGAAAAATGTCCCAGTCTATCCAGCCTCGCCTAATAACTGGAACTCTCCAATCCTGACAACATCCTGGTAAATCTCTTCTGAACGCTCTCCAGCTTGCCAAAGGATAACTCAATGACTAAGATCCCAGGCTGGAAAAGGGAAGGTTTCAGGGGTCCAAAAGTTGAACTGGACCAGGTTGTTTGGAACTGCATTTTGATGAATAAAACAATGGATGAGAAATGGGATACTTTCAAAAGAGAGATGAATAGAGTGTAAGCTGGGTACATATCCATGGGAAATAAATATGGGGTATCCAAAGCTAGAGTACCCTGATGATTAAGAATAAGGATAAGAAAATAAGGATAAGAAAATAAGGAAGAGAAAGGAAGTGAATGATGCATAACAATCAGAATCAAGAAGAATCTATTCAATGCAAGAGAGAGACCAAGACTGAATAAAGGGAGACTAAGAGGAAAGATGGCAGGCTGTACCAAATCAAATCATAAAATGTGCATCAAACATATTAATAGATTAATAAGGGATAGAGTGGGACCTGTTAGGAATAAGCAGGGCAATCTGCTCTCTGAAGTAAAGTGTATGACAGAGTCACTAAATGAGTACTTTGCTGCTGTTTTTACCAAATTAGAAAGTGATGACATTGGTTCAATGGCAATTGTGAGTGTTGAGCAACTGAGTAGTATAGTGATGGATAAAGAAGAGGAACTAAAAAGGCTGGCAGCACTCCAGGTAAAGAGGTTGCCAGGCCTGGTTGGGCTTATGCCCGAAATGTCGATTCTCCTTCTCCTTTGATGCTGCCTGACCTGCTGTGCTTTTCCAGCAACACATTTTTAAGTTCATGCACCCTAGATTGCTGAGCGAGGTAAGGGAGCAAACTGTGGAGCCGTTGACAGAAATTTTCCAAGTCTCTCTGAATACAGGATTAGTCCCAGGGCAACGAGAGGATCGCAAATCTGACACCATTGTTTAAGAAAGAGGCAAATGATAACCCAGGAAACTGCAGAACTCTCAGCTTGACATCAATAGGGGAAAAACTGATGGAGCCAATACAGGCTAAGATAAATATTAATACTAGACAGTCAACATGTCAAGGGCAAGTCATGTCTGACAAATTTAATTGAGTTCTTTGATGAGTTGGCACAGGCAGTGAATGAGGGTAATGCTGTGGATGTTATATATTTGGACGTTAGAAAGCATTTGATACAGTGTCATGAGGTAGGTTGGTTAGCAAATTAGAAATATTTGGGATTAATGGGTCTTTGGCACCACAGATAAGTACTTGGCTAAACAATAGGAAACAGAGGGTAGGTATGGATGGGCATTTCTCAGATTGGAGACGAGTTGAAAGTGGTGTTCCCTAGGGATCCGTGTTGGGATCCTTGCTTTGACTGATATATATAAATAATTTGGAAATGGGGGCTGAGGGCAAATTTTGCAGCTGACATAAAGACAGGGAGAATAGTGAATATCAGGAATACACTGAGCAACTTTGGAGGGACATTGACAAGTTGGCCAAATGGATCAATTTCAAGGCAGAAAAATGTGAGGCAATGCATTTTGGTTGAAGTAACATGGAGAAACAATACAGACCTCAATGGGACAACCTTGAGAAGATTACAGGAGCAGAGGTACCTTGAGGTTCATGGGTATAGTTATCTGAAGGTGGCCAGGCAAATTGAAATAGTTGTTATGAAGCCTTACAGAATTCTTGGGTTTATAAGCAGAGGCATAGAGTATAGAAACAAGGAAGTAATACTACACCTCTACAAATCGTTGGTCAGACCACATTTGCAGTATTGTGTTCATTTCTGGTGGACCTTATTTAAGGAAGGATGTTAGTGCAAAGGAGATTTACTCGAAGGTTACCAGAAATGAGGGGGATTTTAGGTACAAAGTAAGAGTAGAGAAATTGGACTTATTCTACTTGGAGCAGAGAAGATAAGAGGTGACTTTATTGAGATATACAAAATCATGAGCGATTTTGACAGGGTAAAGCAGGTTATTTTGTTTCCACTGGTTGCTTTGTCAGTAACTAGACATCACAATTTCAAGATTGTCAGCAAGAGAGCTAGGAGAGAGATGAGGAGAAACCTCTTAGAGTTGTTAGGATTTGGATTGCATTGCCTGGGAGACGAGTGGAGATGGATTCCATAAGAGGTTTCAAAACAGATATATATTTGAAAATGACGATGTTAGAGGGCTAAGGAAAGAGGGCTGGAGAGTGGGATTAGATCAGTTGCTCTTTCACGAGCTGGTACAGATATGAGGGGTCACATAGCCTCCTTGTGTACTGTAAGTTCTGTGGTCTAGTCCATGTGCTGAGTGTATGTCCCTGAGCACACATTTTGTCTTCAGCAATACAATGAGAGTTCCCCCAGCAGCCCCAGGTGCAACATTGAAGTGCAGAAGTGTCCTGTAAATGGACAGAAATGTTCCAGGAGGGTTTTTTAAGATACTGACACATGTCAGATGCTGTGTTCATGGGGTGCATGGGGACAGTGCCCATGTAGTATGCCCTGAGATGTCAGTGTCAATGGATGTTGTTTGGAGCAAGCAGGGTGTTGGATCCCTCAGGTGTTTAGCCTGGTTTCCTTGTCACATGTCACTGACATCGGGCTTGTTTGGTGAATTTGGTAAGGTGGCAGGCTGAACATTAATGAGGGAAGGTGTACCACCAGTAGGGCATATGACAATCAGTGATGACTGTCAATGAGCATCTCACTGCTGTCTGGTGAGAATCTCACCACACTGCTCATGAAAAGCAGAAAAGATGGAACTGAACATCGTGTTGGTTCTTGTCATACTTGTCACTGGATTCTGCCACTCATCCCACCACAACACGTCACTCAGACCCCTTTACAATTCAGACCAATTATTGTAATAAATTGATAAAATATAGCACGGGAATCATGGAACCTCTACAGTGTGGAAGCAGGCCATTGGGCCCATCAGGCTCACACTGACCCTCGAAAGAACATCCCACCCAGACCAACATCAACCCATGATCTGAGGCTCTTTTATTTAGCCTGTGCATCTCTGAAGACACCTTGTACTTCAATCACCAAGGTGCAAAACAACTTGAACAGATGCATTGTACTTTTAACTAGAATCCAATTTATCAAATAATATTCAGAAATTAGTGGGCCATTACATTTGGGATTACGTTAAATTATTTCTACATTTGCAGTGCTTAAAGATATTTTATCTCCTTCCAAGCTGATTATCCATTTGATATTATTGTTCATTAAAGCTTACTGGTCTTGATAATAAGGTATAAAATCCATATTTCAATTAACAACTTTTAATTAAATGTGGATTTAAAAACCTTTCTGTATCTGTAATTTTAACCAGATGCTCAATATTAAATATTTAGTTATATAGTTTAACAAAATTTTGCAGAAGTTTGGAGCAACCTCAACATACTAAAATAATATGAATTTGTGATCCTACTTAAGATTTCTGCAAATGTAAAATTTGAATATTAATAATTCATGTCAGTGGACCAAAGACTGGTCTCATGCAAACTATTCCAATTTCTCAATTGTATTCTCTGTCACAAAAGCTTCAGATATAATCACTTTTTGTGGGCTTGAGTTTGAATGATTGTGGATCCCTGGATTGTTCTTTTGCACATAAGTCAATGAAAGAACATTGAATATTATTTTCAACAAGGCATCTTGTGGTAGTCACATGCTTTTCGATAATTGTGTGTTTACTGGAGATCACCTGCTTGTGTTACAGTTTCTGTTTTGGAATCTGTTCAGGGGTAGTTCGTGATTAACCTGCTGAAGAACAGGGGTTGGCCAGCTCAGCTTTCCTGTTTTGGGAAAATCCTTGTTGTAAATCCAGTTATTATCCCTTTGAGAACAAACGCATGATACTGTGTGTCCTAAGGAAATGGTGTTTGCAAAGATCCTGCAGACAGTTGCCTGTATTTGGTGATCTATGGTAGGTGAAAGTGAGGACTGAAGATGCTGGTGATCAGGGTCGAGAGTTTGGTGCTGGAAAAGCACAGCAGGTCAGCCAGCATCCGAGGAGCAGGAAAATCAACATTTCAGACAATAAGCCCTTCATCGGGAATGAGGCTCTTATTCCTGATGAATGGCTTATGCCCGAAACGTCGATTCTCCTGCTCCTTGGATCCTGGCTGACCTGCTGTGCTTTTCCAGCACCATGCTCTCCACTCCGATATAGGGTAGGTGACAGTCTAATGGCATTATAACAGGGCTGTAAATCTACAGACCCTGGTAACATTCTGGGGACCTGGGTTAAAATCCTACCATGGCAGTTGATGAAGTTTGAGTTCAATAAAAAAAGAAATCTGGAATTAAGAGTCTGATTTTGACCATGAATCCATTGTCATTTGTTGGAGAAATCCATCAGGCTCACTCATATCCTTTTGGGAAGGAAACTGCCAAGCTTACCTGGGCCAGCCTACTTGTGACTCCAGAGCCATAGCAATAAAACCATAAGACATAGGAACAGAAACTAGGCCATTCAGCCCATTGGATCTGCTCTGCCATTTAATAATGACTGATAAGTTTCTCAACTGCTTTCTGCCCGTAACCCTTGATTCCCTTGACAATCAAGAACCTATCTATTTCAGTCTTAAATACATTCAATGACCTAGCCTTCACAGCCTTCTGTGACAGTGAATTCCATAGATTCCCCACTCTCTGGCTGAAGAAGTTTCTGCTAATCTCCGTTCTGAAAGGTCTTCCCTTTGCTCTAAGACTGCGCCCTCAGGTCCTAGTCTCTCCTACCAAAGGAAACACCTTCCCAACATCCACTTTGTCCAAGCCATTCAGACTTCAGTAAGTTTCTATTAGATCCCTCTCCTCCCCTACCCCCCCCCATCCTTCTAAACTCTATCGAGTATAGGCTCAGAGTCCTCTAATGTTCTAATGTGGTTGACTCTTAACTTCCCTCTGGGAAATTAGGGATGGGCAATGATACTGGCCTAGTCAGTGATGCCCACATCCCATGAATGAAGTAAAACAAAATCACTACACAAGCCAGACCAATGACCATCTGAACAGTCCACAATTCATTCTTTATGTCATCAATAGTTAATAATCAGTGGCTAAAAGAGTATTTTTTTCATGAAGTGAATCTCTCCAGAGAGAGGAATCCTTTATCCCCCTTTTCCTGGTGTGAATGGTTTGTGTGTGCCTATGTGTTTTGGGGTATTGAAGGGTAGATGATTTTTTTTTCATATTTCAAACTGTAGTGATTGTAATGAGGTCAGCCAAATGGATTTCATAGCATATGAGTTCCCTGATTAGGGCTGTTAATCTGGTCCAATCAGGGAGCCCTAGCTGACAGATATAAACAGGAATCTCGGGGGTTCTGTTCACTCTGAGAGCTGGCTCTAAGAGAGCTGGATCAGTGTCAAGGATTGTCCACGTGTAAATAAAGGATGATTTGGGGATGGGGTACCAACCTCTGTGGAAATATTTCAAACTACAGCTGCCAACTTGTACACAGCAAGCTCCTACAATTTTCTAAGAGCAGACAATCAGGGTTTGTTTTGTGATGTTGCTAGTGGGATAAATATTAATCAGGACAATTCCATGTTCTTCTATAAAACAGCACCATATGATCATTTACTGCTGCCTGAAAGGGCAGACAGGGTCTCAATATATGCCTCATTTGAAAAATGCACATCCAACAGTACAGCATTTTCACAGTGCTCCACTGAACTGTCAAGCCTCATTTCTGTGAACGTTGTAATTTAGAGACAACCCTGCTACTGAGTGAGCCACCACTGGTGCACAACTGCACTGTACTGAGGGAGTCCTGCACTGTCAGAGATACCATTTTAAAAACAAAGTTAACAACTTACATTGACAGAGTATTAAGATGTCCCAATGTATTTCATAGGAGCATTATGAACAAAATGTGACCATGTAAATGGATCTTAGGATTGGTGAATGTCATGATGATGGGTAAGAACTCCAATGTTCAATGGAGACTCTCAACTTCTGATTCCAAATCTTAAAAAAAACAGGAATCTCGGGGGTTCTGTTCACTCTGAGAGCTGGCCCTCAGGGAGCTGGATCAGTGTCAAGGACTCTCCACGGGGAAAGTAAAGGGTGACTTGGTGACAGGATACTGGCCTCTGTGGAGTTATTTCAGAAATTGCCTTACATTCTCATCAAATAAGTTTCAATTTTTACAATAAATCAAAAATGTTGCTTATTAAAGAAACTTACTTGATGGACTGTTTGATTCTAAACCTACTACAGAGATATCTAACGAGTCAGATTGGTAACTGCATAATTCTAAACTGTGATGGGTGGAGGCGGGACTAAAGTGAAATATAGTATACTCCTCCAGACTCACTCATGACATTTCCAAAATAGTCACAAGAGATAGGACTCACCAATTCATGCCTTGAAATAAAACCATCTATAATAACTTGAGGAGTCCACATGTCACTATGTATCAGAAAGTGCTGGAGAAATTCCATAGGTTTGGTAGTACCTACGGAGAGAGAAACAGAGTAACAGAGTAAACATTTCAAGTCCAGTATGACTTAAGAAGTCTTTTTTATATTCACTCATGGATCATGGGCATGCTTGGCTGGATCCGTCCCTAGTTGCCCCTTGAGAAGGTGGGGGTGAGCTGCTTTCTTGAACTGCTGCATTCCACCCGCTGTGGGTTGACCCACAATGCCATGAGGGAGGGAGTTCCAAGATTTTGACCCAGTGGCACAGTAAGTCTCAAAACGTTAATTCTGTTTCTCTCTGTTTTTATTTCAGACTTCCAGCGTCCACAGTATTATTGATGGGTTCAGTATGTCTCTCAGGTCAACTTCCCAAAGTGGCCCGTCAACCCAGTTCAGTATTGAAAGAATTGTCATTTTTCAGATGATGAATTAAATGCAGCCCTGTCTACCTCTATGGGAAGCTCAGCTAGACATTGATGGTGATGTAGAGGGAAGAGAGTGGAGAGATAGCCCTGCATCCTGGCTGTCCTTCCTCCCTCAACCAACCACGACAAAGGGAAACAAAATCATTCAGCTCACTGCAATCTGTAGTTTTTTGCAACCCACTTCATTTTATGTGGAAAGTTTGCAGTAATGGCAAGGAGCTATGTAAATTCACACCTTGCTGAATATTAAAATGTTATGAGCCTCTCCTCGTAAAAAAAGATTAAAACAAATTGAAGTTTTTTAAGGCGGGGTAGATGGATTATTGGTGACCAAAGAGACAAAAAGCTAACAGAAGGATCCAGGAATGTAGAGTTGAGGCTCAAATCAGATCAGTCATGATCTTACTTAATGGCAGAACAGGCTAGAAGGGCAGAGTGGCCTTCTCTTATGGCTTGTTCATGTGTAGGGAAATGTTCTTAGTCAAAAAGAAAGAGGAGGCCTATGGAAGGATTAGGAAACTGAAAACAGACAGGGTTCCTGAAAAACACAAAGACAGCAGGAATTAACTCAAACAAGGAATTAGGAGGGCTAAAAGGGCCCATGAAATATCCATGGAAAGCTGGATTCAGGAAAATCCTAAGGTGTTTGAAATGTACATGAGGAGCAAGAGGGTAGCTAGGGAAAGGGTAGATCCAGTTAAGGATAAAGGAGGGAATTTATGCGTGGAGCTGGAGGAAGCAGGTGAAATCATTAATGAATACTCAGCATTGGCATTCACACAGAGAAGGACATGGTGGATAGTGAATCTAGAGAGGTATGTTGATATTCTGGGGCATATTGACATAAAAAAAGGAGGTGCTGGGTGTTTTGAAAAGAGATGTCCCCAGGACCAATTGGAATCCATGCAGAATGCCAAGGGAAGCAGGTGAAGAAATTGCTGTGGTCTTGTACGCATCCTTTTATCTTCTTTAGTCTCAGGAGAGGGTCCAAAGGACTGGAGAGTGGCCAATACTGTTCCTTTTTTAAAGAAGGGTAAGAATAATCTGGGAAATTAAAGGCCAGTGAGTCTTAAATCAGTGATTGGGAAATAATTAGAAGAGATTGTTAGGATAGGAGTTACTCTCATTTGTGGGGGGATGGTTGTGTCTCACAAACTTGCTTGTGATTTTTGAGGAAGTGGCAAAGATGACTGAGGGCAGGGTAGTGGATGTTGTCTGTATGGACTTTAAGGAGGTTAAAACTGTGTTGCTGGAAAAGCACAGCAGGTCAGGCAGCATCAAAGGAACAGGAGAATCGATGTTTCGGGCATAAGCCCTTCTTCAGGAATGAGGAGGGTGTGTCAAGCAAGCTAAGATAAAAGGTAGGGAGGAGGGACTTGGGGGAGGGGCGTTGGGAATACGATAGGTGGAAGGAGGTTAAGGTGAGGGTGATAGGCTGGAGAGGGGGTGGAGGCGGAGAGGTCGGGAAGAAGATTACAGGTCAAGAAGGCGGTGCTGAGTCTAAGGGTTTGGACTGAGAAAAGGTGGGGGTAGGGGAAATGAGAAAGCTGGAGATATCTGCATTCATTTGTGGTTGGAGGTTTCCTAGGCGGAAGATGAGACGCTCTTCCTCCAGGCGTCGTGTTGCCATGGTCTTTAACAAGGCTTTGATAATGTCCCGCAAGACAGGCTGATACAATGGGTGAAGTCACATGGGATCTGCGGTGAGTTGGTAAGTTAGATATCGAACTAGCTTAGGCATAGAAGATAGAGTAGCAGTGGAAGGGTGTTTTTCAAATTGGTGATCTATAACCAGGGGGCTGGGGTTCGCCCTGTATATAAAAAAAATCAGAGGAAAATGTGGGTGACCTGGTTAGTAATTTTGCGGATGACACAAAGTTTGGGGGAACTACAGATAGAGAGGAGGATTGTCAGAGGATACAGCAGGACATATATAGGCTGGGCTCTTGGGTGGAGAAATGGCAAATGGAGTTTAATCTGGACAAATGTGAGGTGATGCATTTTGGAAGATCTAATGCAGGAGTGAAGTGTACAATAAATGGCAGAACACTTCGTAGCATCAACATTCAGAGGGATCTGGGTGTACAGATCTAGAGTTCTCTAAAAGTGACAACACAAGTGGATAAGGTGGTCAAGAAGGTATATAGCATGCTTGCCTTCATCAGACAGGGCACAGAGTATGAAAATTGCCAAATTGTGTTGCAGCTGTATTGAACTTTAGTGAGGCCACATTTGGAATATTTTGTACAGTTCTGGTCGCCACTCTACCAGAAGAATGTGGAGACTTTGGAGAGAGTACAGAAACAGTTTATCAGGATATTCCCTGGTTTGGAGAGTATTAGCTGTGAGGAGAGATTGGACAAACTTGGTTTGTTTTCATTTGAACGTCAACGGACCTAACAGAAGTTTACTAAATTATGAGAGGCGTGGCTAGAATGAATAGTCAGACTCTCTGTTCCAGGTTAGAAATGTCAATTATGAAGGTGCATAAGTTTAAGGTAAAAGTGGGTAGGTCTAAAGGAGATTTGAGAGGCAGTTTCTTTTGCACAGCCAGAGAAAGTGGTGGTGGTGGTGGAGATGGTGGTGGCTATAAGAGCAAAGTTTAAGAGGCATCTTGACAGATACATGAATGGACAGGGAATATAGGGATACGGACAGTTTAGAGGCAAAAGGTATTTAGAAAGGCATTGTGTGTTAGCATGGTCTTGGTGGGCTGGAAAGCCGTTGCTTTCCTGTTTTGTTATTTGTTCTTAGTAGTGGCTCTCTCAGACGGTTATGGGTTCACACCCCAGTCTAGAAACCTGATCACAGCAATCCAGACAGATACTGAAGTGCAGTGTTGACCGCTACACTGTCAGCGTTGCTGCCTTTCATAAAACACGCAGAGCAGGAGTAGGCCCTTCAGCCCTTCAAGCCTGTTCTGTCATTCAATATGACCATGGCTGGCCAGTTCCCTATTCCCGCTTTCTCCCCATACCCTTTAATCCCTTTATGCTTATGAACTGTGTCTAACTCAGATGAGACATGGCTGTTTGTGAGATCTTGCTGTGCATAAATTGGCTGCTGATTTTCCTACATGGCAACAGTAACCCTTCACCATGGCTCCATTCAAAACGTCCTCAGTTGGATGGAAAGTGCATTGTGGTGTCCTGAGATGACAAAAGACATGATATAAACATGAGCATCCTTTTCTCCTGCTTTCAGGAAAAGGGCAGCACAGAGGCTCAGTGGTTAGCACTGTTGCTTCACAGCACCAGGGACCCAGGTTCAGCCTCGGCTGACTGTCTGTGTGGAGTTTGCACATTCTCCCTGTGTCGCTGTAGGTTTCCTCCCACTGTCCAAAGATGTGCAGGTCAGGGGGATGGGCCAGGATAATTTGCCACATACTGTTCAGGGATGTGTAGCTAGATCAGCCATGGGGAGTACAGGAATGCTCTTCGGATGGTCAGCATGGATTCAATGGGCCAAATTGCCTGCCCTCACATTGTAGGGACTCTAAGGTATTCAATGTTCAGGAACTCTCTGTCCTTTGCCCACAAATACATGTAACTGTATTGTGGAACACAAATAGCAGAGAGTCAAGCAAAATTAATTCCTACAGATGACATAGTCGATGTTCATTGTACTGATCTTATTTTCTCTACAGTGATAAAGAGTCTATGGGCCAGTTTAAGAAAGGTATCCATATGGAACTATGCATTATAAATATATACGTATACAAACCTATCACTTGTGTTTTTCACACTCTGCCTTCCTGATTGCAATGGGTTACAAAATATCAAAACGTAACACAACTGTGGAGAATGGAGCATGTTCCTGAAAAATGAAAGAAAAATCAATTCAAGACATTATAGAGCAAGTCAAGCTCATGAATATGTACCACAAGGAATAAAGATCATTACAGTATGCCTCATCATGACAGTATTCAAACCATCATATCAATATTACACAAACGTGTGCTATTTATATTGCTCATGTTTTACAGCTTTTAAAGTTCAATGGATAGATTTTTAATAGGACCTTGATACAAATTCACTTTATTAGCCATACACATTTCTATCAGCCTTTGATGTCAACTTATACAAGGAACTGAATTATTAATAGTTGAGAGGATTGTTTATCTTGGAATTATCATTTTTGACATGTATCCAAAATATTAAAAATATGATTAGGAGTGAGTATATCAAGCATTATGGCAACATGATTAAAATGATTAGAGTGGCAGAACAGAAAGGAAAGGCACTATTCTTATGAAGATATGATAGGAATAAAATCAGCCTTCCTAAACTGGCCTCAGCCTACAGGAGGATAAAAGAAATATTTTAGTTTTTAATTCATTCAGGAGATGTGGGGATCATTTGCCAGGCTAATATTTATTGCCCATCCCTAATTGTTAAGAGTCAACCATGTCATTAGTGAGACTGGAGTTACAATTAGGCCAGACCAGGTAAGGATGACAGATTTCTTTCCCTAAAAGGCATTAATGAACTCAATGGGCTTTTTCAACAATCAGTGTCTGCATTAGACTCTTAATTCCAGACTTCTTTTTAAATTGAGTTTAAATTCCACTATCTGCCATTACAGGATTCAATCCCAGGTTCCACAATATTACCTGGGTCTTGGAATTAATAGTTTAGCGATAATACCACTCGGCCATTGACTCCCCATTCCCTTTGCAATTACAATTTGATGTTATTAAACATCGTGCAATCATCATTAAAATTTAGAAATATCATTTGCTTAAAGATGAAATGTTTTATAAAACATCATTTTTCTCCTAAGTGCTTTGTTTCTAGTCTCTTTTATCTGAAGAAAGATCCCTGGACCCGGAAAATGTTGTCTTTGTTTCTTTCCCCATGGATGTAGTTAGACCTGTTGAGCTTTTCCAGCAGTCTCTGTGTTTGTTTCAGTGCCACACTTTATCACTTCTGACTCTCCAACATCTGCAGTCCTCACTTTCTCCGACAATTAGTTCTGCTATAACACAGTACTTCCATTTTCATGCAACCCCGTGTTTTAAGAAAATAGCATAATAACAGCACCATTTAAACTAATGGGGCCAGAATCACGTTATAAGCAATACACATTTTAAAACTTTATGCTATAGAAATAGTGTCCCCAATTCATCAATCATGTTCTAGTGAATTTGCATTAACGAGTCGTGCATTATAGCAGAATGACCTGAATTTAGTTTAAAATCGTGTTTATCTTGTTATGCGAGAACAAACCAACAGTCTTCCAAGTCCACCAAGCTGTATGTCACTAGTGTTACAGTGCTTCAATTCCACCATCTATCTGAACTAATTATCTTTCAAACCAACCTCTGATTTGCCTCCAGTATTTCAATCCTGAGCGACAGACACGGGATGTGATTCCCTAGGTACGTCTTATTTGAAACCAAAATATTTCCTGATTTCAAGTCCACACAGATACTTCACTTGAGAGAGCATCTGACATGTATAATTGTGCCACCTGAGTTTACTGCCATTGTATGTTTGGCTAAAGGCTCAAAGTAGAGTAAAAAAGAAAAAACGTAGAAATGTAATCTACAAAATGGCAAAGGCATGTTGGAAAGTTATCCTAAAATTGAAAAATACCTTAAAAGTCTTCCTGAATATTGAGCAAGAGAAGATGCTTGTGCAAGCACTTAAATGAATGAAATAAAATCAAACGGTTCCAAAAATAAGCACTGAATGAAATTTTAAAAAGTTACAAGTTTAAAGGCTTACTGCTTTGGGGGACAATGACATAGGGGTGGGTTAATGGAGTATCAATCCAAATACATAATTCAAATTTCAGCACAGCAACTGGGCCATTTAAATCCAATCAATTAAATTAGAAGCTCACTTCAGCAATTGGAATGAGTAGAGTATTTATAGGATGAATGAACTGAATGAGTTGAACTGTCTTCCTCTTCATTTATAATTGTTGATTTCATGTACCCAAATTTCTGATGATAATACTGTTGGATTACCTTTACTTCCTTTCTTCAAATTTTCTGACAGAGCATTTATGAATCATTGATCATTCAGGCTTTTAAGCTCTGGTTTATTAATGTGCCTTTGGGAAGGAAGTCTATCATCCTTTCCATTTCTAGGATTTGAGGTGATTCCAGTTCTACAGCAGAATAGGTGCCTTGCCTTCCTGATGAAGGGCTCAAAATGTCGATCCTCCTGCTCCTCAGATGTTACCTGACCAGCTGTGCTTTTCCAGTACCACACTCTTCGTCTACCTTGCTGAGCTGAATGACCAATGAGCCATTCAATTGCATTCGAAGAGATTGTTCACCAGCACATTCTCAGGGGCAATTAGAGATGAGCAAAACATTTTGGCCAAGCTACAGGTGTCCACATTCCTGAGAATTAATCATAAAGAAATATAATTTTTTTTCACTCCCTGCTAGGAAGAGAGACAGAACAGTTCAGTAAATGCCTCCCTTTTTGTGTAAAGCTCCTATTGGCTGATTGTCTGACAGAATAAGGTCCTCGTCCTGTGCACCTAGCAGGGGCGTTGGTTCGCTCAGTTGGCTGGACGACCAGTGTATGATACAGAGTGATGCCAATAGCCTGGGTTCAATTTCTGCACCAGCTGAGGTTATCACAACCTTCTCAACCTCTTCCCCTTCTACCTGCGATGTGGTGACCCTCATGTTAAACCCCCACCAGCTATCTCACTTTCACCAATGAGAGATCTTGGTGACATTACCATGACACTATTTTGAGATTGTGTCCTGTATCCATGCTCGTCCTAAGTCCCATTCACTTATCACCTCAATCCTAGCTCCCCTACATTAGCTGCCTGCCAAGAATATCCTTGATGCTGAGATTCTCATTCTTGCTTTCCAGTCCTTCCAAGGTCTAGTCCTTCCCTACCTCAGTAAAGCAGTTTAAGAGGATCATGCAGGAGTTTGGAGAGAGAGCAGGAGACAGAGTCAGCAAGAGAGTAAGTTTTCCATTCATGGTAACGGAAACGAACCTTCAAAGGTTTCTCTAATCAGTTGAGGGGGATACAACTTCCTTCCCTGTAGGAAAATGCCAAACCCCCAGTCAACTCTCGTACAAGTGAAAGAATCCACAGACATTTCCCCCAAAACCTTGCACTGAAATAGAATGAATTGAAAGTTTGAATAAACAAAAAGAAAATGTTTGAGTTAATTTTATTATATATTTAAGAATACATATACTTAAACATTTGGTTATTGGTTTATCATGCATTAAAAGTGTAATATATGGTATAGTTGTGTTACAATCACCGTTGACAGCAATAACTTTTAACATGAGAAATGAATTTCCCTGCAGCAAGTGATGGAAATCATTGAACAATGAAATTTCACATTTAATCAAATTCGAAACCAGCTTAAATGATCAATGATTTATAAATGCTCTGTCAGAAAATTTGAAGAAAGGAAGTAAAGTTAATCCAACAGTATTATCATCAGAAAACTGGGTACTCAAGATCAACAATTGTAAATGAATAGGAAGACAATTCAACTCATTCAGTTCATTCATCCTATTAATCCTCAAGGTTTCCCATTGCAGCATTTAAATTACTTTTTTTAGACTCCCTACAGTGTGGAAACAGGCCCTTCAGCCCAACCAGTCCACACCGACCCTCCGAAGAGTAACCCACCCAGACCCATTTCCCTCTGACTAATGCACCTAACGCTATGGACAATTTAGCATGGCCAATTTACCTGACCTTCACATCTTTGGACTGTGGGAGGAAACCGGAGGAAACCCACGCAGACATGGGGAGAATGTGCAAACTCCACACAGACAGTCGCCCGAGGATGGAATCGAACCTGGGACCTCAGAGATTTTGTCCCTCCACCAATTCTACATAGAGATTCATTCTATGTTTTGTTGACTGGTGCATTATGAACCCAGCTAATATTATTTCTGGACAGGTCAGATTCCAGACTGAAATCTGCCTGGATAGATCATATCTTGTTTTATATTTTAGTTTTGAAAAGATGGTCTTTCACTCAGACACAAACATACATAACTGCAGATTTGGGTTTAACAATAAATCTAAGTTTTTATTAATGCAAAAGGATTGAAGATGAAGTTGAATACAACAAACTATTTTCATATATTGCAAATTTTAAAGCTGCAAACCACACAGTAAAATACTATCCCATTAATCCCCAAAACTCTCCATTATAATACCTGCACCAGAGAGAATTCCCTTCTCTATCCTACATAGTGTTTGATTTAGCTGTGACTTCAATTCCCAGTCATGAATCTGATTGCCTCTTCCTTGATTCATCATATAACTCAGCCTAGACTTTCTCAGCTTCATCCAATCCTCACAGAGTTTTAAACAAACACTTCTGGTCTGGAGCTTTTAGACTGAGGTAACATATTTCATAAGATTCCTAAACTTCCTCCCTTTCTTTTGCAGCAACTGTTTTGCATTTCCAGTTTTGTGAAAACTGCTGCAAAACTGACCAATTGTGACTCAAAAACCTTTATTTCCAAAGCTATGGATGTTTGTCCCCTAATTTTAAAAGACCAATCCCTGAAGTTCTGAACTGAGCCTTATGCATTACAACATTTACTTTGCTCTCTCATTAAAACTTGCCAATATAAACAAAACTCCATGACTTCCAACATATCTCTTTCTAATACTATGTTTTAATAGAAATCACTATGGCCACAGAAATACCTACAAGTTTTACACTAAACCCCTCAGATAGATAGGAAATGTATATGCCACTAGATCAAAATCAAAAGTCCAAAATAAATTATATTAATTCACACACTTTACATCACAGAGTGTATTTTTGATCTTGTTCGATCAGGTAAACATAGCTTGGTCATCCAGAACTTTATTTCTATTAGATTTGTTGAAATTATTGCCAGCAAAACCAAGTTAAGAAGGCTGATAAAAAGGGGCAGGGGAATATTAGACTGAGGAGCTACAGGAGGTAGTTGCTCTTCACCAGGAACCTACTTCACCTGGTCTGGTTGTCATTTCAGCTCCACTTTCTTGTCTGCCCCCATGATCCTTGACTCCCTCGTTTATCAAAAATCCATCTATCTCAGCCTTGAATAAACTCATTGACCCAGCTTCCAGTATTTACTGACAAAGGGAATTGTACAGATGAACAAGCCTCAGAAAACAAAATCTTTTCATCCCACCCTAGCAAAGGGTTGACATCGACTTGATAAGCAAATGGGCTCCTTCTGTGCCACATCATCCTGTCGAACTTGAGTAAGACATATTTAGGATAAATATCAATAACCTGTTTTTGGCAGTGAATAACCAAGTAGAGGAATAATCTAAGAGACAATTAAGTGTTACGATAATGGAACTATTGGTTTTCCTCAGCAGCTCACTTAAGATAGACCAAATAAGGGAGCTCATGTTTTGTGACCTTGTGGAAGTAATTGCTGTGAAAGTTATTGCAAATCAATAGCTTTTTATAAATAAGCAAATACATCAGATCAATTTGTCCGCCAATGATGCGATGCAGTGTTTAGTTTTTTTTATAGCAACACCAACTGGAATGAGCAAAATATAAACCACAATCTCGATTCTCTCTAATTGATCTGTAATTTTCCCGCTGAAAACTTTTCATTAATTCTTGACCACATCGCTGATACCAATTTGAGGTAAACTGCCACAGTAAGTAAATATTCCCTGTAATGCTTTTTTGTTAATGTTTAGTTTTGATATTAAGTAGCCGAATGACTCACGAAGACTGCACATGACACCAACATAAAGGAGACTTCAGAGATTGAAATGTTGCTATTATCAGAAAAATATAAAAGTAACACAGACGCCCTTCTGCAGTGTACATGCATTTAGCCTTTGAATGTCTCTTTAGGGACATTAAGTCCAGGACATAAACGGTGTTTGCTTTTGACGATTTGAAGGGATTCCATTCTTTTGCTGTAAGTTACAACACTGGTATTTCCTAACCGATTTTGTACAATTTCCAATATAAACACTTACTAACACATTTTTGAGAGCTACTGGATTTTACTCAAAGTAAATTACAGGTCCCCGTCCCTGCTTTGTCAGAAGCAAAGCACAGTATTCCTTCCTATCCCACCATCAATGTTGGATCTACCATGCATCAGCTTTTCTAGACTGCCTTTTCTTTGGGCCAAGGCAGCCAAGTGCAAGTACAATCAAGATGTTTAAAATCAAGAAGAGTTTAGCTCGAGAAAATACTGTAAAGAGAAATTCTCTCCAATGGCTGAAACAAACAAATTTGAAGTGATTGTGAAAAGAATCAGGTGACAAGGAGTTAGAATTCGGAATGCACTGTTAAAGTGCTGGATCCAGTCTCGATAGTGGATGTCAGACAGTTTAAAAAAAACCCCGAATATTCCCTTGAAGGAGAACAAACATCACAGGAATATGGGGAAATGAGTAGAGGAATGGGAATATTTGGATTTCGCTTCAAACCAGCTACAAGGAATAGATTGTGATATTTGGGATCGCTGTCAGCAAACCTCTATTTTTTAAAAATATTACTAATTTTACCTTATTGTCTTTGATTCAGGCCTCATTGGTTTATACTGGTAGAGAAACAACCACAAGTCAGTCTTCATTAGAAGCTCTTGCAATAATAAGATGTCATTTCAATGCAGCTATATAGAACTTTAGTTATGTCACATTTGGAATATTGCACACAGTTCTGGTTGCTACATTACCAGAAGGATGTGGAGGCTTTGGACAGGGTACAGAAATACAGGAATGACTTTGTCCTGATGAAGGGCTCTTGTCCGAAACATCGATTTTCCTGCTCCTTACCTGCTGTGCTTTTCCAGCACCACTCTAATCTTGTTTCTAACCTCCATTATCTGCAGTACCCACTTCCGCCTCGGGTACAGAAATAGTTTACCAGGATGTTGCCTTGCTTGCAAAATCTTAGCTATGTGGAGAGGTTGGACAAATGTGGTTTGTTTTCACTTGAACATTGAAGAATGAGGGTCAATCTGATAGAAATTTACAAGATTATGAGAGGTATGGATGGAATGGATGGTTGGAGTCTTTTTTTCCCAGGTTATAAATGTCAGTTACTAGAAGCCATAGGTTTAATGTAAAAGGGGATAAGTTTAAAGGAGATGTGAGAGGCAAGTATTTTATACAGAGGGTGGTAAGTGTCTGGAATGTGCTGCCAGAGGAGATGGTGGAGGCAGATACAATAGCAACATTTAAAAGGCAACTTGACAGAATAGGATTCTGGGTAATCCAAGATGGAGAACAGGAAATATTTCTGGCTGTAACAGGTTGCTTCTTTTTTGAGGTATTTTAAGTGTCGGAGGTGATTTCCTCAAATTCCAGGAGCAGCAATTACTGTTTTATATGCTGTTGCATTGTTTTGGAATTTTGGAGATAAAAAAGTCAAAACAACAGCACTTTTAAATGGGAGAGGAACAGACAAAGGCCGCACATGGTCTGTGCAGGAGAGAGAGAAAGAAACCCACACTGCGAACTGACACATAGTGAACCTGTACAGTTACTGCCTCTGCTGTTTGAATTCATGTATCGCTGGACATCAGAGTGCATCTCGGAAAATGAACAAACAGTGAAATTCACAACTGATCTTGGAGGAACCTGTTTGGGAGAGGTCGCAGCACAGAAACAGATAAGTGAATAGTTTTAACTGTGGCCTTACTGTAAGAGTGCAGTAGTGAGTAGAGTGGGTTCTTTCTTGTTTATATGTTTTATTGAGATGCGTCTCTTGATTAAACTTAAAGATATAAGCCATAAGGATTGTTTGCCTGGAGCAGTGTTTTGCAGAGGAATAAGACAGTGCTATTTTCTGTGTCTGTAGATTTAAAGAAGCAAAAATGGTCTTTAGTAGAGTGATAGGCTCCTCTTGTCAGATGTGGGAGTTTAGGAGAGTTTACTTGTTACTGTGGATTATATCTGCAATAAATGCCGCGGGTTGCGAATTCTATCAGATTGAATGGATAGGTTGGAAAGGTAGTTAGAGGCAATGAGGAAGTTACAAGAGCAAGGGGATGTGATGGATGGCAGTTATAGGAAGGGGTAAAAGTCACAGATACAGTCAGATAGTTGGGTTAACTCCAGGAAAGGTAAGAGAGGTAGGCAGGTAGTACAGGAGTCTTCTGTAGTTATCCCCATTTCAAATGTAGGGGATGATGGATTTTCACGGAATGTAGCACGAACAGCCAAGTTTCTGGTATCGAGACAGACTCTAATGCAATGAGGGATATGTCAGGATCCAAGAGATCGATTGTGTTAGGGGACTCTCTAGTCCGAGGCACAGACAGACGTTTCTGTGGCCAGCAGTTAAAAAACAGAATGGTGTGTAGCTTCCCTGGTGTCAGGATCAAGGATGTCTCAGTGAGCGTGCAGAATGTTCTCAAGGGGGAGAGAGACCAGCAGGAGGTCATTGTACACGTTGGAACCAATGACATAGGAAAGCAAAAGGAGGAGATTCTGAAGGGAGAATGTAGAGAGTTAGGCAGGAATTTAAAAAGGAGATCCGCGTAAGTAGTAATATCTGGATTACTCCCGGTGCTGCGAGCTAGTGAGGTTAGGAATAGGAGGATAGAGCAGATGAATACATGGCTGAGGAGCTCGTGTATGGGAGAAGGATTCACATTTTTGGATCATTGGAATCTCTTCTGGGGTAGAAGTGACCTGTACAAGAAGGACGGTTTGCACCCAGAAGGGGACTAATATACTGGCAGAGAGATTTGCTACGGCTGCTCAGGAGGATTTAAACTAGTAAGGAGGGAGGTGGGACTAAGGGAGATTGTGAGGAAAGAGATCAATCTGAGACTGGTACAGTTGGGAAAGTGAGTAAGTCAAACAGTCAGGGCAGGCAGGGACAAGGTAGGATTGATAAATTAAACTGCATTTATTTCAATGCAAGGAGCCTAACAGGGAAAGCAGATGAACTCAGAGCATGGTTTGGAACATGGAACTGGGATATCACAGCAATTACTGATACATGGCTCAGGGATGGACAGGACTTGCAGCTTAATGTTTCTGGATACAAATGCTACAGGAAGGATAGAAAGGGAGCAAGATTGGAGGGGGAGTGGCATTTTGATAAGGGGTAGCATTACAGCTGTGCTGAGGGAGGTTATTCCTGGAAATACATCCAGGGAAGTTATTTGAGTGGAACAGAGAAATAAGAAAGGGATGATCACCTTATTGGGATTTTATTATAGACCCCCTAATAGTCAGAGGGAAATTGAGAAACAAATTTGGAAGGAGGTCTCAGCTATCTAGAAGAATAATAGTGTGGTTATGGTAGGGGATTTTAACTTTCCAAACATAAACTGGGACTGCTATAGTGTTAAGGGTTTAGATGGAGAGGAATTTGTTAAGTGTGCATAAGACAATTTTTTGATTCAATATGTGGATGTCCCTGTTAGAGAAAGTGCAAAACTTGACCTACTCTTGGGAAATAAGGCAGGGGAGGTGACTGAGGTGTCAATGGGGGAGCACTTTGGGGCCAGCGACCATAATTCTATTAGTTTTAAAATAGTGATGGAAAAGGATAGACCAGATCTAACAGTTGGAGTTCCAAATTGGAGGAAGGCTAATCTTGACGGTATTAGGCAAGAACTTTCAAAAGCTGATTGGGGGCAAATGTTTGCAGGTAAAGGGACGGCTGGAAAATCAGAAGCCTTCAGAAAGGAGATAACACGAGTCCATAGACAGTATATTCCAGTTAGGGTGAAAGGAAAGGCTGGTAGGTGTAGGGAATGCTAGATGACTAAAGAAATTGAGAAAAAGGAAGCAAGCATGTGTCAGGTATAGACAAACTAAATCGATTGAATCCTTAGAAGAGTATAAAGGCAGTAGGGAAGAGGGAAATCAGGAGGGCAAAAAGGGGACCTGAGATAGCTTTGGCAAATAGAGTTAAGGAGAATCCAAAGGGTTTTTATAAATTCATTAAGAACAAAAGGGTAACTAGGGAGAGAATAGGGCCCCTCAAAGATCAGCAAGACTGCCTTTGTGTGGAGCCGCAGGAGATGGGGGAGATATTAAATGAGTATTTTGCATCAGCGTTTACTGTGGAAAAGGACACGGAAGATATAGACGGTAGGGAAATAGATGGTGACAGAGGAGGAAGTGCTGGATGTCTTGAAACACATAAAAGTGGATAAATCCCCAGGACCTGATCTGGTGTACCCTAGAACTCGGTGGGAAGCTAGGGAAGTGATTGCTGGGCCTCTTGCTGAGATATTTGTATCATCAATAGTCACAGATGAGGTGCCAGAATTCTAGAGGTTGGCTAATGTGGTGCCACTGTTTAAGAAGGGTGGTAAGGACAAGCCAGGGAACTATAGACAAATGAGCCTGATGTCGGTGGTGGGCAAATTTTTGGAAGGAATCCTGAGGGACAGAATGTACATGTATTTGGAAAGGCAAGGACTGATGAGGGATAGTCAACATGGCTTTGTGCGTGGGAAATCATGGCTCACAAACTTGATTGAGTTTTTTGAAGTAGTAACAAAGAGGATTGATGAAGGCAGAGCGGTAGACGTGATCTGTATGGACTTCAGTAAGATGTTTGACAAGGTTCCCCATGTGAGGCTGGTAAGCAAGGTTAGATCTCAGGGAATACAAGGAGAATGAGCCATTTGGATACAGAACTGGCTTAAAGGTAGAAGACAGAGGGTGGTGGTGGAGGGTTGATTTTCACACTGGAGGCCTGTGACCAGTGGAATGCCTAAAGAATCGGTGCTGGGTCCACTGACTTTTCATCATTTATATAAATGATTTGGATGTGAGCATAAGAGGTATAGTTAGTAAGTTTGCAGATGACACCAAAACCGGAGGTGTAGTGGACAGCAAATAAGGTTACCTCAGATTACAACGAGATCTTAATCAGATGGGCTAACGGGCTGAGAAGTGGCAGATGGAGTTTAATTTAGATAAATGAGAGGTGTTGTATTTTAGGAAAGCAAATCTTAGCAGGACTTTACCATTAAGTGTATAAGGTCCTAAGGAGTGCAGCTGAACAAAGAGACCTTGTACTGCAGGTTCATAGTTCCTTGAAAGTGGAGTCGCAGGTAGATAGGATAGTGAAGGCAGCGTTTGGTATGCTTTCCTTTACTGTTCATAGTATTGAATACAGGAGTTGGGAGGTCATGTTGTGGCTGTACAGGACATTGGTTAGGCCACTTTTGGAATATTGCATGCAATTCTGGTCTCCTTCCTATCGGAAGGATGTTGTGAAACTTGAAAAGGTTCAGAAAAGATTTACAAGGATGTTGCCAGGGTTGGAGGATTTGAGCTAGAAGGAGAGGTTGAATAGGCTTGGGCTGTTTTACCTGTAGCATTGGAGGCTGATGGTGACCTAATGGAGGTTTACAAAATCATGAAGGGCATGGATAGGATAAATAGACAAAGTCTCTTCCCTGGGGTGGGGAGTCCAGAACTAAAGGGCATAGGTTTAGGGTGAGAGGGGAAAGATATAAAAGGCACCTAAGGGGCAACTTTTTCACACAGAGGGTGGTATGTGTATAGAATGAGCTGCCAGAGGAAGTTTGGAGGCTAGTACAATTACAACATTTGAAAGACATCCGGATGGGTATATGAATAGGAAGGGTTTGGAGGGATAAGGGCTGGGTACTGGCAGGTGGGACTAGTTGGGTTGGGACATCTGATCGGCATGGACAAGTTGGATCAAAGGGGGTGTCTCCGTGCTGTACATCTCTATGATTCTAATAGACAGAGAATAGAGGGGTACAAAGAAGGTAGAGACAAAAAAGGATTTTTAGAAAGGCATTATGTGTTAGCACAGGCTTGGTGAACCTGTGCTGTACTGTTCCTTGTCCTTTACTGTAGTATAACAATTAGATGCAAATTAAACTTGTTCATCGAGGCTGTTGTGATACAGTGGTAGTGTCCGCACCTCTGAGTCAAAAGTCCTGGGTTTAATTTTCACCTTCTCCAGACATATCTAAATAGATTGTTTAAAAATATCTACATTAGTTCATTAAACATTGTCACTCAGGCTATGAGTAGGCCTGTGCATGTGGGTGTTCATGGCAAGGGAACATACGATGCTCAGCCTTTTGCCCACCCACACTAATAGTGTCATCAGAGTGCACAGACCTTAACACAGCCTCCAACATTTGAATTATTACCACACACTCCAATGGACCAAGTTTTCCCCTTCTGTTCTCACGCATTATTCTACAATCCCATATTTCTGTAGTCCTAGTCAGAACCTGTACTCTATTCTAAGGTCTGACTGCTCTCAGTCCTTGAACTGTACTTCGAACCTGTCCTGTATGAGGGACTGCATTCCACCTGATTTCCCCCCCCTCCAAACTCCACTTACTCCCTCAGTTATTGTCATGCTGCTGGGAAACCTTTGCAGCTCAGCACCTCTGCTCATTTCTCAACTGAAACAAATTTTTATACCAAGATTATAAGCCTTGCCCTGGAGAGCTGTTTCTAGCGGGTGTGCTCTGTGTGCATGCGTTTATGCAAGACATCCATTTTGTCGTAGCTATGCCTGTTGCTAGACAATTCAATGCTGCCCATTTTTCACCAGAATCATGTGTCCAGATCTCAATCGATTCCTGTTTCGGTGGGTGTGACTTTGCCAGGTGCACCACATATGTGCAGAATTTACACAGAAACCCACAATATCAGCCAAATGATTCATACACATGGAAACTGTTGCTTTTCACACATAGCAAATTATGTCATTCATGGTTAAATTTAAGATCAAATATCTTTTGGAATCAGTCAAAAGAGGGTCAGGCCAATGAAAATCCACAAAGTGAATGAGTTAAGTTAAATTTGATTGTGAATGGCACTATGAATATAAACTGTGAAGGGTGATTCCATAGTTCAGGTCTGTAAGTTTTAATGTAATAAGCAGAGAACTAAATGCAGTGAACAGAGAGAGGAGGCATTGAATTCAAAGAAGGTCATTTGGCCAATTTTGTCTGTCTTAGCCCTTTGCTGGATCAATGAACATATTCATTCTAATTCTCCAGTCTCCCCAAAGCCTTGTATCCAATTTTCCTTACAAGGAAAAACCAATCCATTAACACAGAGAAAAATGACATTGAGTTAGATCAACCATGTTCCAGTTGTGTCAGTTCAACAGGCTGATCAGCCTACTTATGCTTCTATTTCCTATATACCTACATCTTTGCTTTAAACATTAGCTGTGGCAACAATACTTTAACAATGTGCTGAGTGAAAAGAGTTTTCTTGATGCCGGTCTTCATTATTTTAGTGAAGTAGCCAAATTGGTATGATTCAACTTTGTACATGCCTTTTCATACTTTCAATCACATGGTTCATTTAACTAGGGATCTTTAGTGCCGATTAAGGAGAAAGCAAGTGTAAAATAGAGAAAAAAAAATTGGGAAATCTTTTCTACCAGATTTGTGGAATTCACTCTCAGTTAAAATGGTTAATGCTACATAGATGAATGACTTTGTAAAAGGAGCTATACGAATCACTTGTTAGATACAGAATGAAGATGATAAATAAAAAGATAAGTTAACAAGGTTACATGCAGTGTTACATTACAGCCTGTTGGCCATTTGTTTATCCAATGTGCTTTCTTTGGACGTTACCATCAAAATGTGTTTGACTTAATACATTGAAAAATTCTGTTGTACTTCACAACAGCCCAACTTCTGACTTATCTGTGGCCCTCCCATTCCAAAGTTGCATGCTCTGGCAGGAACAGTCCTATAACAGGAGAGAGAGAGAGAGACTCTGGACAAACCAGTAACATTCTAACTAAATTTTGCAAATTGAAAAGTGTGGCACTGAAAAAGCACAGCAGGTCAGGCAGCATCCAAGGAACAGCCCTTCCTGATGAAGGGCTTATGCCTGAAATGTTGATTCTCCTCTTCCTCTGATGTTGCCTGACCAGCTGTGCTTTTCCAGAGCCACACTTTTCGACTCTAATTCTCCAGCATCTGAGGTCCTCACTTTCTCCTAATGTTTGCAAATGCACACCCACAACTGTATTCAGATAAAGAAGTGCTACCTTTGAGGGAGAGAGTGGTGGGCTATTACTTGGGCTGGCTGCAGGCCAACGTTGAACACTTGGTACAAGGAGAACATGTGGTGCTTTTTCAGCCTGAGACTGTAATAAAGAGAAGCAGGAGTAGTTTACCTGAGCCTGCTCCATCATTCAATAAGAGCATAGCTGGTCTAATTACTCCACATTCCTGGAAGAATCCTAATCCACATATTTAAAGAGATATCTGTGTCTTGCTTCTCACCCAGTGTTGGAATTGTATCAGGCAGACTTTAGATATCAAACAGGGGAAGAAAATGTCCTCTGCCATTTTCAGCTGCAGGTTTTTTCAAGCGTGAAGCAGACAGCTAACAGCTGAAAATAACCCTTGATATCTCTGTGGTTAAAAGCAGCTTGCTCTATTAATCATTTAAAGGTTAGGTCCTGATTGATGAGGAAGTTGTAGAAGAGTAACTTATTATGAAATCTATTTCATTATCTCGAAAACATACAGTTACTAAGAAAACAGGACAATATAGAAATCAGTTTACAAACAACTAACTATAGCATTGATGAAGACAACACTGCACTACTAATGTGGTGGTGTGGAGTCTGTGTTAAAAAGGCTATGCAGGGGTCTGGATTGGACTGTTCAAGGAGCTACCTACATAACAATGACCATACTTAGCAGTTTAGAGAATTGTACTGAGATATTCTGTGAAAACCGTGCTGCAAATGAAAGTTCTTTAATTTTAATATTAACCCAAATATAGTTATGTTTCAAAATCAAAACGTGAACTGAATAAATGTTTTGCATGATCATTCTGAGACACTCTCAGATATCCCATTACAGGTGCTCCCCAATTTAAAACTTCTGAACACTCATATGTACGAACAAAATCTCATTAATATTAATTTTAAAGGTCCAACAAGCAAACATTTTCTTGTACTTATGAGCAACTATTTTATATCCTATTGTACTCTGACTTGCTTTTCAAATCAAACACATTTAAGAACGGAACCCATTCATAAGCCGGAAACTGCCTGTATTATAGGATGGGTTTGTTAGCAAAATTGCTTCATTAGAAATAACCACAAAAATTATTTTACTAAGATTAACACAACTGAGAGTGCATTGGAAGACTGAAGTCACGGCTCCCACACTGCTTAGGGAGATGGCTCAGTCACCCATGACTAAGTTCATTAGCTCATTGATGTCATAGATCGGAGAATAATGTACATGATCCTAAGGACAGAAAAAAATTAATCACTAAATTATAGGTTTTGTGACGGCATGGTAGAGCTCCTACCTTGAAGTCAGGTTTCACCACCAATCCACCCTGGAGGTAGGTCATAAAATCACTTAACAGATTGATTAAAAATAACTAGATCCCTGTCCTCGACTTTGGTAGGAAAGAATTACAAATGATATGATTAAATTTCAATTCAGTCCATTTATAGTTTTGGATGTAATACCCAATTAAACTTGCAGTCTTAACTTGTAATGAGATAACAATCATAGCACATACAATTGCTCAAATTAATTGAAAATGCATATTTGCATCTCAGTTTTAAAGTTATAAAATATTAATTTCAATGAGGGATTGGAGGAAAAAATGAAAGCTTAACACTATCTCATTTGTTTCAATTTTTATTAAGACATCTTGCAACATAAAAAGGGTGATGTTAAAAACAAAATATAGCTCTGAATAAAGGTTTTATTTATTTACATGAAAACGTATATACAGAATACGCTCTTCAACTTGTTGGGCCAGACACTTCATTGTGCAGACAAGCAGAAAACAAATCAAGGAACATAGAGAAACAGCATTTCAAACAAGAAAATTCAAATTAGTTTGCACGCTAAAAGAATATCTGCTTTGAGCTCAGTACCAATTGTAAGGAAGCAAGATATGCAAATTCAGGACTCTAAATTTTCTATTCCAACTTATTTCAATACTTACGTTAATAAGCCCAGCATTGCAACAACGTTGGTTAGAAAATTCAGACTTCCAACCCAGAAGCAACAACAGAATAGTATGCAAGGAATGCATCACAAGGATTTTACTAATTAGTTCCTTCCCACAAGATGCATTCACTTCAGTTAAAAAAATCTTATATTTGTAGGTGATACATAAATAAGACAGTTGTTCAAAACAAACACCGTTTCTCAGTGATGCACAGTATCACTTTCAGTTACAATCTCCAAGCGATAAATATTTTGACGACCCAAGAGCATTGTTCAAGCCAAAACCATTTTTTTGGCATAAAAGAACATTGAACAACCCAGTACTTCCTGGTGAATTTCTGAGGTATGAAAAAGTACGGAGGCTGCAACTGATCATATAGCCTGTAATCTATCCAAGGTAATTTAACAGAAAGTTGTCAGCAACATGTGTTCTAATACACAGCATACATGCATTGAAAGGGGTGGGAGACGGGCTGTCTGTAACTACTAAGGTCAAAAATCAAACAACACCCAGTCCAACTCTGGCATTTCCACATCATTGTAACTACTAATTTGGAGACCCTAGCGCACTGCACTAACTGCACAAATAATCAAGATAAAATGTATTAGTTTTAATCTAAGCTTAAAAAGTGATTGGACAATTTAAACATGAATTTGCATCTTTATATTAAAACAGTTCCCTTATACAAATGCTGCATATTTTGTTTTGCACACCTCAATTGCCTTTGAGACCTTTATTATTCAGTGCCAAAAAATCATAGCTAACGTGACATAAAACCACATGTTACTAACAATTGGCATTGTTTCAGAAAAGGCTATCACACCACAACTGCATGTTGCAGTTCCAGTAATTACTTACATCTCAGTTTAATAAGTTTCTTGTTTTTACATCTATGCATTGATAATTTTTGTAATCATCAAATTACAAAAATAGCCAGTGTTTGTGCTTACTTGTGAATAGTTAAATTTTTGTGCCCTTGGTTCTGTCAGTTGGTTTCGTTGGAAAGAGAACACTAATACTTCCCATTTACAAATAATCTTAAATTCCAACCAGCTGAATATACACATTAGTAATAAAAGGTGTCTTAGAAAACACAAATGAGCCCATTCTTAGCTTAGAAACCGGGCCTGAAAGAGTAACTGTAGTAATTCTTTGGTGTTTTATTTGTTTTTTTTAGAAAAAGATAGTATCCACCGTACTGGTATACAAGGAATCACTACTGAAAATTACACAACATTTTCTATAATATATCACAATCTTTTGACAAGTTTTTGAAACAGGTTTACTGAAAGTACAATCAACTAAATGTAATAGCATCAAAATAGGTCAGTATTTTTTTTCTGGGGTTCTTAGCTGTACAAACATTAGATTCTGGCAAAGAAACTAATGTATTTTAATGAACTAAACAATCTTCAGAAAACATATACATGATTCTTAAAGGCCGTAACGTCAATAGCGCAGGGTTAATTCTTCAAAATATATACAAAATTTATAAACAATGAATTGGTTAACAAAGCAATATATTGTCCTTCAGAAATTAAGCAGCAACAGCAATATTTATTACAGTTTTATTAAGCATAACATGCAAGATAACCAATTACAATGCACAGCTCCACATATTACCTCAGTGTCATCTGCACATCATTCTACTGATCTGGGAAAAAAACACTGATATATGTACTCTGTTTAAAAAATACAACAACAGAACACCATATACACATTAAAATGGAATGTGCAATTCTCCTACCCCCATATACAGAAGATAGATAAACAAAATGCAATAATTGCTCTGCAGCAACATGTACATCAAAACCTTTAATACCAATGGGATGAAATTCAACTTTGGTAGGGCATAAATTGGGTAGTATTTGATAGGACAGCCATTATACACTTGCCTACTTACTCTTTCCATTTGATGTAATGGAAAACTCGTGATCCACTGCCACCCATTTCATGTTCTCGCTGAAGTTGAATTTAATCAAATCTTCCGAGTCTTCCAAGTGTTCCAAATATTCCTGAATATAGCTTGCATAGTGGTGTTGACTTTAGCCTCGTGAACCTCCAGCTAATTAATTTGCTGATAGTAATTGACATAATGATTTTGGATATTTTCCTATTCTGATATAGAAAAACATTGTGGCAGAATGCTATCACTGAGCTGAATGACAACAGAGGAAAGTCAGACATTACACTTTATATTAGTAAGGAATAAAGTCATTTGATTTTTATCCTGTTTCAATTTACAGTAACAATACTCTTTCTTAGTATCTGTTTTGTTAAATACAGATAAAAAATTACTTTGCCAGCTTTTTAACCGTGTTTACATCTTCAATACAGTGAATAGGGCCCATTTCACATAATCCCCGAGGAATCCAACATCACATCTACAGACAATCTTACTAATGTCATTCTAATACAGGCACAAGGTTTGCTGAGGCACTTCTATAGGCAAATAGCAGTCCCAATAGATGTGATACCAGCAGGCAACACAGAGCTTTACAGCTATGAAATTGCTTATGTTCTTAATAAAATTAATATATTCCTTGTCTCAGAGTGTACAATAAAGTACAAAGTTCCATTGCTACTGACTCCTTAATAATAGCTCCCTTCTGTACAGCTGTTTCATGTATTTTCAATGTGAATTCTTCTGTAAGAAAATGTACATTTTAAAATTAAATGTTGCAAAGACTCAATCTGCATAGTTTAAAGCCTTTTCTCCATATTTTGCCTTGAATTTTTTTTAAATAAAGCAAACGTAAAAAGGATGTTCACTTCCAAACATTATTGTTTCTGTACATTCAGACAAAGTATTCGGGGTAAGCATCATCTGTACTCAAAGCCATATCTAGGCGTGACTGGCTTACTGAACACTAAGACACCAATTTTTTATTAGTGTAGGATAACAAAATTTGTTAGAGATTGCAAAAATGAGTTCATTATAAAAGTAAAGTACTGTTTAATAAATGTAAATTTTTATATGTGGGAAACAACAAAGAACTGATCTCACGCTATTTTTATTATAATATTATGTTTTAGAAATAGAAAACATATTTGTCACTCAAAGATCCTCACAAAAGTTTTTAATATATTACAAGTGAATAAAATGACTGGTTACTAGTACTCCCCACATTTGCTTTTATTTTTACATTTTAATATCCAGCAAGACAGTAATAAGGAAATTTAACATTGGATTTTCAAAATTGTACTTCTAAAGAATTCACACAGAAAATGCATGTGTAATGTGATTTTACTACATAAAGAGTGTCTGGTACTACGAAACAGAATTTAATGTTTAAAGATTCGTTTTTGCATTCTTTTGTTCCCCACTTTGTTGTCCTCCTGAACCCAAAGATTTGTTTCCACGTCACAGAAAGGGAAGCAATAGATCGCACTGAATTTCTACAATTTACGGTAAGTCTGCATGTGACACACTGGAACATGGGGCCATCTCTCTCCAGTCTGCCAATTAATACCTTCAAATCAACCATATAGTTGCTCACTTCAAAATGAACTAGTAAGGTTACTGCACTGACTCTACGCAGAAACACCAAATGCATCTTTGTATGCACACAATTATGTGTACATTGTAAATGGCATACATAGAGGATTGGATGAGCAGATTACCTAAAATATCTAGTAACATTGACTCTTAATTAACTTTTATGACAGCAAATATCTTTGATTAGAAAGAATTATGGTTCAACATTGCACACTTCAATGATCTGCCACTGCTGCACTTAGGTAAGAGGTGTCAAGTGCCTGTAACATCTTCAATATTAAATGGTGGAGAAATTTGAAGTCTAGAATTTCTTTTTAAAATTGAGTTCTTATGGGACTGCAAAAGTGTAGTTTGCACAATAGCTGTCATTGTTAAAAAAAAAATCCTTTTAAAATTTTTTTTGTATGAGAAAAAGAATTGGAAAACAGATTGCTGGAAGAAAAATAATGTCTGAACAGTCGATGCATAAAATGCATCACAATTTAATTATAATAAATTATGAATTAGTCTACAGAGTAAATACGTTCCAAACATTTCAGATTCGCTGCACTCTAAATGGCAACTCACAGTGTGAAGCATAGATATATTGTGACAATATCTTCAGGAGCTTAATAACATTTAATGTGCAGATGAAATGATCAAATCTAGATACTCTGTAAAGCAAATTTTTAAATTGGGGTTTTTAGTCCATTAAAGGATGATGTAAAATTATAGCTGTCTTGCATTAATTTTGATATTCTACTGTGCTATGTTGACTCACTAGATTATGATGCACGTTGATACGAAATAGTTAGGTGTAAGAAAATATGACAATGCTCTTCACAAAGCTTGTTTCAGTTCCCAAAAAAGTCCCATCATTAGCAAGTATGATCTCTCTAGTAAACAGCTTTAAATAAACATTGCTGTAAGTTGTCCAGAATCTGTGGTGTTCCACCAAAATATGATTCAAATATTCAATCAAATTATTTAATTCATCCCAAATGTCTACCACAAAACAGATTTTCTCTTTTAGATGTAGAAGTTGAAAGTAATTTTGTGAAATTGGTTTGAGAGCATATATTTTTTAAAAATCACTGCAGTGTCATTTGAAAACAACTCAACACCTGTACATTACAGTGTAGTCACTTAAAAAGTTGTCAGTATTCAACTTTGAAACAGTTGAAATGAGAATGGTAGATCACAATATCCTCCTCAAACCCTGCTTTCCTTCCTTTATATAAACTCATGGACAACTTTTCAATTTTCTTTGGGATAATTTAGATTGTGCCAGTATTGGAACCTCATCATTTTAAGACAATATTCATTCAAAGCATTCCTGCAGGGAAGTGTTACACTCAATTCTGGTTTATAATATTCTGTTCCAGCTAATTAAAGATAGTGCTGATCGCTTTAAACTTCAGGGAGCCTGAACTGAAGTATTTTTTTGGGCTGCAAATGGCCACAGGTTTAAAGAAATCTGCACAATAATGGGCAACACAATTACTTCGTCATGCTGTCTTGTTCCCAATTCTAAATTAAACAGCACAGTGTCACGGTAGTTAAACATTCTCCTTATAATTCATGTTGATAACATTCAAAAATCAACTGGCAAAATATAAAACACAACCAAATCAAAATGAACTGGAGTATTGTATGGAAAGATTGTTCAACTGACAAGCACAGCATATTGATTGACTGTTGTCAGAAGTATATTCAGTACCTCCAGGCTCAGGCTTGTTTATTCTCTGTTGATTCCAATGTGAACGTGCTATCATTCTTAAGATAATCGGGGCTTCAAGCATGAAGATTCAGCAAATCTCAAAAGCCTTTTAAATGATGAATCTTCAAATTTATAGCTGCTGTTATCACTTTGTAATCCTTATTTACATTTCTCTTTTCCATCCAAATCTGAAGTAGTCCACATGTGATTGTGTTTTCATGACTTGCCCATCAGTGTTTGATTCTGTTCAAATATGCGTAGCATCCATCTTGACGTAAAAGGGGCCCTTTTGCAGCTATATTAACAACTTACTTCATTTTGATCATATCACTCAATGTGAGCAGCAAATAATGACTCACTAAGTTTATTTCACAGCATTTCTCTGGCTGGCAAGCTATCAGATGAATATCTGTCCATTGCGTCAAAGCTGAACACCTTGGTCCAGTGCTCATTTTGGAACAATTCTGGGCAAAATATGTTAAAATGAATCATGACAAATTAAGTCAGTTAGCATACTGTGCATAGAAAGCAATTTTCACTCTTTCAATGTGATGACATAATTTGATAGCAGGGCCGAGTTTAAGCTCCATACATTCCTGGACTGTTGGCAGTGTCAACAGTAGTAGTGCTTGGCCATCAATGTCCTGTGGGATAGATAAAAATAAATAAATACTACAATAATCCACTGAAGGAAGAATATTTAAGCTGAAAAACAGCAAAACAATTCACCAGCCAAGCCTTTTGCTGTAAACTCACAGTAAATTTTATTCTTAATCCATTTTATTTACACTTGGAAATATTGGCCAACATCTCTAACCAACCAGGAAATATATTCTGCATCATGAACAGAACCCCCACACTGTCTGAAAAATAACATATTGAACTTCCCTCCTGGATTCTATCCAGCAAATAAGAATTTCAGTTCTGAAAAAGACATAGTAATCCCTATTTGATGTATTTGCATTGGTTAATGTGATATTTTAGTAATCATGCTGCTGAATCTCTGTCATATAAAATAACTAACTTACCTTGCTTTATCTGATAATACAGTACATATGATTACAACCAGAGAATCAATGTATATTTATTTTGGCGCGCTCTTACATTTTTGAAAGTAAGTTTATGCTGGTTCTGTGAACACCGCATTGTCATACTTGAAAAACAGAACATGATGTGCTACTAAACAAACATAGAGACTTCCTAAAATCATCTCTCTGCCAGAAACAGAGGATGGGATGAAGCAAGCTTAGGTTTCTGGTTACTATAACAAGAACAGAAGGAAAATTATTGATGCACAACACTTCTGGAACTAGATTTTATTGATTTACACATATTGTAAAGATGTTTCAGATCAAGAGTTAGTTAAACACGACCAACATTTAAATCAAGTGAATGCACCGAAAAAATGTGGTAAGTGCTTTATTAGCGCTATTCAGCTTGCTGTCCAATGTTAAAAGAAAACATTGTTAATGTTCTGTCATTAACAGGAATAGAAAACCTCTCAATGTTAGAATGTTAAAGTCTATTAAACCTTGTTAATGACCCATCGTTAACTGATGCCATTTTACATTGTAAGACAGGTAAACCACCATTTAATGCATCTTATAAATGAAAAAAACGTTTTAAGTATCAGCGTCATAGAATGATAACAATTTAGCGCTCAGGGGAGGCGATTCTGCCCATTGAGTCTATGCCAGTGATTCAGGCTAATCCCACTTTCCAGTTCTTGGTCCATAGCTGGGTTACATCATTTCAAGACCATATTTGAACACTTTGAATGCAATAAAAATGACTGCCACTAACATGTTTTCAGCTAGTGAATTCCAGACTCACCATAGTTTGGGTGACCCAAAAAAATCTCTTAACTCCCCTCGTATCATTATTCTAAACCTATGCCCCCTGGTTACTGACTGTCGTGTTAGGGGATGGAGACACTTTCTTCACTTATCATAATATTGTTCACATCAATAAAAATGTTCCCTCAGCCTTCACTACTCCAAATATCTCCAGCTTATCTAATGTTTCCTTATCTCCAGACTGAATTCCATTTGCTATTTTCTTCCAATTTGAACAGTCCATTAATATAGTACTGCAATCAAATCTTTCTTTCTCATTATCAACCCAAAAGATCATTTTAGTATCTTTTCCAAATTTCTTAATCACATATTTAAATTTATTGATACACGACAATAAAAAGCAAGGGACCTCATACTGAGCCTTGTAGACTCCCACTGAAATCAACCTCCAGTAAAACACTTATTGACCATTACCCTTTACTTCCTGTCACAGAGTTTTGGATTTAGACATGTACTCTTCCTTGGATCCCATGAATTTTTACTTTTTTGACCAGGTAGATATTTGGGTACATGTCAAAACGCTTGCTAAAATTCACGGAGGTGACAAATATGCTAATCTTCATCAACCCTCCATGTTACCTCCCAAAATTCAGTGAAGTGAATTAAACATGACCTGCCTAGTAAATCCATGCTGGTTTTCCTTGATTAATCCAAGCGATAGGATTAGGTTTACAGTTCTGAAATGGTGATTAATGCAATCCCTCAGATTGTTTTTTCAATATTTTCACCATTGCCTAAAAATGGATATAGAATCATAGAGATGTATAGCACGAAACAGACCCTTTGGTCCAACTCGTCCATTTCAACAGATATCCTAACTTAATCTAGTCCCATTTGCCAGCACTTGGCCCATATCCCTCTAAACCCTTCCTATTCATATACCCATCCAGATGCCTTTTAAATGTTGTAATTGTACCAGCCTCCATCACTTCCTCTGGCAGCTCATTCCATGAACACATCATGTTGTGCATGAAAAAGTTGTCCCTTAGGTTCCTTTTACAAGAGTTGTTGCAGTTACAGTATACAACTCCAATTATACATACATTTATGACATTCGTTGGATATCTGAAAATTAACTGTGGCACTTCCTCATGGTTGCAGTTTCTCTCCAGAATTTATTGCAATTTACTTCTCAAAGTACTCAATGACAGTACCAATATTTAGGAGAGATGCTTCTACTATGCCAACATACCACTGAACTTACCATTGAAGATGCAATAACTGAGAGTTTTCACCCTGTCAGAATGCACAGTAGACAATTATGGATGTGTGGTATAACTCACGTGCTGGGCTCCTTTAAACTATCAACATCACCTGCCAATGTGTCAAGATCATCAACAGCAACTTAAACTTGCCTTTCTCTACTGTCCTTAAAGTTTCAGGTTTTCTCTTAGCAATTCTCACTCAGCATTACAAGTGCTGCATAGTGAGAATACAATTTTTTATTTCTCTTTTCAAAAAATGGGAGATTAAATCTGCTTTCATCAGAAGTACAAAGGATGCTACTTAGTGGAATAATGAGTGCCACTGACTATAAAGTATATTCCTGTTCCTCTTTAGATACTCATATATGAAAATTATGACCAACGTTTCCTGGGTTCCATTTGATCTGTGCCACTCATCACAAAGCAATTTTAAATACAGGTAAACTCTTAGATGGAGACTTATTCATAGTCCTAACAACTTGTACTGATCACATTCTATTGATAAGAGCTAAAATCATTTGATAGTGTAGAAGTACAGTGCTTTAATATGGAGTTAATAAAGCTCTGTATTAAAGCTCTTCCCCATGAACATTGTGAAGGTCTCCTTGTAATGACCATTAGAACTTTAATTTATGTTTATCTGGTCTATCCAAACAGCAATACTGTTGATAAAACCCACTTTGTTTCTAACAATGGTGAACAGAGCAGGAATATATTTTTAAAAATTTATTCATGACATGTGGGCATCGCTGGTTAGACCAGCATTTATTGTCCATCGCTAATTGCCTGGAGGGCAGTTAAGAGTGAACCACATTGCAATGGAGCTGGAGTCACAGGAAGGCAAGACCACATAAGGATGGCAGATTTCTTTGCCTAAAACACACTAGTGAGCCAGATGGGTCTTTAATAACAATTGACAATGGGTACATGGTTTCCATTAGACGAGCTCTCTCATTATTCCAGATTCCACGACTTTCCATGGTCGGTTTCAAATCCACATCTTCAGAACGTTACCTTGGGGCTTTGGATTATTAGTCCAATGACAGTGCCAGTAAGCCACTGGCTCTTTCTGACCAGTTATTTAATTCTGATTTTTGAGCAATTTTGAGTGAGTAATGGTTTGATCAACAAATCTGACAGCAATAATTATATTTATACTTTAACTGTCATTTGCAGAAACAGATTCTGCCTGTTATTTTACTAAATAGCTTTAATGATGTTGGAACACTGCAAATGTAAATAGACTCTTTACACCTAATGATCACATTTCAGAATGAAGTTTTCAGTGGATTAAATGATCATCCAGGCTATATTAACGTTCACAGTTACAACATGTTTATGACAGATTTACTCAGAAATCAAGAACCTGTGGTAAACAACAACAGCGTTCTGAAAACGTCACACCTGGCACATCCTTGGAAAACAAATCTTTAGATGGACTCTTTCAGGTTGATTTTAATTTCGGAAGACGCAGGTGTAACAGATTGAAGGCAGATGATGGAGATATAGGAATTGTTAGACAAACAAACCAAGGTCTGTCTAGTTCACTCTCTGCCTTTCTGGTAATTGTACTATACAGAGATATTAAAATTATTGGCTAATGATAACAATCAATTAGAAGTTTAAAATGGATCCAGAAAGGCAGTGAATAACTGTTGGAACAGTAATTACCATTTTCTCTTACGCATGCTACTCATTTACCACATCATGACTCAAATTACAGACATCCTAAAATGTTATCTTATGACAGAATTATTCAAATTAGAATTAGATAACATTTCCATTGAACTGTTTCCACCATCTCCCAACAAGATGTGTACCATATATTGACCATTTGGCCACTGAAATACTGGGCTGACATTTCCTGGTATTGGTCAGGAAAATAGGATAAAGCCACATCAATGGCTTCTTGACACATTCCCAATGGGATGTTTTCCCAGGGTAGCTGGGAAGTGAATCCAATTACTATTAGGAAGACCCCAATTAGGTCCAATTTTACAGAATTTCTGGGATGTGGCGTGACTCTTCCTCATGTTGCTGATGCTACAGGCTGAGAGAAAGCCACAGAAGCTGGAGGCTGCATGCTCCAAATGGGGCTATGGGTAGGTACTAGCAATTGTGCTAAAGACTTGTGTTCTAGAACTTGCAGCTTCCAAACCAAGCTATACCAGCACAGCTACAACATTGGCATCTACAAACAATGTAGAAAATTGCCTAGGTTTGTCCTGTACACAAAAAGCAGCTCAAATCCAATCCAGTCAATTACCATCCCATCAGTCTACTCTCCATCATCAGTAAAGTGATGGACAGTATCATCAACAGGGCTATCAAGCAGCACCTGTTCAGCAATAACCTGCTCAGTGACGCCCAGTTTGATTTCGCCAAGGCCTCTTTGCTCCTGGTCTCATTACAGCCTTGATCTAAACGTGATCAAAAAGAACTGAATTCCCGAGGTGAGGTGCGAATGACAGTCCTTGATATCAAGGCTGTATTTGACTCAGCGTGGCATCAAGGCTGTATTTGACTCAGCGTGGCATCAAGGAGTCCTACCAAAACTCAAATTAAATGGAATAGAAGGCCAAATGCTCTGCTGGTTAGAAGCATACCTGGTGCATAGGAAAATGATTATGGTTGTTGAAGGTCAGTCATTGCAGCTCCAGGCCATCCCTGCAAGAGTCCCTTAGAATTGCGTTGATGGTGCATCCATGTTCAGCTGCTTCATCAATGACCTTCCTTCTGTAGTAGGTCAGAAGTGGGGATGTTTGCCAATGGTTGCCCAATGTTCAGCTCCATTCATGACTCCTCAGAAACCAAATCAGTCCATGTTCAAACGTTACATGATCTGGATAATATCCAGGCTAGGGCTCAAGTGGCAAGTGGCATTTGTGCCACACAAATGCCAGGCAGTGACCATTTCAAGTAAAAGACAATCTAATCACTGTCTCTTGACATTCAATGGTATTACTATCACTGAATATCCTGCTAACAACATCCAGTCATACCATTGACCAGAAGCTCAACTGTTCTCACCATATGAATACAATGGCTACAAGAGTACATTATTGGCCAGGAATTCTGCAGTGAGTAATTTACCTTCTGACTCCTCAAATCCTGAACACGATCCCCAAAGCACAAGTCAGGAGTGTGATGGAATACACCCAACCTGTCTGGATGGGTGTAACTCCCATGACACTCAGAAGCTTGACATCATTCAAAGACAAAGAAGCCTAAATGATTGGTACCACATCATAAGCATCCATTCCCTCCACTAGGAGAAAGTGAGGTCTGCAGATGCTGGAGATCAGAGCTGAAAATGTGTTGCTGGAAAAGCGCAGCAGGTCAGGCAGCATCCAAGGAACAGGAGAATCGACTTTTTGGGCATAAGCCCTTCTTCAGGAAGAAGAGCTTATGCCCGAAACATCGATTCTCCTGTTCCTTGGATGCTTCCTGACCTGCTGCGCTTTTCCAGCTACACATTTTCAGCTCATTCCCTCCACTACCAATGCTCAGTAGCAGCAGTCTGTATTACCTACAAAAGGCATTGCAAAAATTCACCAAGAATCCTCAGATAGCACCTTCCAAACCCTTGCCCGGTTCCATCTAGAAGGAGTCGAAAAGTGTGGCACTGGAAAAGCACAGCAGGTCAGGCAGCAGGAGAGTCGATGTTTTGAGCTTAAGCCCTTCATCAGGCCCAACGCTAACCCATCATTCCTGATGAAGGATGTATGTCTGAAATGTCGATTCTCCTGCTCCTCAGATACTGCCTGACCTGCTATGCTTTTCCAGCACCACACATTTTGACTGACTCTCCAGCATTTGCATTCCTCACTTTCTCCATCTAGAAGGACAAGGGCAGCAGATACATGGAGACACCATCAACTGCAGGTTCGCCTCCAAGTCACCCACCACTTGACTTGGAAATATATCACCATTCCTTCAGTGTCGCTGGGTCAAATTTCTGGACTCTCCTCCCTAAGGACATTGTGGGTCTAGTTACAGCACAATGGACTCCACCAATTCAAGAAGGCAACTCACCACTACCTTCTCAACAACAACTAGGGATGGCCAATAAATGCTGGCCTAGTCAGCAATACCCGTGCCCCATGAACAAATTTTAAAAAGGTGGCAAATTAACAGGGTGCCTGCTGGAAGCTTGTACTATTGGTACTACTGCTGATAAGTTCGGGGCCAGAACTCTAATTTAGGCCCAAGGCTCATGGGAAGATCCAGCCTATTACTTCTGCAGGTTAGGTATGAACTTATTTCGCTTAAAGTGCAGGCTGTACAATTAGTCGGGAGGAGACTGGTCGATAATTTTCAAAGCTTAAAAAAAACTGACAAGCTAACTATCTTCTTTCTTTATTGAAGCCTTCCAGCAGCACTCTCCTGCATTCAATTTGACTAATGCCCCCTATCTTGGCCTTCATTGTTCTGGCTTATTATCTCAATCCATAACTAATAGGATCAAAGAATAAATTGTTGGTCCCATTGCTCAGTATCATCCCAAATGCCCTGTTAACCTTGTCCTCTTCAATATCAGCTCTCACAGCCAACAGTTTGTGGTGCAAAGATTATGGGTTGAAGAGCAAGGAAATAAGTCTAACTAGAAAAAAGTATGTTGCAAGACTTCCCATGCCAGGACATTCTCTGTCACTATAATATTGGCTTATCTCTTTAAAGCAAGCAATTCTACCTACACCACTACCCAACAGTATAGAACAAGGCAAAAAAAAAACAATGTTTCGCTAAAATGCAGTTAATTAATTCTAAAAGTAATTCCATAGTAAAGGGTACATTACACACTATTTTCAACTTAGTACAGTTACCAACTGTAGAACATATTAGTAGCTGTTTGACTATGTTTCATTACACTATTGCCCTTTACAGATGCTTGTTCTTGCTTCATGTTTTTAAATACAAATTATAACAAAAATGTACGTCTTTTTTCTACACTTGCACTGATTTCATTAAAGTTTAGATTAAAACTTGTCACTAACTAAACAACTAAAAACATTTCTACAAAAGCACAGAGCAACAAATGCTGACTGAAGAAACAGTGCTTATCAAATATACAAAATATTTCATTTTAATAGTTTTGAAAGAAAATTTATAGTAACTTCATTTTTTCCAAACAAACAAAAAGTCCTCAAATAGTACACCCAAAAATCAAAATTCAAGAGACTGTACGACTGTGAAAACTGTAATGAATCTAAAAACATATCACATGCACAGGGGATTACCAAATAGACAGAGAAATTGCTTTATTTACTTTGAGTGTGTAATTTAAATTAGTAACTGTTTAATGAAGCATAACTACACATAGCTCATTTCCCCAAATCAGTCAAGAAAATGTCATACATGAAAAGTGTACTCTACTGGTTAGGAGGAAACCTCAGAGTGGAATAAAACACAGTGATGTGCTGTGCCTTAACCATGACAATGACATACTTGTAAATGATAACCACCTGAAAAGTCCTCTACATTTATTAGAACCACAACACAAAACCAGAGTAACAAAGTGATTAGCCTTTATATTGTAAAGCATGGAAATATCACTAATCTACAAGTTTTAGCACGATTTTTAAATAAATATATTAAGTCCTATTGAGACTCTCTCTCAATGAATTCAAGTACGAATGATGCAGTTCATGCTAAACCCAAGAAATATATGTCAGCTTCTAGAAGAAATGTGAAAATTGTCTGAGAAGGAAGGGTGTGTAATTGATGAGAAAATATTTATTATTTACAAAAAACATTCTTGCATGGTAAAAATAATTCACAGAAGTTTACATGTTAAGTGAATATAAAATGATTAAACACAATTATCCACTGATTATAATCTCTTAATTTTCAAGGAGAAAAAATGTTCTTTCCATTATTAGGAGAAATCCTTTTGGTCTGTGAAATTATTATGTACAGGTTATTGTGTGTGATTTGTACTGTAAGTTTAAAGCCAAGCAAAGCATTCTCTGGTGATTTAAATCATTTTTCTCCAGCATTTTCTAGGGAGTAAATGCACATTTTATATTCTGGTTTAAAAAAAATCCATATCTCAAAGATATCATGACATTGCACATCACCAACCATGAATTTCCAACATAAAATATCAGTGTGTGATTTCATGATGTAGCTTTCTCTTGCACAGTGTGAACACAAGTGAGAATACATTTTCCACTTTGGGTGTAATTATCAATCCAGACTCAAATTGTTTAATTTTGATAAGGGGTTTTCTCCCCCAATATCAGGCGTAACTGATTTACAAATTACTAAACCACCATTAACCGACATGATCAGGCATCATTTTGAAATGTAATTATCAAAAAATTAATTTTTGAGGGTGGAAACTTGACGTGATTTGATTTTTCACAACTGAAAATGGGTTTTACAACAAAAATTAAGTAATTTAACCAAAACAGAAATTGCTGGAGAAGCTCAGCAGGACTGGCAGCATCTACAAAAGGAGTTTGAAGGAGGGTCACTGGACTCAAAATGTTAACTCTGCCTCTTGACACAGCTGCCAGAACTGCTGAGTTTTTCCAGCAATTTCTCTTTGTTTCAGATCTTCAGCATCCACACAGTTCTTTGCTTTAAGCATCTTCACAAGTCTGTATAGTCTACTACATGAGTAACTTGACTTTAAGTATTTATAAAATTACTTTAAAAACCCTACTTGCTACTTATATTAGCCGGTTTGCTACCTACAGTAGCAAGATTTCTTTAGTAAATTAAGAAAGTGAACTTTGAAAACATACTTAATAAGTATCCTTGCACTGAAAAGAACTGGTTTAAGTTTTAGAGCCTCCTTGAGTGCTTTCAAAGGAGTGTACTGCTATGGCTTAAGGGGAAAAGTTGTGAAATTGCCCTAATGTTTTAGCTGTATGGTAATATCTGACATTCAGTCGACTTAAAAGCTCAGAGACTAAAAATACATAGTCCATTACATGCCTCCCTCCTTAATGTGGCACCATTTTAAATGTGTTTTATCGCTGTATGTGTATACCACATATGGAAATTTAAAGAAAACTAGAATCATTTACCCTCCCCTATTCCTTATGTAAGAATTAAACAAATTATTGTAAATTTCCTCTCAAATTCTTAAACTATTTCAGCAAGATCAATAATGTTCTTGATAATGTGTCAGGAAGTGCACTTCTTTCCAATAAAGTGAACAATGTCACATTAAATGGTTGAATTAATAAGCTCCATTGAATTAAACTCATTTTGAGACTTAAATGTCTTTACAAAAGCTAAAGGATTATGGTCAATGTATTTTAGTTCTTCCTTGCAACCATGATGAACAGAGACTTCAAAATGTTGAAGAGCATATAATAGTGGTGGCCAATGTCTGCACATGTATTAGGATTGCCTTCAGCTTTTCAATGCTGATTAGTATTCTGCTGACCAGACTATCTTTGTCTGTTTTCACAGCAAATCCGTTGAGGATACAGATATTGTGCTGAAGTTAGGCACAAATTTCCAATAAAACTCTCACACTCCCAGAAATCTCATGATTTTCCATTTAGTTTTAGACACAGAGCTCCCAATCAGAGCCATCACAGAGTCATACAGCTGTACAGCATGGAAACATACGCTTCAGTCCAAATCATCCATGCCTACCAGATTTGTCAGCACTTGGCCCATATCACTCTAATCCCTTCCTATTCATATACCCATCTAGATGCCTGTTATGTGTTTTAAATTGTACCAGCCTCCACCACTTCCTCTGGCAGTTTGTTCCATACCACCCTCTGCCCCTCAGGTCCCTTTTAAATCCTTCCCCTCTCACCTTAAACCTGTGCGGTCTACTTTTGGACTCCCCTAACATGGATAAAAAAAGACCTTGGCTATTGATCCTATCTATGTCCCTCATAATTTTATAAACCTCTATAAGGTCACCCCTCAGCCTCCAATGCTCCAGGGAAAACAGCTCCAGTCTTTTCAGCCTCTCCCTATTGCTCAACCCTCCAATCCTGGCAACATCCTTGTAAATCTTTTCTGAACCCTTTCAAGTTTCACAACATCTCTTCTAAAGCAAGAAGATCAGAATTGAATGCAGTATTCTAAAAGTGGCCTAACCAATGTCCTGTACAGCCACAACATGACATCCTAACTCCTATAATTAATGCACTGACCAATGAAGGCAAGTGTGCCAAATGCCGCCTTCACCACCCTGTTGACGTACCACTCCACTTTCAAAGGAACTACGCATCTGCTTCCCTAGGTCTTTCTGTTTGGTAACACTCCCAGGGCCTTACCATTAACTAGGCATGTCCTGCCCTGATTTGCCTTACCAAGATGCAATCTCACATTTATCTAAATTAAACTCCATCTGCCACTCCTTTGCCCATTGGCCCTACTAATCAAGATCTCTTTGTAATCTTTCTTCACTATCCATTACACCACCAATTTTGGAGACAGCTGCAAACTTACTAACCATACCTCCTATATTCACATCCAAATTATCTATGTAAATGATGAAAAGCAGCAGATCCAGCACCAATCCTTCATTTGCTGTTCTTGGCAAGACTTACCTAGGACACATCATAGGGAGTGGGCAAGTTATCATAAATTATTTGAATTGACTCTTAGCAAGATTTTTAAGTAAGCCAGCTAATGCTTGAATAGGTTTTACATTACACGTTCTTCCCAGATGTTAAAATACTTATATAATAATATCATCTAAATAATACAGTTGGATATTTTAGCTACAACTTGATTCAAGTCTTTGGACTGTAGCTGGATATTTACTTCAACCTGATCAGCATTTCTTGATGATGAATACAACAGGTGAATACTTCCATCTGATATAAGGATAAGCAATGGTTGTCATTAACATAGCAGTCAGAAAGGGAATAGGGAAATCCTTGGGATTACATCTGTGGTAAGCAAGGTACTGGAAAGGATTCTGAGAGATAGGATTTCTGACTATTTTGGAAAAACATAGGTTGATTAAAGATAGTCAGCATGGCTTTGTGAGGGGTAGGTCATGCCTCACAAGCCTTATTGAGTTCTTTGAGGATGTGATGAGACAAGTTGACGAAGGTTAAGCAATGGATGTGGTGTATATGGATTTCAGTAAGGCATTCCCCACAGTAGACTCATTCAGAAAGTAGGAGGTATGTAATACAGGGAAATTTGACTATTTGGATACAGATTTGGCTGGCCGAAAGAAGACATTGAGTAATAATGGATGGAAGGTATTCCACCTGAAGGTTGGTGACCAGTGGGGTCCCGCAGGGATCTGGTTTTGGGTCTCTGCTCTTTGTAGATTTTATAAATGATTTTGATGAAGCAGTGGAAGGGTGGGTTAGTAAGTTTCCAATGATACAAAGGTTGGTGGTGTTATAGATAGTTTTGGGGGCTGTTGCAGGCTATAACAAGACATTAACAGGATGCAGAGTAGGGCTGAGAAGTGGCAGATGGAGTTCAACCAGAATAAATGTGAAGTGATTTGTTTTAAAGGTCAAATTTGACTGCTGAATATTGGGTTAGAATTCTTGGCAGTGTGGAGGAACAACGGAATCTTGGGGTCCATGTACATAGATCCCTCAAAGTTGCCACCCAAGTTGATAGGTCTGTTAAGAAGGATTATGGTGTTTTGGCTTTCATTAACAGGGGGATTGAGTTTAAGAACCATGAAGTTTCGCTGCAACTCTAAAACTCTGGTTAGACCACACTTGGAATATTGTGTCCAGTTCTGGTTGCCTCATTCTAGGAAGGATGTAGATGCTTTAGAAAGAGTGCAGAGGAGATTTACCAGGCTGCTGCCTGGATTGGATGGCTTGTCTTATGAAGAAAGGTTGAGTGAGCTAGGGCTTTTCACACTGGAGAGAAGGAAGAGAGAAAGGTGACTTGATAGAGATGTACAAGGTAATCAGAGCTGGAGATAACCAGAGATTTTTCCCCAGGGCACAAATGGTTGTCATTGGGGGTGGGGTGGGGAGGGGGTCACAATTTTAAGGTGATTGGAGGAAGGTATAGGGGAGATGTCAGAGGTAGTGAATGGTGGGTGCATGGAATGCATTGCCAGCGTTGGTAGTAAAGTCAGAGACATTAAGGACATTTAAGCGACTGCTGGACACGCATATGGATGGCAGTAAATTGAGGGGTGTGTAGGTTAGGTTGATCTTAGACTAAGACAAATGCTCAGCATAACATAAGTGACAAAAGATCCATTTCTGCTGATTCTATCCTTCAATTTAAAACACGGATGCTCTGATCTCAGAGATAGTTCATACATGGATTATAAACAACAGCTCTAATGCAGAATTATCTATTTGGCAATATTGGCAAATATTAATCAAAGTATTTTCTTTTTTAAGAGGTATGCTATAATATGTAAGGGTGGAATCTTACAGGGTTCTGAACCTCCCATATAGTGAGAAATCCTGGAGAGTCATATGAGAAGTGAACAAAAACCTCTCAACATTGGGAACAGCTAGCTGCATTTTATAACACAGATTGCCTTGCAGTTTAGTGCAATGCCAGGCAGTTTACCATGTTGGTCAGTGATTATTATTCTGTTGTACACAGCACATTTCTGCTCAATCCCACACCTATGCCATGGACCGGCTTACTCAGGAAACACATAGCCACTTGCTTGCAGCGTATGCAATGTCACAGAATCTAAGAGGATTGCCAGTGAAGTCAAGAGAGACACCCGTCAATTAGTCAGAGGGTCCTGGCTGTCAGCCTTCGATTTCAGTGAGGGGTTTGAACACAGTCATGCAGCTGTTCTGATGGTCAGGGTCAGGAGCAATGCCTCATGGGTCAGATGAGGAGAATGTTGGGCACCCCCATTACCCTCTTGTCAGTTCTTTTCCTTTGGATGATGAGAAAGGGAGGAATATAGTGAGGTGAAAGTGGGTCGCACAGCCATTCATGCTGGAGCAGGTAAAGGAAAAGAGGTAAGGTGCCTTACGCCATTAAATAAGCAGGAGAAAGTGAGGTCTGCAGATGCTGGAGATCAGAGCTGAAAATGTGTTGCTGGAAAAGCGCAGCAGGTCAGGCAGCATCCAGGGAACAGGAGAATCGACGTTTCGGGCATAAGCCCTTCTTCAGGAATGAGGAAGGTTTGTCCAGCAGGCTAAGATAAAAGGTATGGAGGAGGGACTTGGGAGAGGGGCGTCGGAAATGCGATAGGTGGAAAGAGGTCAAAGTGAGGGTGATAGGTCAGACTGGGGTGGGGGCGGAGAGGTCAGGAAGAAGATTGCAGGTTAG